>NC_137689.1:49748675-49801175 GCF_963989245.1 Nansenia antarctica | reverse complement strand
CGATGTTGCATTCCACTGCATGGCCCAAACACTCTGGAACCAAATCCCCTGTTCTCAAGCAGCTTCAGGCTTTTTGACATCATTTCTTCCTCATATCGGTGTGATAATCGGTCGAGGTCATTATCTTGATATGGGTTATTTTGAATTCCTATCGCCCAGCCCGATCTCACAGTCATGCAGGGGTGGGGGGTGGTGTGTGTGTGTGTGTGTGTGTGTGTGTGTGTGTGTGTGTGTGTGTGTGTGTGGTGGGGGGGGGGTTCACTCTTCATCTCTTTGTCAGAAACGTCTCTTTTTGTCTCTTTGCCTCTGTGGGAGACCAGAGAGTTGCTTTAGAGCACAGCTCTCGTGACAAACACCCCAATACCTCTGGTGACATCCTACCGCCCGTAGCGCCGGAGAGGCGTTGAGAGGACAGCTGGATCCACTTACAGAAGGAGGGCACAGACCTCTCCTGATGTTTACATTGACATTTGACAATCAATACATTTGACTAAGCAAGTGAATTATCTGTCCACCAGTCGTAGCAGGAAGAGTAATCCAGCTCAGGCCCGGGGCCATTGGCAGTCTCTGTGATAGAAGGAAACCCCTTTTTTAAAAACATTTTATATAGACACTGGATAAACAGAGAAACAGCACAGGGGGGTCAATAGAAGTCTTAGGGGACACATTAAGCGGTTGTCTTCAGGAGACGCAGTGCTGGGGGGCAGTAGATGTCTCAGGAGGAGCAGTTAAGGTGTAACCTGAAGAGATGGGTCTTCAGTCTCCGACGGAAGATGGGTAGTGACTCTGCAGTTCTGACAGCCATGGGAAGCTCATTCCACCAGCGGGGAGCCAGTGCCAATGTTCCTGTCAGATCACAATTTGCAAGGCAACCTGTCGAAATCCAGATGTGCGTGTTTATAACCTCTCTCTCCTTCCTTCCTCCATTTCTCTCCTCCCCCCCTCTCTCTCCTTCTTCTCCGTCCTCCCTCTTGTTTATCCCCCCCCCAGGTGGCTACAGTGTCGGAGCGCTCCAGGATAATGGAGCTAGAGAGGGAGGTGGCGGAGCTGCAGCTCCGACTCAGGTCCTCCCAGCAGCTAGAGGGCGCTCTGTCCCTGTCTCCCGAGGAGCTGAGCAGCCTCAAGGCCCAGGCCCAGGCTCAGGGGAAGAAGGTGGGGGGCTCTCTCTCACCGTCTGGGGGGGGGGGGGAAACACCTGCGCCACTTTGTCGAGCCGTGGATAAACCCTCCGTCGGCACAAAAACAAAACTCTCTGTCCTTGTCCTACTCCCTCTGTCCCCCACACCCCTACTTTTGTCTACCCAGGTCATGTGTGTGTGTGTGTGTGTGTGTGTGTGTCCCCTACCTGTTTTCCAGACCGATGTTTCTGTTCTGACCTCTCTGTTGAATTTAATTAGTGTCGTATTCCTTTTTCCAAATGAGTCGCTTCGTTTTTTTTCTTCTCCAAACGAGGTTGTTCTGACCCGGTAGCCCACCCTGGAGACCCTGGAGACTCCCGCCTTCTACTCATGCTACACCTGGTGCATTATTCACCGCTCCCCTGTGCTCGTGTATACAGCACCTGTGTGTGTGTCTGTGGGTCTCTCTGCCGTATACAGCACCTGTGTGTGTGTGTGTGGGTCTCTCTGCCGTATACAGCACCTGTGTGTGTGTGTGTGGGTCTCTCTGCCGTATACAGCACCTGTGTGTGTGTGTGTGTGTGTGTGTGTGTGTGTGTCTCACTGCCGTGTGCGTCCCTCCAGATCAGTGAGCTGAGCGTGGAGCTGGAGAGCAGGCAGAAGGACCTCCTCTCTGAGCAGCAGGACAGGAGCTGCCTGGAGACACAGATGCTCACCCTGGTGAGAGACACGCACGCATTCACGCACGCACACACACACGTACACACGCACGCACACACGTACACACGCACGCACACACGTACACACACACGTACACACGCACGCACGTACACACGCACGCACGCACGCACGTACACACGCACGCACACACACACACTGACACATATATACACACAGAATATTTTTTTTTTTGCTTTTATCAGTCAGTCGTGTGTGTGTATATAATATCGTCCCCAACCAAGAGCAAACAATTAAACACTGAAACGCAAATACGATTGGACACCGTAATAATGCTTGCTATGATCACGTCGTCCAATCGTATTTGCGTTTCAGTTTTTAATTGTTTGCTCTCGGTTGGGCAGGATGATGATTAGAGGACCTGAATAGAAAAGGCGTTTTTGTTTGTGAACAAACCCCTCACATAGTTGTTGAAAGTCGTTATCCTTCCCCGGGTAGCTCACGGAGAAAGAATGTTATTGAGCAGTTTAAGTGTTTTTTGCGCTCAAAGTGAACCTGTTAGTCGTTTGTGTCTCAGAGACAACAACTCGACACAGCAGAGGAAGCCACCAGGAAGACAACACACACCATGCAAGGTAAACACACACCTCTCTACGCTCTCTTACTACTTTACTGCTCCAACTGGCTTCAATGAGGGAGTCATACTGTTAGTATTGATGTGTGAGGCTCCTAGCTGTGTGTGATAGTGGTGTGTGAGGCTCCATGTGTGTGTGATAGTGGTGTGTGAGGCTCCATGTGTGTGTGATAGTGGTGTGTGAGGCTCCATGTGTGTGATAGTGGTGTGTGAGGCTCCATGTGTGTGATAGTGGTGTGTGAGGCTACAGTTCGTGACGTTAGAATTATAAGGTTCTACCTCCATTTTTGTCAGAATTGAGTTTTTTACATAATCTGACCCATTAGGTGTTTATTAATGCCTGTGTGGTGTTATTTTTAAAATGTAGACATTTTTGTAGTTAGTAATTCATAAAATACAAAGGTTCCATCTCACAAAACATAATGGAATGTAAAATCTCTGAACTACCCTAAACGTAGATAGAACCTTATAATTCTAACGTCACGAATTGTGTCCTCCTGGCTCCACAGCGCTGGAGAAGAGAGTGGAGCAGGCCGACAGAGACCTCCAGACCCAGAGAGAGGAGAGCCAGCGCAGGGAGACGGAGCTGGAAAACAGGCTAGCACAGGTGCGTGTGTGTGTGTGTGTGTGAGGATGATGTCATGTATTGCATCCAGCTCTGTATATAACACATGTACACAGAACCACTGCAGGAGCTTGAAAACAGGCTAGCACAGGTGCGTGTGAGTGTGAGTGTGAGTGTGAGTGTGAGTGTGCGTGTGAGTGTGAGTGTGCGTGTGCGTGTGCGTGTGAGTGTGTGTGCGTGCGCGTGTGTGAGTGAGTGTGAGTGTGCGTGTGCGTGTGAGAGTGTGCGTGTGCGCGTGCGTGTGTGTGTGTGCGTGTGTGTGTGTGCGTGCGTGCGCGTGTGTGTGTGAGTGAGTGTGAGTGTGTGTGCGCGTGCGCGTGCGTGTTTGCGTGTGTGCGTGTGTGAGGGTGATGTCATGTATAAGCAGGGTGTTCTGTATATCAGTGGTTCCCAACCTTTTTTGTCTTGTGTACCCCTTGAGCTGTTTTGCCATGCCAGAAGTACCCCCTCACTCATGCGTGTTGATTATTTCCAAATATGTTCAATTAAACACTAACTTGCAAATATAACATTTATTATACAACAGTTAGTTCCGACCAAGTAATTTGATTGGACAAGAGGCATTCCATGAGTGCCGATATACAGTATAACAGCACTGGGACTTTTAACTAGCCTATCTGTCCACAGCACATGTGTTCTATTACAGTTTTTTCCAATTGCTAACACAATAAAATGACATGCATAGCACAATTATTTAAACTGACACACACAGAGAGCAAAACCTCTTCTCAAGTCTCCAAAACTCTAAACACATGTTCTGCTTTACACACATTTTGCTATTCAAAATGGCACTTTTTAAATGCACTTAACACGGTTCTCTGCCTAAGACACAACAATCTGACAAAGTCACATGTTTGCCATTTCAAAACACTGCCATTCAAAATTAGACTACATGAGCTAATTGGCCAATACATGTGCCACCAAACACCTCAATGGTTAATTCATTCATCACACACACACACACACACACACACACACACACACACACACACTGCCACGAGACAGCCAGCGAACGTCTGTGTGAAGCAGTAGCTGCTCATGCTCTGACCCGCTGCCATGACAAAGAGTTTGAAACAATCTGTAGTTCATTGGCCGGGACTGAATTAAGTTAATCACCTTAACTGCGTCATCCATAACTGCACTTAACTCGGGGCTCATCCTTTTGCTGGCGAGTGCCTCCCGGTGAATAATACAGTGCATCCACTTAATTTCGGGGTTCACCTTCATCACACGCCCAAGCAAGCACCTTACCCGTCATTGCTGCCGCTCCATCGGTACAGATGTGACTGTAGGATTTCCACTCCAGATCGTTGTCTTTGAAGAAGCTGTCAATAATCTAAAATATTCCCTCGCCAGTTGTCTTTCCTGGCAGCGTCTTGCAAAACAAGATATGCTCATTTATGTCAGACTCTTCTTTATAACGCACAAAAGCCAGCAGCTGAGCCTCCCCACTAACCTAGGTCATTTCATCTAATTGCAAAGCGGACTGACCTGCTTGCTTCATTTTATCCACCACTTGTCCGACAATATTTATGGACATATCATCAATCCGACGGGAGACGGTATTGTTTGATAATGGTACCAACTTGAACGCGTCAGCTGCTTTCTTGTCCAGCATAGTTTTAGCCAAAATCATAGCGGCAGGCAAAATCAGATCTTCGGTGATTGAATTTTTTTTTTTTACTTAGCCACCAGTAATGAAACAGCATAGGACGCCTCCAGTGCTTTGCTTGACACACTTGCCGCTTCCTTCAGTGTAGCCTGACTTGACTTGAACTCTGACAGTTTTCGCTTGAAAAAGTCGTCAGTTTTACCAACAGTTGCTAGGTGTTTGGTGCTCTGGTGTCGCTGTAAATTGGATGGCTTCATTGAATTATTAGCCAGGACTTCGCAGCAGAAAAAGCACTGTGGCTGTGGTGGATCAGCCGGTGTACATGTAAATCCCCACAAAACATATGTTTCCAGATAATAGCGGGGTCCTTTTTTCTTTTTTGCCTCAGTTTTCTTGACCGTTACTGTAGCTGGTCGTTTTAACCATCTGGCCATCTTTGCGGTAGGTTGCCAACTGACAGGCCTAGCTGACTTGCGCGCGAAAATGATCGTGAACATGATTTAAATGTGACGTGACTACCACTTGTGTTACAGTCCTCACCTGTCGGGGAGGAACTTAAGTTGCAGCGTACCATTTTAACAACAGGTTTATGAAATGACTTGTATATTTATTTATTTTTTTGGAAGGGGAAATAAATTATAATTCCAAATCTTTCCACGTACCCCCTGCAATCCCCTCACGTACCCCTAGGGGTCCGCGTACCCCCGGTTGGGAAACACTGCTGTATATAACACATGTACACAGAGCCGCCCCCGGCAGCAGCTGGGAACACAGCAGACCACAGGATGTTCTACCATCCAGACCAGTGAAGCAGCGAAGATGTCTAACACTGACTGTATGACTCTGGGCTTGGCTAATGATGTCTTCATGAATACACACACACACACACACACACACGTACGCTAACCTTGCATGGTTTAATATGCAGCCAGTCTTTGATTTTTAGGTCATTACGAGTACAAGAAGTAAACATGCTCTTTTTTTATGAACTGATATGGCTGATTGATACCACATGTTGGGTTTAATGTTCTCTACGATCAGTGGGATGGTACAGGATCTGGTTAAGCTCAGTCACCTAACTGTGATCACAGTACACAGAGCGAGAATCTGACACGGAACTACAGGGAAACACAAGACAGTTCACCGACAATACACTGGAAGGCACGTCACCTGAACAGTACAACACACACAACACAACACACACAACGCAACTCACACAACACAACACACACAACACAACACACACAACGCAACTCACACAACGCACAACACAACACACAACACAACACACACAACGCAACACACACAACGCAACTCACACAACACAACACAACACAACACACACAACACAACACACACAATGCAGCAGAACACACACACACAACGCAACACACACACAACACAACACACACAACACAACAGGGACAACACCGATGACAGAATGGGAGGCACACGTTCAAGACAGGACAACAGAAGATGAGAGAACAGAGCGGTTTGTGGAACGTCACGGTCCTCTACAGTGTAGGGATGGTCCTCTACGGAGCCTCCCTCTAGCTCAGAGTGTCCTCCGCCAGCCGTAGAAGCTGATGATTCACCTCCTCCTCCTCCCCCAGGCGGCTGAGTCATCACAGAGCACCGCCAAGGCCCTGGAGCAGCTGACCAATGAAGAGACGGCACTCCAGGCTCAGGTGAGAGGTCGGAAGCTATTTTGAGATGAAGAAGTTTGGTTTGTTGTTTTGTGTGGAGAGAGAGAGGCCGCATCGTTCCGTTCCGCGGCGGTCTTCTTCTTGTCTTGTTGCCATTTCTGTTCCTATATGCAAATGAGAGGCAGCCAGTGCGTTATGCCTGCTGTTGCTAGGTCGTCACGTAGCGTTATGCCTGCTGTTGCTAGGTCGTCACGTAGCGTTATGCCTGCTGTTGCTAGGTCGTCACGTAGCGCCGGCGCTCACGTTGCCGTCCTCCTCCCGCCCGTTTGGCCGTAAAGCGGGCTGTTCATTCAGGACACGTGCGCTTATGTAAGCTGTCAGGTTGCGCGTGTGTGTGTTTGTGCGTGTGCGTGTGCGTGTTTGTGTGTGTGTGTGTGTGTGTGTGTGTGTGTGTTTGTGTGTGTGTGTGTACTAGGGTAGACTCTGGCATACAGTTATTTATTTTTTTTCATAATTATGAATATATATACAGTATATCTCAAAAGTGAGTACACCCTTTAGATTTTTGCAAATATTCTGTCATATCCTTTCAGGGGATAACACTATCTTAATGAAACTTTGATATAACTTAAAGTAGTCAGTGTGCTGCTTGAATAACAGTATAGATTTATTGTCCATTGAAAATTACTCAGTACACAGCTGATAATGTCTAAACAGCTGGCAACAAAAGTGAGTACACCCCATAGTGAACATGTCTAAATTGTGCCCAAAGTGTCAATATTTTGTGTGACCACCATTGTTATCTAGCACTGCTTTAACCCTCCTGGGCATGGAATTCACCAGAGCTGCACAGGTTGCTTCTGGAATCTTCTTCCACTCCTCCATGACGACATCACGGAGCCCACGGATGTTGGACACCTTGCACTCCTCCACCTTCCTCTTGAGGATGCCCCACATGTGCTCAATTGGGTTTAGGTCTGGAGACATACTTGGCCAGTCCATCACCTTAACCTTCAGCTTCTTCAGCAAGGTCGTTGTCATCTTGGAGGTGTGTTTAGGGTCATTATCATGTTGGAAAACTGCCCTAAAACAGTAACTCATGTTCTTGGATTCATTGTCTTCAGCAAACTGTTTGCGGGCTTTCTTATGCATCGGTTTCAGAAGAGGCTTCTGTCTGGGGCGATGGCCATACAAACCGATTTGAAAATGAGTTGAGCACGTGGACTCAACTTCTTTGGTCGACCCTGGCGAGGCCTGTTCCGAGTGGAACCTGTCCTGGAAAACCGCTGTATGATCTTAGCCACTGTGCTGCAACTCATTTTCAGGGTGTTGGCAATCTTCTTATAGCCAAGGCCATCTTTGTGAAGCGCAATAATCCTTTTTTTCAGCCGCTCAGAGAGTTCCTTGCCATGTTGTCCAGCATTCAGAGAGAATTGTGCCCAAAACACAACATTTAACAGCCCTGCTTATCATTTACACCTGAATCCTTGTAACACTAACGAGTCACATGACACCAGGGCGGGAAAACAACATCATTGGGCACAATTAGGACATGTTCACTATGGGGTGTACTCACTTTTGTTGCCAGCTGTTTAGACATTGTACTGAGTAATTTTCAAAGGACAATAAATCTATACTGTTATTCAAGCAGCACACTGACTACTTTAAAGTTATATCAAAGTTTCAGTAGGATAATGTTATCCCCTGAAAGGATATAACAGAATATTTGCAAAAATCTAAAGGGTGTACTCACTTTTGAGATATACTGTATATGAACACTAGTCTGTATGACTATATAATACTAGTCTGTATGACTATATAACGCTAGTCTGTATGACTACATGAATCCTGGTCTCCAGTGATGCTTGAAGGGATGTAGGCCATGTGCTGCCCCCCCCCCCTCTCTTTCTCTCTCTTTCTCTCTCTCCCTCTCTCTCGTGCGTGTACTCTCTTGTTCTCTGTTGTCCCTCTTCCAGTATGTCTCTTCCTCTGTTTGATGATCTCCTTTCACATCTCTTCCTCTTTTGTCTCTGTTTGATGAGTTCCGTCTTTCTCTCGTTTGTCTCTGATTTTGTCCCTGGCTCTCCATTTCCCCCCTCTCTGAACATATTTGCTTTCTCTCTCTCTCTCTCTCTCTTCCGTACATTTTAAGTGGAGGCTTATGGTGTGAGTGTGTGTGCATGTGCATGCGTGCGTGCGTGTCTAAGGTGCATGTCAACTGTACCCAAAATCAGTAGTCTGACACACACGTGCATACAATGCGAAGAACATTATTTATTTTTTTGTATGCATAAAGACATGTATAAATAAGTACAGAGGAGTATGAAAATAGTCAAACTGAATAGTATTGAACGTCCCGGTGGTCACTGCCAAGCAAAACGATGAATCTGAAGAAGACAAGAGCCTGTCTAGGATTAGGTGGTTGATGAATTTCTCAGTGTCAGTTTTCAGCTGGTCGCCCTGCATGTCTGAAGTCCACTCTGACCATAGGATGCTCCCGGCTGTTTACCCATGACAGGCTTAGTGCCAAGGGTAAATAAAGTCACCCACATTGTCAACATGTTAGAGTGTCAAAGGTGACCAAAAATGCATATGTTTTGATTGATGCTTCAATTTGTAGCCAATGAAAATATAGTCATTAGGTAGGGGGGGTGGGGGGCGGCAGAAGGGGACCAAGGGGGTGTCTTTCTCTCATTTATCTCTGATTTTGTCCCTGGTTCTCCATTTCCCCCCTCTCTGAACATAATTTGCTTTCTCTCTGTCTCTCTCTCTCTGTCTCTCGGTCTCTCTCTCTCAGTCTCTCTCTCTCTCTCTCTCTCTCTCTCTCTCTCTCTCTCTCTCTCTCTCTCGGTCACTCTCTCTCTCTCTCGGTCTCTCTCTCTCTCTCGGTCTCTCTCTCTCTCTCTCTCTCTCTCTCGGTCTGTCTCTCTCTCTCTCTCTCTCTCTCTCGGTCTGTCTCTCTCTCTCTCTCTCTGTTTCTCTGGAGTGTGGGAATACTGACCCCCGCTGGCTGTGTGGTCACCTGTAAAGTGAATTTCCTTGTAATAGTCGGTATGAATGTATGATCGTTAATGACTATCAACGTCCCCCCAAAAATATCTCCGGTTTTACAGTGTAATCTGAACTAAGCCGTATCCCTTCTAAAATCCCTTCATCTCCACATGTAAGCCTTCCTCACTGTTTCTGGGTCACCCCCCCCCCTCAGCCCCCCCTCCCCCCCCGCTCCGACGCTCTCCACCTGACAGGAAGGAACTTCGCCTGGTTTCAACAGAGAACTTTTGATGTGTGCCGCCGCCCCGCAGGCTGCTTGTGAAAGCCTTGTGCATCAGAGTGATGACAGCGGAGTGTTTGGAGTGTTTGGAGTATTTGGAGTGTTTGGAGAGAAGCTTAGAGGAAGCTGGAGGGATAAAAGAAGAGAGGAGAGCAGATTTGGGCGATGGTGATGCGATTATAAAATCCCCTCAAAACGAGACTTGGGACGGCAGTGGTTTTAGCTTTTGTGGAAAATACGTAGTTCCACATGCACGCACAGTCTGCTACTGTTGTCAGACAGACAGATACATGCAAGCGCACACACACACACACACACACACACACACACTAACGTATTCTAAATCATGTTATTCTACTCGTTAAGTGCAGTGATGCTCTTCCGTCTCTCCCCTCTCCCCCTTCCTCTCCCGCCCCGCGGGCTGTGATGTAATCATGCACATGTCTGGTTGAGCCATGGCGGCTGTGTGTGCGTGCGTGTGTGCGTGCGTGCGTGTGTGCGTGCGTGCGTGTCACGCCTGGCTGGGCAGAACATTGCTTGAGTTAACGGACGGGAGATGGAGGAGCGCACCCTCACCTACCCTCCTGTCCTGTCTCACACCCTCACCTACCCTCCTGTACTGTCTCACACCCTCACCTACCCTCCTGTCCTGTCTCACACCCTCACCTACCCTCCTGTACTGTCTCACACCCTCACCTACCCTCCTGTCCTGTCTCACACCCTCACCTACCCTCCTGTCCTGTCTTACACCCTCACCTACCCTCCTGTCCTGTCTCACACCCTCACCTACCCTCCTGTCCTGTCTTACACCCTCACCTACCCTCCTGTACTGTCTCACACCCTCACCTACCCTCCTGTCCTGTCTCACACCCTCACCTACCCTCCTGTACTCTACACACACCCTCACCTACCCTCCTGTACTGTCACACACCCTCACACTCATGTCAGTGGGTGATAGAGATATCCATGGGTGACATCCAATCACTTGGTGTCCCTCCAGCATACCAGCATTATGTTATGTTTGTTGTTATGTTTTCAAAAGTGAAATTTCACTTCCATGCGCAATTATTATGTATAAATATTTCTCCTGTTTTTAAATAATTTTAACCCTTTCCAGACTGATAGATGTCAATCTTTCAAACAAATGTGTTTAATTGGTTGGTTGTTAAGAGGGGGCAATTACTTTTTCACATAGGGCCAGGTAGAGTTCGATAGCATTTTTCCTGTAATACATGAAATCATCATTTAAAAACTGCATTTTCTATTTACTCAGGTTATCTTTGTGTAATATTAAAATTGGTTTGATGATCTGAAACATTTAAGTGTGACAAACATGCAAAAACAGACGAAATTGGGAAGGGGGCAAATACTTTTTCACAGCACTGTATAATAACCGCCCAGGCCAGGTTATGGTTTATAATAACCTGTGAAGGTGTCATCATTTTGTCTGCGTAGCGCAAGTTCCCATAGGCCTCATGTGATGATGTCATGTTAGGGCCCAGGGTGACATCACAGGTGTTATGGTGCTGTGTTAGAGGCAGCATGGCTCTTCAACAGCAGCCTCCCGATTGGCTGATGATAAAAGACGGAGCCAGGTGATTGGCTGGTGTCATAGACGATAGACAGTGTGTGTGTCCCTCGCAGAGATGGAGGAGATGTTGCTAATGGAGGTGATAGAGGTAGAGAGGCTGGGAGGCTGGTTCAGCTGTCAGTGGTGTGTGTGTGTGTGTGTGTGTGTGTGTGTGTGTGTGTGTGTTTGTGTTTGTGTGTGTGTGTGTGAGAGAGAGACAAGCAGCAGAAGGTGGGGGTGGTTGAGGGAGGAGCTTATCGGGGCTTACATAATGAAGGCGCGCTCTATAGCGTGCGTGTGTGCGGGTGAGGGACCGTGTGCTCAGGCGACACACACACACGCACACTCTCTCTTTCTCTCTCTCTCTCTCTCCCTCCCTCTCTCTCTCTCTCTCCCTCCCTCTCTCTCCCTCTCTCTCGCGTGCGGTGGGAGCTGATGGTTTATTGATGGCTTGGTTCCGTTAGTCAGTGTGTGTTACACAAGAGAGAGCACTGGGATAGGAACAGTGTTGCTGCGCTAGAGTGTGTATGTGTGTGTGTGTGTCCTGAGGTTGAGAAGGACAGTGCAGAGTGGACTCTAGGTAGGGGACAGCTCTGCAGGCATGGATGTAGCTGCTCTGGGACAGGGCTACTCCAGCAGCCTCTACTCCTCCCACTACCAGGTAACCCTGCTGTCCTCTTCACTGGATCGCTGCTTTATTAGTATTACTCTGTATAGTTTAGCCTTAAAAAAAAAGAAAAGTTGTATTTCCTTTTATTTGAACTGTGTCATTGGTAAAAACGAGGATGCCAGATTCAGAAGACGTAGAGTATGAGATGTTTCTGTGTTTTCGCTCATGGCTTGGTCTATTTTTAGACTGTTTTGTGGCGCGTAAAGCTGTTTGTTGTTTGTTTGTGATTGCTGCGTGCGTGCATGTATGCGTGTGCACGCAGACACGTAAACAGACACCAAGGTGTGTGTGAGGCAGCGTCCCGGGTCAGTAACTCACCTGATAGTTTTAACAGCAGGTTATTATCACGCGAGCTAGGGTAAACACACAGCACCTGGCCTCGGGCCACGGAACCATCAAGGTGTTTTCGATCCCGCGCCCCGTAGCAGCTGAGTGATCGTCATCGATCCTGTGAAATGAATTATTGACCCGTGGCTATTTTTAGAGCCGGTGTCATCACACCGCCGCGTGCGTTTGTTGAAGAGACGGTGTCGGTCGGTTTGTTTTGACGTGAGAGACTGTCGGTAGAACTTGTCCTTCTAACTGTCAGTCCTGGCACCACGACACCAACGGACCCGTCTGCATGTCCTGTCCTCTGTCCGTCCTGCCGAGGTGTCTCGTGGTCGAACTCTTATTTAACTGTCGACGTTATAGGCTTTCAACCGTTTGTCTGTTTGGTTGTCGAATGACATTTCTGTAGCACATTCAACAGTCAGGGCTCTGTAAATCTACGCCGCGACCTCTGTCTCGGCAGGCTACGGACACTCATTAGGGGTTGAACAGACAAGTTTGTTCTTAACGAGCGGTGACTTAGCGGCGCTGTGCTTCAGGAGCGAGCGGCGGTCTCTCTTGGGGGGGTTGGGGGGGGGGGGGGGCGGTCTTCCTGGCATCCTCCCAGCCTCCTCTCTGCTGGGATGGGTACGACAGAGACGCGATGAACGCCCGTGACTAAAGGCGCCGCGAGAAGCGTGACGGAGGGGGCTTTATCCTCCCGACGGCTACGGTTCGCTTTGATGTTTGTCTAAGTCCTTCTTTTCTCTGTCTCTCTCCCTCCCTCTCTCCCTCCCTCTCTCTCTCCTCCCTTTCATCCCTCCGGCCACGGCGGTCCCCCTTCCAGCTCGAGGCTCTGAAACAGCAGAACACCAAATACCAGGAGGAGCTGAGTCTCTCCCAGGAGCGCAGCGGCTCGGAAAACCAGCGCATCGGAATCCTCTGCAAGGAAATGTGAGTACGACCCCAGGACTGATGTTACTACACTAGGACTGATGTTACTACCCCAGGACTGATGTTACTACCCTAGGACTGATGTTACTACCCTAGGACTGATGTTACTACCCCAGGACTGATGTTACTACCCTAGGACTGATGTTACTACCCCAGGACTGATGTTACTACCCTAGGACTGATGTTACTACCGCAGGACTGATGTTACTACCCTAGGACTGATGTTACTACCCTAGGACTGATGTTACTACCCCAGGACTGATGTTACTACCCTCGGACTGATGTTACTACCCTAGGACTGATGTTACTACCCTAGGACTGATGTTACTACCCTAGGACTGATGTTACTACCCCAGGACTGATGTTACTACCCTAGGACTGATGTTACTACCCCAGGACTGATGTTACTACCCTAGGACTGATGTTACTACCCTAGGACTGATGTTACTACCCTCGGACTGATGTTACTACCCTAGGACTGATGTTACTACCCCAGGACTGATGTTACTACC
Source organism: Nansenia antarctica (assembly GCF_963989245.1). Lineage (NCBI taxonomy): Eukaryota > Metazoa > Chordata > Actinopteri > Argentiniformes > Microstomatidae > Nansenia > Nansenia antarctica. Next base: position 49,787,576 of record NC_137689.1, on the reverse strand, counting down.
CCAGGACTGATGTTACTACCCTAGGACTGATGTTACTACCCCAGGACTGATGTTACTACCCCAGGACTGGTGTTCCTTCCTCCTCCGGGCCTTGCTCTACGGGCTTTCCCCAGCTCCCCAGCACAGGGCATTCCGACGTGTGTTAAAAAAGGAGGGAACGCTGTTACCAGTTACCTTGGCTGCCGCCGCAGTGCTGCTCAGTAGGGACCCGGGGATGAGAAACCCAGCTTCCCTTTCTGGCCCGAACCTCACAGAACCTCACAGAACCTCACAGAACCTCACAGAACCTCACAGAACCTCACAGAGGGACAAACCCGGACGCCCGGGTCGTTCTCAGAGGACGCGTGTCGACGGTTAGGACCGGCGCGTCGGAAGTAACACAGAGACATCGAGTTAAACATATTTTCTTTGGGACTCATTCGCTTCATTCTCGAGTTTGTTCTTACCCTTAATGTGGTCGGGGTTGTCTCATGTTCAGTTCTCAGGGAGAGAGAGAGCCTGAGGGTGTCAGACACACACATCCGCTGCCCCCCCCCCCCCTCCCTATGGAACACGGATCACGGTTCCTCTTTGAAATGGTAAAATGACATAAGGGTCTATTAATAGATCGGCGAATGTGCTTTGTATGTGCACACGTGCGTGGATGCGTGTAATCACGTGTGTGTGTGTGTGTGTGTGTGTGTGTGTTCATCCTGCCGAGCCTCCTGTGAGTCATCAGAGCTGAGCGGTGACATCAGAGAGCCAGAGAGACATGACAGGCTGAGACACACACGTCACTAGAAGGGGGAGTGAGATCAGAGGGTTAATAATAAGAAAAATAACTAATAAATAATAAAACTAAATAATATCTTTCTTCTCAGACTTCCCAGAGTTCTGACTGAGTGATCTAGGTTTTTTAATGTGGGTTTCTTCCGAAAGTTCTTAAACTGCACTGCTCGTGACAGTCCCAGAGTGGGGTGGTGTTCTGTGATAAGCAGTGATTTAGAGACGTGTGCTTTCATAGCGTCTCATTAGTTATAAAGTCTACAGGACTACAATGTGCATCCCTGAATGTTTTTCTCGGTGGCTGTTGAAATATAGTATGTATAGACTTTCTATATGTTTCCCTTCCTCCTCCTCCATCTCCTCCATCTCCTCCTCCCCCTCCCCCCCCTCCTCCCCCTCCTCCTCCTCCTCCTCCTCCTGACAGAGGCGTCCTTCCACGTTCTCTAAGGAGGGTTATGCAACCCTGCCTCTCCTCGTAGAACCGCCTGGCTCCAACATGGCCGCTCCTCTCATGACCTCAGACTTCTGTGTGTGTGTGTGTGTGTGTGTGTGTGTGTGAGAGAGACCCTTTGTGTCTTCAGAGACATCTCATCTGGGAGAACAGCTGCATCCGCCCCAGTCAGTTCTCTTGTGTGTGTGTGTGTGTGTGTGTGTGTGTGTGTTTGTGTGTGTGTGTGTGTGCGTGCGCGCATGCGTGTGTGTGTGTGTGTATCCTCTGTCAGTGAGCTGCCCAGATTGGGCTCTATTGGGTCCTAAATATAGCTCTGGATTAGAGATGACACTGTAATAATGTTCTTCCAGTGGGTTTGACTCCAGTTAGTTACTGATCCTGGATCGGTTTTGATTGTCTTATTTGAGTGATGTCCAATGGAAGTTCCCATTTAACTAGCCTAAGATTTTCCAAACCTCCTTTGGAAAATGTCTAGTCTAGGACAGTTGGAGTTAATAAAAGAACCCTACCACCTCTGTTGTGGCGTGGTTGGTGCTGTAGAGTGTGATGGTGTAGAGTGTGATGGTGTAGAGTGTGATGGTGTAGAGTGGGATGGTGTAGAGTGTGATGGTGTAGAGTGTGATGGTGTAGAGTGTGATGGTGTAGAGTGTGATGGTGTAGAGGGTGGTGGTGTAGAGTGTGATGGTGTAGAGTGTGATGGTGTAGAGTGTGATGGTGTAGAGGGTGATGGTGTAGAGGGTGATGGTGTAGAGGGTGATGGTGTAGAGTGTGATGGTGTAGAGGGTGATGGTGTAGAGTGTGATGGTGTAGAGGGTGATGGTGTAGAGGGTGATGGTGTAGAGGGTGATGGTGTAGAGGGTGATGGTGTAGAGGGTGATGGTGTAGAGGGTGATGGTGTAGAGGGTGATGGTGTAAAGAGTGGTGGTGTAGAGGGTGATGGTGTAGAGTGTGATGGTGTAGAGTGTGATGGTGTAGAGTGTGACGGTGTAGAGGGTGACGGTGTAGAGTGTGATGGTGTAGAGGGTGATGGTGTAGAGGGTGACGGTGTAGAGTGTGATGGTGTAGAGTGTGATGGTGTAGAGGGTGATGGTGTAAAGAGTGGTGGTGTAGAGGGTGATGGTGTAGAGGGTGATGGTGTAGAGGGTGATGGTGTAGAGTGTGATGGTGTAGAGGGTGATGGTGGAGAGTGTGGTGGTGTAGAGTGTGATGGTGTAGAGGGTGATGGTGTCGAGCGTGGTGAATGAGATTAGAGCTCTGTCCTTCTCCCAGACGCTGGACCCATCCAGGGCCATTGGTCACACACACAGAGGGGTTAGCCGCGACCTTTATGCTGATCAGAACCCGGGCCGTGACGGGCACCAGGCAGCAGTGGAACCAATCAGCAGTGGCAGACCCAGACTCTAAATCCCCCTCCCGAAGGTTCGGAATCAAAAAATCCCCATGGTTGATTCATTCAAATCGAACCGAATACGAACCTAAATAGTTCCGATTATTTTTTGGGTCGTACCGTAAAAGCGAACACTGTCGTAGAATCGCCGAGGAGACGACGCAACCTTTCTGTGGAAGCGGGTCGGTCTAGACAGGACGTTTAAGCGTCATGGTAACGCATCGTTAGAGTTACCGCTGAGAAAATAGAACGTCTGGCTCTCGTTGTTGACGTCACGAGGATTATGCAAATCCAAACTCTGCTCAGTAGCCTTCGTATTGCATTTTTACTGGCTTACTTTAGGCTAACAGGTCAACTAACACCTAACACCACAGTGTGTCTTTACGAACACCGCTGTGAAAAACCCCATTGGACTTTGCGGACGTCCTCAAATCCTGGAGAAATGTCTGAAAACCGTCCCGTTTTAAGCGGTGAGAACAGCCCACAGAGACAGATGGGGTTCTGTGTGATAAGAATCAGTCTGCAGATGGCGTCTTGGTCCTGCCAGAGGGATCTCATTAGACCTGTACATAAGCATGGCTTTGATTCAAGATCCGCTCCACTTTTTCCTGTTGATTTGTATTTATTTTCTCTCCCCCTACTCATCTCCCCTTTTCTTGCTCCTCTCTGCCGTCTCTCTCTCTCTCTCTCTCTTCCCACGCGTCGCAGACTCTCTCTCAGAGGAGGCACAGAGGTGTACAGACAGTTACACGGATCAACAGTGAGATTGTAATCCTGTGTGACGCGTGGAGAGACAGAGAACTGGAGAGAGCAGCCTCTTCGTACACTTCTGCTGCCATGTCATTCCTCTCATTGACTCTCGTTGAAAGTTAAACCTCCTCTCTTTTTCTCCTCCCCGTCTTCCTCTCTTTTTCTCCCTGTCTCCCTCTCTGTCTCCCTGTCTCTCTCTCTCTGTCTCCCTGTCTCTCTCTCTCTCTGTCTTCCTGTCTCTATGTCTCCCTGTCTCTCTCTGTCTCCCTGTCTCTCTCTCTCTCTGTCTCCCTCTCTCTGTCTCCCCCTCTCTGTCTCTCTCTCTCTGTCTCCCTGTCTCTCTCTCTCTGTCTCCCTGTCTCCCTCTCTGACAGAGAGGATCTGAAGCTGGCCAGTCAGAAGTCTCAGCATCTTGAGGAGGTAATGACACGGCTGAAACACGTTTCTGCTCAAATAAAAAAAACTCCCTAACTGAAACAGCCACCCGGTCAAATAAGCATCATTAGCAGTGCAAAGATGTGGAACTATCCACTCATCAACCCAGATATGGGCTTTAGTTGAATAGGTTTTGGCCTCGTGAGTATTGACCTCGTGCTGTTGCTGTACTCTTAAAGCTGAGAAGGGTTTAACCTGGTTTTGTGTGTGCTTGTGTGTCTGTGTTTTATAGCACAATGAGGAGCACAACAGTCAACAGCAGCTTGACAGTAAAGACAGGTAAGACACCTCAACTTCGGAACACAATCTAATCTTTTCGAACATGATTTTCCACAACGGTTCGGTAGCGTTCACAGAGTCCTATAAAGAGTATTACACCACGCCACGTTCCATTTAGTTGATGTTAGAGCCGCTAAAAATGATTAGAACACTACACAGCAGACTAAGACTATACTAGCCGACAGAGCCGACAGATCTGACAGAGCTGACAGATGGCGTTTTGTGAGAGGAGAATCAGTGCTGCGGATGTTATCTCCCATTTGCTCGGCTTTGAATCCATTGGTCATGCTGATACTGTACCTCCGACTCGCTCTCGTAGATTAGAGATAAGCTTGACCTCCCGTTGGTTATAAGACAGGGGAGGGCAGAGATACTGCAGATGACACTACCCAGGGATGGGAGTGCTGTCCCTGCATGTGGCACCAGGCTGGCAAATGAAGAGAGTAAGATATATATATATATATATATATATATATATATATATATATATATATATATATATATACACAGCATAGTCTGTTCGTTCGGAAGGTGACCCTTCAGCCATTTCAGAGTAGTTAGTCAGAAAGCAACGTCTTGTTCTTGATTTGGAGTTCTTTTTAAGTCGGGAGATCAGAGGTAAGTGTTAATGTCTGTTTGTCTGTCCGTGTAGTCGGTGTGTCCAGAAATAGTCTTAAATAGAGTCTTAGTGTAGCTTTATCTCTCTGTATCCACGGTCAAAGGATTAGGTGTGTATCCCCACACTAACACTACTAATGAGAGAGGAAAGGAAAGGAGAGAGAGGAAGAGAGAAGAAAAGAGGAGAGGAGAGGGTGAGACAGAAGCGAGGAGAGGAGAGGAGAGGAGAGACACGAGAGGAGACAGGGAAGGGAGCAGGTGGAGGGGAAAAGATGATGAAACAGGAGAAGAGAAGTCATGAAGGTTGTTTAATCCAGAGGGAAATTATGAAGGAATGAAGGGAAATTAAAAGTCGAACTAATTCCTCTAGAGGGAGAGGATAGCTACCTTTCCTAGGTAACACACTGGATATTCAGTTTGGAGTCGTGACTCAGCAAATTTCTCATGGCAACGATGATGAAGGGATAGCATTCCTAAGGAGGGGGGGGGGTCTTTGATAGAGGATGTTAATTTACAGTCGTATAGTACAGGCTTTGTTTAAGGTACGCTACATCAATGCCCTGTTGCGATTGAAGTCTGCAGTCTAGGTCCATACTCAGGTTAATCCATTGTATTATACCAGGAAGTGATCCCTACTGTTGTACTCTTTGTTGTGAAGTCTGTTGGATTGAAACTTTTGGTTGTGTGCTTTTTTTAGAACTTTTTTCTCAGACTTCCCAAAGTTCTGACTGAGTGATCTGGGTTTTTGAATGTGGTTTCTTCCAAAGTTCTGCACTGCTCGTGACAGTCCCAGAGTGGGGTGGCGTTCTGTGTTAAGCATTGATCTGGTCTGACTCTGTTCCCGCAGGGAAACGCTGTCTCATCAGGACACGGAGGAGAGGAACTACCAGAGATCTACTGGAGGACTGATCTCAGACAAGGACAGAGAACTTGAGACCCTGAGGAACGAGGTATATACACACACACACGCACACGCACGCACACACACACACACACACACACACACACACACGCACTCACCCCCCCATACACACACACACACACACACACACACACACTCACCCCCCCACACACACACACACACACACACACACACACACACACTCACACACACACACACACACACACACACACACACACACACTGGTGACCTCTGTTGACCTCTGCTCCTGCCTGCAGGTGGCGCTGCTGCGGGGGGAGAACGCCGTGGCCAAGCCCCTGCAGGTGGTCGTGGAGACCCTGGAGAGGGACAAGGCCCAGCTGCAGGGCCGCGTCCACAGCCTGGAGCAGAGGCTCATGGGAAGGCAGGCCTCCTCCGACGGCGGAGTCTCTCCGTCCTCAGGTGAGGAGAGGAGAGCCGTCCTGGACCTCCACACCTCCACACACACCTCCCACCTCCACACACACCTCCCACCTCCACACACACCTCCCACCTCCACACACACCTCCCACCTCCACACACACCTCCCACCTCCACACACCTCCCACCTCCACACACACCTCCCACCTCCACACACACCTCCCACCTCCACACACACCTCCCACCTCCACACACACCTCCCACCTCCACACACACCTCCCACCTCCCACCTCCACACACACCTCCCACCTCCACACACACCTCCCACCTCCACACACACCTCCCACCTCCACACACACCTCCCACCTCCACACACACCTCCCACCTCCACACACCTCCCACCTCCACACACACCTCCCACCTCCACACACACCTCCCACCTCCACACACACCTCCACCCTGGACCCACCTTCTAGAACCATCACTCTCCTCACAAGACACTCCGTAGGCTCGCCGTCGACGTGCCTGTCTCTCTCCTCATTTGTTTTTGTGTGTGTGTGTGTGTGTGTGTGTGTGTGTGTGTGTTCTGTATCCCACAGGCGATGGAGCTCTGGACCAGCTGAGAGAGGAGAAGGAGTTTGCAGAGGGACAGGTACGAAAGGCAGCCAAGTCGTAAAATTTCTGTTCATTGTCGAATTCCTTACCCTCGTTTTCTACTCTTCTAACATACGCATACGTCGGTTGTAGAGGGTTGACTAGGAAAACCGAGGACGTCTTTGTTAACGCAATGGAACGCACGACAATGAGCCTTGTCCTCCGATGTCTACCTCCACCTACCCCACCTCTCTTCTACCCCCCTCCCTCCCTCCCTCTCTGTCTCTCTCTCAGATCAACTTCCTGAACAGCGTGATCGTGGACCTGCAGAGGAAGAACGAGGAGCTGAAGGTGAAGCTGAAGAAGATGGCGCTGGCCGAGTTCAACGGCAACGACGGGCCAGACGGGTGAGTCTGGCCACAGAGTCCCTGAACCCTGAACCCCTCCTCACCACAGAGTCCCTGAACCCCTCCTCACCACAGAGTCCCTGAACCTCCTCTACACCACTTTCATAAAACCTTGATACAAATTTTAAGCTTTTCAAAAAATGCAGGTTGAGAGAGGGCGCTGGCGTTGCTTGTTCGCCACGTCTCCGCCCCGAAATCTAGGTGTAATTGCAGTATACAGAGTAGACTGTCCTACAAAGACACTTGATTTAGATTTAGTCATCTAAGAATGTATTAGACCCCTATACTTTCTTTTATTATTTTTTGGTTTCTTTTTATTTTACTACTCAACCTTTTCAGTTTGTAAAGAGTCTTTGAGTGTCTAGAAAAGCGCTATATAAGTCTAATGTATTATTATTATTATTATTATTATTATTATTATTACACTGCCTCTGAGTCGTTCACTGCCATTCATTTCACGCTGACTCCTAGTGATGGAGGGGGGAGAGGGGGGGGGGCCTTCTGTTTTACTCTCCGTAAATCCCTACACTCCATAATCACATGTTAACCTCACATTTACATTTACGTTCTCGGCATTGAGCAGACGCCTTTACCCAAAGCAACTTGTGACAAATACGTTGGTCTGAAGTAAGTGAATCGTCTATCCATCAGTCATCGCAAAAAGCTACTAGATTCGAGTAGATTAGATTCAACTTTATTGTCATTGCAGAGTTACAAGTACCAGACAACGAAATGCAGTTTAGCATCTAACCATAAGTGCAAATAGTGATAGAAAAACATGACAGACAGTGATAGTGATAGGTACAGTATGGCAAATACGGTAGTTAGAGGTATATTACAGTTATGAGTTATGCAGTTATGCTAATCTAGGCTCGGTGCCCAGAGGCCGTTGGCAGTCAAAGATCTCTCCTCCAAAATCTCTCCTCTCCTTTCCTCTGTTCTTTCACCCCCCTAGTTTGGAGGAGGGTCTGTCGAAGAGGGAGAAGAAGGCTCCCCCCCGGCTGTTCTGTGACATCTGCGATAGCTTCGACCTGCACGACACGGAGGACTGCCCCACCCAGGCCCAGAGCCCGGACTCCGTCCCCCACTCCACCTACCACGGCAAGGCCACGGACCAGCGGCCGTACTGCGACATCTGCGAGGCCTTCGGACACACCACCGCGTCCTGCAACGACGACCAGACCTTCTAGAACCTTCTAGACGTCTGCGAGCCCCCCCACCCCCTTAACCCTGTGGGGGGACACCCTCTCTGTCCTGTCTTTACTCTCAGCCCTCACTCTAACCCTCCTTCTACTCCCACTACCTCACCCCTCTCTACCCCTCCTACTGTGCCCAACCTCCCCCTACTCTCCTCTCTAACATCTTCTGACCCCTGCCCTTAGCCCTCTCTTTCCCCTGCCCCTAACCCTCTCTTACCCCTGCCCTCTCCACTCCCCTCTCTTACCCCTGCCCCTAACCCTCTCTTACCCCTGCCCCTAACCCTCTCTTACCCCTGCCCTCTCCACTCTCCCCTCTCTTACCCCTGCCCCTAACCCTCTCTTACCCCTGCCCTCTCCACTCTCCCCTCTCTTACCCCTGCCCCTAACCCTCTCTTACCCCTGCCCTCTCCACTCTCCCCTCTCTTACCCCTGCCCCTAACCCTCTCTTACCCCTGCCCTCTCCACTCTCCCCTCTCTTACCCCTGCCCCTAACCCTCTCTTACCCCTGCCCTCTCCACTCTCCCCTCTCTTACCCCTGCTTGTAGCCCTCTTCTAACCCCTGCTCTTAGCCCTCTTCTAACCCCTGCTCTTAGCCCTCTTCTAACCCCTGCCCTTAGCCCTCTTCTAACCCCTGCCCTTAGCCCTCTCTTCCCCTGGCCCTAACCCTCTCCTACCCCACCCCCCCTACTGCCCCCTCTCTTACCTCTTCTAACCCCTGCCCCTAGCCCTCTCCTCCCTCTATTCCCAAGTACGTACCTATGTTTTTTATTCATTTCTATCCAGCCTCCTCCTGCCTAGGCCCTGCTAGGCCCTGCACAGCCAAACTCGAGATCCTCTCCATGTATTTTTGTATAATATTTATGTATGTGACTACCATCCTCTGTGCTCAGATCCTACACAAAAAGAAAACGTATACAAAATACTCTCTCTCTCTCTCTCTCTCTCTCTCTCTCTCTCTCTCTCTTAAGCTGAACTGAACACAATGCAGAGAAGTCCATGTGTAGACGTGCTGCTTTGGTGCAATATAATATATATATATATATATATAACATCCATGTTATGAAGAAAAGGAATCTGTCCTCAGCACTAGTTACCTGTTGTCTGTGTACATTTTGTTTTATTCTGTTTTTATGTACAGCATGGGTTCCTATCTGACTTCAGTTCCTCCTGGAACTGACGCTTCTGTGTGTTACCGGGCATGGCAAGAGGGAAGGCATTTGATGATGCACATGTCCAAACTGTAAGGGCCTGGATGCACTAGACTGATTTCCCAATATTTCCTTTTTTCTTTTTTTTTTTTACACATTCCTGTCTTCTTCACCACTGGGTGAACTGGGGATTGAGCTATTCGTAACACATCACCACCGTATTGAATGTACCACTTTCTTTCTTTGTTTCGCATCTGATTTTTGGGGGAACCATAGGCAAAGAACTAATCCATGCTTCAAAGAGGTGATCAGATTGAGAACAGAGGTGGTAAGATTTAGCCGGTGGTGAAGTGTTTGTGTTAAGGTGATCGTGTCTGGGTGAATGTGCTTGGTGTGTTCAGGCCCTGTCATGGAGCATAGGGCCATTTATACAGGGAGACAGCTAGTACTGGTATGTATACAGCTAGTACTGGTATGTATACAGCTAGTACTGGTATGTATACAGGTACACAGGCCACAGTCACAGGCTAAAGAGCGTCAGCCACTAGTAATCTATTATTGCACTACTCACTTTAAACCTCCCTCTTTTAGAATACAGGACCAACTATAAACTGCCATTCTAAAAACAAATAATTATTGATTTTATATTGAATATTCAAACAGAATAGTACCTAGTATGTTATGTATTGCCTATGTATTTTATGTAATGTCTCATAAAAACAGTACCTGTATAGAAATGCATATTACAGTTAAGCACACGTTTGGATCATATTGAATCTCCCAGTGACACTTGTCTTTGTAAATATCAACTTTTCTGAAAACATTTGCACATGGTGCCATGGAACAAAAAAATATCTTTTAATGCTTATTTTATTTTTCTGCTCTGTTGATAAGGAAGTTGACATGTTGTATGATAAGGATGTACTGACTCCAGGGACAAACGCACTTGTAAAGACGTTATTATCTCTTAAGCACATTGTGGACTCTTTCTACTTTAATAAGTGATGTGTCTAATTAGTACACTGTTTTGTATGTAAAACCTTGCGTCAATGTATCATCTATGAAGGATTTATACAGTTTCTACGTAGTACATAAGCTGTTGTTGTAACCTTTACAGATGGGGCCGTCATGTAAAATGTTAGTTTTCTATGTACTGTATTGTATACTCCTAACGATTCAATACAAATGCTATGAGACAAATACTTTTGTGTCATGTTGTCTTAACTTTGTCTCGCACGACTAACTGGTGATGAAAGATTGTTGGATTTGGACTAATGAATCAATTGAATAATGTCTCCGCTTTGACAGGGGTTAGTTAAACCTGAAAAAGAGGAGTTCTGCTATTAGTTCATGACAACAAGCATGTCTCCCCCTTCTCCCGTGATGTCAATCCCTTATTTAACATGATTGGGTAAGTGGTGTCCAATCACGTCAGAGGACACTCAGGGAGGAGAGAAAGTCCAGGCCCAGATGTGTGTTTCAAAGCGTTTAGCCTTACCTAACATCCTCTGTGCTCAGCAGCCAGAACCACTTCCCCCTAACTAACAACCTGTTTAAATTCTCACAGGACAATGAGTACAGAGCTGCTCATGATTCATTCATCTCTAGGTCCATTACCCTTCACAGGATGAGAGGAACAGAAATAGCCCTATCCATTATGCATGTGCTCTCAGCCAATGAATGCAGGCAAACACAACAAGAGGAAATGTGTTTCGCTAAATAACCTCTGGCACCCCAAAAAGAGATGGGAAGCAATTTAGTACATGGTGCCAGTAGCTAGCTGCTACCCCCTGGCTACCCCTTCACCTCGTCACTAGGGGATGACGCAACCTCAAATATACAAAGGAAACCAGGGCAAAATGTTTTGTGACTTTTTATTAATAAAACAAAACCATAGGACATGATAAAAACCAAGCACTACCGATGGAATAAATAAGTCAAAACCAAACCATAAATCTGTACAAGATCATTCTTAACTGAAACAACATGGTCCCAAGAAGAAAACAAAACAACTTACATGATTTCAGATCTCACAGCTCAGCTTTTCTTTTTTTTCTTTTTTACACACAGTTATGAGTTAAACTATAAGCAATCATCTCAATCTGGTGAAATCTAGAACATAAACGTGTTGTTTTGTTAAACTGAGTGTTTACATAATGCTGTTTAGAAGTGTTTATGTCAGTACGTAGCATCTTAAGTACCAGCTCTGCTGGACTGGGAATGAGGTATATGCTAAACCATCCGCTCAACTGAGACCATTTGGATTTCTTGACATTTCATTTCTCTCCATGTGACTGATGTTTCGCTGTGTACTACCCTCTCGATCATAGACCTATCTAGATCATAGACCTAACTAGATCATAGACCTATCTAGATCATAGACCTATCTAGATCATAGACCTAACTAGATCATAGACCTAACTAGATCATAGACCTATCTAGATCATAGACCTATCTAGATCATAGACCTAACTAGATCATAGACCTAACTAGATCATAGACCTATCTAGATCATAGACCTATCTAGATCTTGCCATCTGAAGTCACTGATTTTTCGCTAACATGAAGATGATTTGATAGATATATAATTCACTTGCAAATACTAATTGTTGCACCCGAATCAAAATACATACAAATAGGCTTGAGGTCGAACATTAGAGATCATAGGGCTGAATCCTTTACTCTTGACTTTTGTGTGAATCACACAGTGATGTCTATGAGAGATTTGCACCAAAAAAAATAGAGTTCAATCCATGCACCAGTCAGGAGGATTCAGCCCGCAGAGAGCACCGTGAATGAGGACTGGAACCAAAGCTTGAGCTAGAAGACTCTGGAGGGCGACCGAGACATTTAAAGAATGAGAATGAAGATTTGAAGAGGTTCAAATGTAACTCAGAGTAGTATAGTAGTAGTACAATAGCAGTACAATAGTCTGGATGCCAGTCTGCCCTCTCCAGCCAACTCCTTTATCATTAACAACAACAAAGAAGCTGACTAAAGCAGAAACAGACCAGGCAAACCAGAGGAGACAGAAACTGTTCTCAAATCAGATTCACCCCTTCAGACTTTTACAGAAATTCAACTGTTTGCATCTTCAAACCTGTTTAACAGGATGACTAAACACAGACATGAGTTCCAATGGGTATCATCAGAATAGCTTTGCCCAAATGTAACCAATGTTTAACTCAACTGGCCATTTGGTAGTTGAATGTAAATGTTGAATGAAACCATTATTGTCACCTTAATATTGACATGTTTAAAACATAAGGCAAATAAAAACATGGCACTAAAAACAAAATGTAGTTAAAACAGTTTGACCTACCAAGTACGTTTTACCAACACAAAAGGCACACCCCCAGGTAAGACCTACGCTACACGCCTGTCTTCTTGTCTACTGTGGGAGAGTTCAACTTGACACGTACCATTGTGTTCCTCCTCTAAACAGATCGAGTTAAATAAAAACTACTGACTGAAGAAACGTTCATGGAGAGAAGAAAAAACACACCCACTACAGCAGCGAAACTATCTGTGGTCGATTGTGATATACTTTAACAGTGCATTGACCCTCCTGAGCAAAAAAAAACAACCCCCCTAAACAAAATATCTACTAGTATCTGAAAACGTCAAGGTACCAGGGTTTAAATCCTGTCAGTGTGTTTGTCACAAGTGCAGGTCAGTGTTTTCTCTTCTTGGCTGGCCTGGACTCACAAGCGCCACCCCTGGTCATAGAGGGGACTACAGCATGGGTTCATAGCTACTCTTTGCATTAGAGAGAGTGAGTGTGGAGGACTGTGAGGGAGGTAACGTCCATTCTCCCTCTGTGATAGAGGAGTGTTGGGGTCTACGAGGGAAGTGAGGGAGGGAGAGAGGGAGGGAGGGAGGGAGGAGGGGATAGGAGATGTCCAATCACCCTCTGTGGTAGAGAGGCAACCGGAGGAGGTAAAGAGGGAGGGAGCAGAGGAAGATGGAGGAGAGAAATGATTGGAAGCAGGACATTTAACTCTCCTCAGAGTCCTGAGATGGAGACTCCACTTTGCTCTTCTTACTGGGAGGGGCCTCCTCCTCCAGTTCCTACAAGACAAAACAAATGAACAGAATGAACAGAACGCACCCCAAATATTCCTACTAAGGTGCTACCAGTGAAGGGAGCTAGTGGAGACTTTGTGGTCCTCTGTGGCTCAGTTGGTAGAGCATGGCGCTAACAACACTTAGGTTGCGGGTTCGATTCCCGCTCGGACCATATATACTGAAAAATGTATGCATTCGCTGCAACGGAAGTCGCTTTGGATAAAAGCGTCAGCTAAATGGCCTATATTATAATATATTAGACTGAGGGAACACAGAAATGGAGAGAGTACCTGAGTGGCTTTGCTGCTGTCTGGAGAGTCCTTCTCCCCTGAGGAGGACTGGCTGTCTCTCTTGACACCCTGGGGTCTCTCTGAGGTCTCTGTGGGGGGACTGCTCTTATCTGCCGGACACAACACAACAACAAGACGCATCAGCAATCACATGTTACTTCTGTAAGTCCCCAAACTGTTGAATATATGGGTTTATTAAGTAACGAGGGCTTAAATAAACCACACATAAACCACACAACCACACATCAACTATGTCCCAGACCAGGGGCGGACTGGGTCAAAAAACAGCCCTGGCATTTGCGACACAACAGCCCTATTTCCAAACGCAACACGCAACACGGATTGTTAACATAAAAAGTCAGAGGACAGATGCCAAACTACAGACATGTTTGCTGTAATTATATGTATTATCAGTAGGCAGTCATCAGTCAATATCTCTTTCAATAGCCTTTTCACACCGAATGTACTTGTTTGTGCTATTTTCGGCCCAATACATGCGAATTTCGGTGCATTCATACTTCCAACTACACTTGCTCCCTGCATCCAGTTGTTGCACATTAACTGCATCGCTCTCATCAAATTCCCCCATTCTGAAAATGAAAGCAGTGTAACGTTAACTGCTGTTATAAACGGAATGATGACATGAGGTGCGTGTCCACTGGCGATATAGAACTGACTACGATAGTTATGGAGATATACTCCAGTTCTACATCGTGGAGCTCCGCCCCATAGGGGAGCTCTGCTCCTATTGGTTTACCCCGCTACCTAAAGCTCTGCTCCTATTGGTTTACCCTGCTACCTAAAGCTCTGCTCCTATTGGTTTACATACTCCAGTTCTACATCGTGGAGCTCCACCCCATAGGGGAGCTCTGCTCCTATTGGTTTAGGGCCCTGGGCATCCGCGATGCAGAACTGCGTGGATGGCCCGGCCGATATAAAATGGCCGCGGTCTGCTGAAATAAGTTATTTTCAATGAAAATCACCAGAGACAAAATTACAAATATATATATATTTTATATAATACATTCTGAGCGGCCCAGAGTCTCGCGGCCCTCCTGGCATTTGCCAGGCTTGCCCGGTGGCCAGTCCGCCACTGTCCCAGACCGACTAACTGTTATGAATCATCCTGTGTTTCAGTCAGCTGACACCCAGGGGACACTGGGCCTTTCCTGACACTTTAGTGCCATCATGTGGCGTTATTAATAATAACACCCTCAGAGAAACAATCCCATGACTGTAGAGAGGGAAATGTACTAGGACACCGCTACGGACACACAGGCCAGGACAGATCTGTACAAGGGAGAGATAAGAGAGAGTATAACTATATCACACAACTCTCGATCCTGTTAAAGGGATAGTTCACTCAAATTACAAAATCACTTATTCCCTCATCTCTTACCCTGAAACGAGTCTATGGACAAGGACAAACTTTAATCAACACTTTGGGTCTGTTTATCTAGCATTTTAACCAAAACCCAATGCAAGTCAGTAGTAGTAGATTTCAATGATTACTATGTTATGTTGTAAACATGGGGTTTATTGACTTGCATTGGGTGTTGGTTCAAAATGCTAACAATTAGCTGTTAGTTACAGTAACCAGATACAAGGAACCAAGTAAGGAACCAAACGATTGTGTCATTTGGTTGAACTATCCCTTTAACGAAAGGTGTGTGTGTGTGTGTGAGAGAGAGAGAGAGAGAGAGAGAGAGAGAGAGAGAGAGAGAGAGAGAGAGAGAGAGAGAGAGAGTGGGGGGAAAGAGTGTGAAAGAGAGCTTGTGAAAGAGAGATTGTAAGGCAAGGCAAGTTTATTTGTATAGCACATTTCATACAACAGGGGCAATTCAAAGTGCTTTACATGCATTATTTAAAAATACAGCAAGAGGAGCATAAGAAAATAACAATTACAATGAATAAAAGCAAATATAAGAAGTAAATAGATCAAACATTTAAAAAGACAATAGTTAATGGGAAAAAGACATTGATAGAAGTGTTTGTGTTTAATCATATCCCTCCACATCCTTCTACATCCCTCTACATCCCTCTACATCCCTCCACATCCCTCTACATCCCTCCACATCCCTCTACATCCCTCTACATCCCTCTACATCCCTCTACAACCCTCTACATCCCTCCACATCCCTCCACAACCCTCTACATCCCTCCACATCCCTCCACATTCCTCTACATCCCTCTACATCACTCTACATCCCTCTACACCCCTCTACATCCCTCCACATTCCTCTACAATCCTCTACATCCCTCTACATCCCTCCACATCACTCTACATCCCTCTACATCCCTCTACATCCCTCCACATCCCTTCACATCCCTCTACATCCCTCCACATCCCTCTACATCCCTCCACATCCCTCTACATCCCTCTACATCCCTCCACATCCCTCTACATCCCTCTACATCCCTCTACACCACTCCATATCCCTCCACATCCCTCCACAAGAGGAGCATAAGAAAATAAAAATTACAATGAATAAAAGCAAATATAAGAAGTAAATAGATAAAACATTTAAAAAGACAATAGTTAATGGAAAAAAGACATTGATAGAAGTGTTTGTGTTTAATCATAACTGGTGCAAAACATGAAGGTTTTTAGCTTAGATTTAAATATTTTAAGGGTTTGGGCCTGTTTGATTTCTTCAGGGAGTTTGTTCCAGGAGCATGCAGCAGCGTGACTGAAAGCTGCTGCACCGTGTTTTGTTTTTACTCTTGGAATTATTAGCTGATTTGTCTCAGCTGACCTTAGGGACCTTGCGGGAATATAGGGTGGGAGGAGATCTGATATGTATTTTGGTCCAAGACCATTTTGTGATTTGTATGTAATTAGGAGGATTTTGAATTCAATTCTCTGAGAGACTGGTAGCCAGTGCAGGGATCTCAGGATTGGTGTAATGTGTTCAAATTTCTTTGTTTTTGTTAGGACCCTAGCAGCGGCGTTTTGGATGAGCTGCAATTTACGAACAGCTCCTTTAGATAGGCCTGTTAGTAGACCATTACAATAATCAAGTCTACTCGAAACAAATGCATGGATGAGTTTTTCAAGGTCTTGCTTGGACATGAAACCTCTCATTCTTGTTATGTTTTTCAGGTGATAGTAGGCTGATTTAGTTATTGAGTTTATGTGGCTGTTGAAGTTTAGATCGGAGTCTAGAATTACACCAAGATTTCTGACCTGTTTTTTACTGTGAAGAGAGAGAGAATCAAGTTTTGCACTGACTTTCGATCTTTTGTCAGGTGCACCGAATACAATTATCTCTGTTTTGTCCTTGTTTAGTTGGAGGAAGTTTTGTGTCATCCAGGCGTTTATTTGCTCAATGCAATTACAGAGATTGTCAATGGGACTATAGTCGTTCGGTGAGAGGGCTATGTAGATTTGAGTGTCATCCGCATAGTTGTGGTAGGCAATTTTGTTCTTTTTTATGATGTGTCCCAATGGAAGCATGTAGAGATTGAATAGAAGGGGGCCAAGGATTGACCCTTGGGGAACCCCACATGTCATTTTAATTTGGTCAGATACAAAGTTGCCAATGGAGACATAGTAGCTTCTGTCCTGTAGGTAGGATCTAAACCAGTTTAGGGCAGTGCCCGAGAGTCCTACCCAGGTTTTTAGTCTATCTATTAGAATGTCATGGTCTACAGTGTCAAAGGCAGCACTAAGATCTAGTAGTACCAAAACTGAGATTTTTCCGGAGTCTGTGTTTACGCGAATGTCATTAAGGACCTTAATAAGGGCCGTTTCAGTGCTATGTAGGGGGCGAAAGCCTGATTGAAAGTCATCAAAGAGATCATTTAGGGTCAAATAATTGCTAAGTTGTTCGTGGGCAACCATTTCAATAATTTTTCCTGTACAGGGAAGGTTTGATATGGGTCTGTAGTTGTTTAGTACAAATGGGTCTAGGCCGTTCTTTTTTAGTAGAGGCTTAATAACTGCAGTTTTCAGGGCTTCAGGGAAGATTCCTGATGAAAGGGAGGTGTTAATTATTTGTATTAGTTCGCCTGCCATGCAGCTAAATATGTTTTTAAAAAAGCTTGTTGGCAGGACATCAAGGGCACAGGTGGATGGTTTAAGACGTGACATGATTTTATCTAGGGTCTTGTAATCAATGGTGTTAAATTGTGACATGGTTGTTATGTCCGCCCTATTTGGGGTTGTTAATGGGGACATGTTTTTCATGCCTGACACAGAAGACCTAATGCCTTGTCTAATGGTTTCTATTTTATTGTTAAAAAAGGATGCAAGCTCATTGCATTTACTAGTTGAGTGAAATTCCTGAGCAATGGGTGTTGGGGGATTTGTTAGTCTGTCAACAGTTCTGAAAAGGATGCGGGCATTATTTATGTTATTGTTTATGATCTTAGAGAAAAATGATTGCCAGGCACTTCTTATTTCTAAGTTATAGTTCTGAAGATTCTCTTTATAGATATCATAGTGGACTTGAAGGTTTGTTTTTCTCCATCTGCGCTCTGCTTTACGACATTCTCTTTTTTGAGTCTTTACGGATGGGGCAGTTCTCCAGGGAGCTTTTTGCTTACCAGAGATGCATTTGGATCTAATGGGTGCAATATCATCAATGGTTTTTGTGATTTTTAAGTTGAAATCGTGTAGAAGGTCATTTACTGAGGTTGGAATAGAAGTTTGGGGTGGGGGGGCTAGGGAAAAGGCCTGTGTGAACAGTGCACTGGTCTTTTCATTGATATATCGTTTGGAAATAGTTTTAGACATAGTTTGAATAACAGGAAAGATAGATACGTCAAAGAATATGCAACAGTGGTCAGACAGGGCAATGTCAGTTACAACAACATTTGAAATATCTAGGCCTATTGTGAGAGAGAAAGAGGAAAATGAGGGGGATGGAAGAGGGACAGATACTTTTCTTTTGTTGAGAGAGTGAGAGCAAAAGGGAGGAGTAAAGGGAGAGAGAGACTTCTGTTTTACACCATGCTCTTGTTATTGGGAATGCAGATGGACAGTTGGCAGTTGAAGCCCTGAGGGGGCAAACATGGTCACAGCTGCGCGCGCTCTCTCTCTCACTCTTTCCCACTCTCTCTCTCTCTCTCTCTCTCTCTCTCTCTCTCTCTCTCTCTCTCCCACTCTCTCTCTCTCTCTCTCTCTCCCACTCTCTCTCTCTCTCTCTCTCCCACTCTCTCTCTCTCTCTCAGCACACAGTGCAAATGAGAAGCTCTTTCTCTCTCCCTCTCCCTCTCTCTCTCCCACTCTCTCTCTCTCTCTCGCTCGCTCCCAGCACACAGTACAAAAGAGAAGCTCTCTCCCCTCTTTTTCTTCCTCTCTGTCCCACCCACTTCCTCCCTTTCTCTATTTCCCTCTCACTGTCATGCATCTCTGATAGTGCACTCTGGCTAACTGAACAGGGAGTAAGGCCCTCTAGCTAACTGAACAGGGGATGACACCTTTCCGTACACAGTGTATTTCACCAGGGCTAGCTGGATTGTATCCAAAACAAGGCCTACAGTTATATAATTCACCCCTCTTGCTGTTTGGTGTGTGTGTGTGTGTGTGTGTGTGTCTCACCCCTCTTGTTGTCAGAGCCCTGGTCGCTCTTGGCCTCGCTGCTGTCACGCTGGGGCCCGGCGGTGGGCTCGGGGGCGGGGCTGGTGCTGCAGCTGGTTTCCTGTTTCACCGGGGAGGAGTCGGCGATGGAGCTCTGGTTGCTGTTGTCATCTGAAGGACAGAGATGGAGCCTTTATGTTACTGTGAGGACTGGAGACGGACAAAGGTCTAACCATATATCACCTCTAGGGTCTACCCACCGATCATGTCCATCATCCCGGGGGAGGAACTGTTCTCTGGAGTCGTGAGCTCCGACCCATATTTCTCATCCTTGCCTTTCTTTTTATTTTTGCTCTTCTAAAATACAGAGGGGGGGGGGGGGGGGGGGGAATAGATGTTGTTAAAGTACAGCACAAGGACATGATGTGGGATAATGACGATGAGTAATGTGCAAAGCAAACTCGAATAAAAGTTCACTTTCAAAATCGAACAAACTGACCAAAAGCTATGACAGATAAGACAGCTGACCAAAAGCTATGACAGATAAGATAAGACAGGTGAGGTGAGGATGAAAAAGAAATATCACTTTTTACTGAAGTTTGTTTTCCATTTCAGTCATGTATTACTATTGACACTGAGTTACAATGAACATGATGATGTGGTGGTGTAGTGGAGGGGTGGAAGGGTGGAAGGTAGGTACTTACGTCATCTGATTTGGGCTCGGTCACTGGAACCCACTTGAAGATCCTCAGGGACGTGTCTCCAACCGTCACCCATTTCTTCTCCCTTTATGGGAAACAGAAAGACGTCAACATATGGCTAATGCCTCATGTCAGCTTCTTTGGAAACAGCTTCTCTTCCTGGGATCAGCACAAAACACAATACTTCACAAACTACAACAGCAAGAATATAGTGATTGTTCAAACCGTTTCAAAGTTAGAATACAACATATTTAATTGGGAACTTGTTGCTCTCTTAGACATTTGTGATTCGTTGATATATATAGCCTATATAGCATACACTGTAAATCCAATATGAGAATAATTGTATCTGATTTAATTCGGCAATAAACATTTTCTAAATGCGTAATAATCTTTAAACGCAAACTTGGTAGGGATGCGCAACATTTTATATATTTTTCTACACTTTATTATGTATATTACTTTATACACTTAATTATGTATTTCAGGAAATAAATGTTATCTTGATGTAAGTCGCTTTGGAATAAGGCGTCTGCTAAATGCCAAAAATGTAAATGTAAATAACGTAATACATTAACCTATAACAATATTATAATTTAAAAATATATATTTTGTGAAATTTGAAAGCTTCAGAAAATAATGATATTATTTATAAACTCTTCAGATCGAGACATTGCATGTTCAGCCATGCACTGTTACTGTACTTCCCTCCCAACCCCCACCGTGCGCAATCTCTATTCGACCTCAGGGCAACTCAAAGCGCTTCATTTCAAACTCCAGACGGACTCAAACTACTCTGACTCAGGAGCGCCTCGTCCTATAGTTCCGAAGTGGGTGTTATTGAGTGATCTGCGTCGTTCCAAAGCCTCTAAAACAGTCGCTCTTCATAAGCATGACAGCAGGCAGGAGAAAGGAATGGCTTCATGTGACTGCAACGAAATGGCTTCTGGGTTCAACCCACATTAAACCTTCATAGAAAAAATCCGGGAAATTCTAGGGATCTTTTGGGGCACTTTTCCTACGACTCGGTCTCACACCGCATGAGTGCGCCCCGGCGTACGTGAGTCGAGAGTAGATTCTGTCCTAAATTCCGCTCAATATGACCCGTCTATCAATTTCCCATCTCCGTTCGTTCTCGCTCGTTCTCCCACTCTCCTCCCCCCCCAACAAGCCAGGCTTTTTCTCATGTTAGATAACGAACGATGTTTTTTCCCTCTCTCTCTCTTACCATTTTCGTACTTTCTCAATAGCGGCCATAACCCGCTTGATGTCATCTTTCGCCCTGCTCCGGGTCTCGGCTCTGACCGACCTGCCCGACATTGCCGCGGTGGGTATAGTCTGTTTGAAAGCAGTTCAGACACAATGCACTAACACTCAGCACGGAGGGCGCAGAGAGGGAGGCGCGCCTGCGCCGGGCGGAGAGGGAGAGGGAGAGGGAGAGCCGCCCGCAGCTCCACAGAGGAGAGAGGCGCTCGGACTGTTTCCCCGCTGTGTGCCGATCCACATCGGAGAACAAAGAAGTGCACTGGATTGAAATTGAAGAAAACTTTTGCGAATCAATTATTTTCGAAGAACAACAGACGTGCTCATCTTTTATATGGATAAAGAACAAATCATGATCATATTTAATGAATAGGCCTAGGCCTATACAGGCTGGCTGATACACGTTTTACCACAATATTATAAGAGCTGCTTCATAAACCACAACGAAGGACACGTAATCCCTTTATTACTTCAACCCAGCCGACACACACACACTATATTCTAGCCTAGACCAGCTCCAAGACCAATACACATTCTTAACAACTCCCAAGTTACGGGCATGTTTGTGTTACGTCATATACGTCATCAAATCGTGACTATATGACAGAAACTAAAAAGTTTGCATGGAAGGATTTGGGACGAATTTGTGTCTTTTCTCTCTATCTCTCTAGTTTTTGTATGTCCTCCGTTGTGAAAAGCTATTTTGTAATATCCGACAGGTTGTGAAGCTGCGAAAAAGCCTAGTGGTGGACCTGGGCTGTCAAAACAGAAAGCATTTAGCTCAGCTAAGATAAACAGAAAACACTTTTCGGTTTGCCTAGCCGTTGAAACTCGCTCTCTCCCAAAATGAACGAGGAAGGTATGTGTACAATAAATGTTGATAGGTGCTCATAGCCATTCCGAATGACTTTCTCCTGCTGTCTGTATGAAAAGAGTGATCCGTCCACGTGCGTCTCTTGTTGTCAGAGTTGGTGGAGTACTTCAGGACCCAGGTGAGGACGGACCCAGACATGGCCTCTGCCGTGGCCGCCATCCGCACCCTGCTGGAGTTCCTCAAGAGGGACAAAGGTGACAGGTCTAATCCTCTTTTTAACTAGACAATTAGTTTCTGTGCAGTAATGACAACTGTGGACATTTACGGCAAAATGTACAGTACCAGTCAAAAGTTTGGACACACTTTCCCATTCAATTGAATAGGTAAGTGTCCAAACTTACTGGTACTGTATGTTTTATTGCAGTGCTCAACATATGTGTACATTGTGTACAAACTACACCTAACGGTACATAACATGCACTTTGTTCACTGTCCACTTAGTCGTTCATGTTCTTATAGGAGTGGCCATCTCAGTACGTTAGTAAGAGTACCCTGATATGGAATGAGTATCTAAGCCATGACAAAGAATGGACCAAATAACAGTAGAGAACGGTTAACCAATATTTATTCCAGCACAAATAACTAATAAATACTTTCATAAGTAGTTTAGAGTATTGGGCGTGACAGTCAGTTAGCATCAGTGTGAGTGGTGGTAGGTTGGATGAGAGAACCATGTACATTAAGGATGTTGAAAAGCAAAACATAAAAGAAAGCCAAACTAAGAGTGACCAGTGTCCATAGGCTGCCAGAAAGAAAGTGAGCCCATAATGGCCTCATGGGCTTTTATAGGCCTGCCCACAGGTGTGTTGGAATGGACAGCCAATCAGGGCTCCTGCTGCCACTTCCCACCTTGCACTGCAATATAGAAACAGACAGAACAGAACAGCACTCCTGCAACATAGAACTAGACAGAACAGAGGGCAGTGAATATGTGACAGCAGCTGGTGAAAGTGGGAACAAGTCGTCAATCGACCGACTTTTATTCTGGACAAAAAGTAAATAAATGTTGTTGAAAATCAATGACACACTCGCTAGTCAACTAATACAGTGTGTTTTGCGAGCCCGCTAACAATGTAAAGTAGTATTATAGTTAACACTGTAGCAATGGGGATTACTCACCGAATCCATTGCATTGCAATATTTCTGGCTTGACTAGCGAGTGTGTCATTGATTTTCAACAACGTTGACATTTATTTACAATTCACCATAAAAGTCAGAACATTTTGATTGGTTGCCGACTTGTTCCCGCTTTCACCAGCTGCTGTCACATAGAAGAGTGCCCAGCACGCCATGTTTGTAATTAAAAACAAACCTGGATTTACAACCAGCCTATCATGTTGCTGAGTACCCTGTGCCCACCCTACCCCTCCCCCCCAACAGGAGAGACCATCCTGGGGTTGAGGGAGAGCCTGACGTGGGCCACAGACTGCCTGACGGGGGTGGACTCCTCGGTAGCCGTCTCCTCGGGAGGGGAGCTCTTCCTCCGTTTCATCACCCTCACGTCGCTGGAATACCAGGTCAGGGAGCTGACGCTCACACAGGCTGGGACAGACAGGACATTCTAAGTTAAATAAGTTAACCAGACAGATAAGATAGCCAGACTGTGTTTACCACCTCAAATTAATTAATTTATGCCCAGCCAAATCCATGTTTAGAGCTAGCTAGCTAACATTATATTGATCATACTCGTAAGACTTTTCACTTTTAAAAAAAATGCCGGTTGAGAGAGGACGCTGGCGTTGCTTGTTTTCTCCGCTTCTCCGCCCGAAATCTCGATATAACCTACTTGCAGTATACAGAGTAGATTGTCCTACAAAGACACTTAGATTTAGATTTAGTAATCTAAAAATTATTTAGACCCCTATACTTTCTTTTATTTTATGTTTCTTTTTATTTTACTACTCAATCTTTTCAGTTTGTAAAGCGTCTTTGAGTGTCTAGAAAAGTGCTATATAAGTCTAATGTATTACTATTATTATTATTATTATTATTATTATTATTATTCTATTCACATAGTCTACATACACACAGACGCACGTTAACAAACGTGTGTGTTTGACATGAAATAGTTTCACACGAGGTAAGGGTCGCTGCTGTCATTCAACAACACATTCAACGACCTCACTCATGAATGTCAGATCCCCCCCCGGCATTTACATGTTGTACCGTCTTGGTTTATTTTGTGAAACAGAAAAAGTCACAACGCATGCAGCCACGCACGCAGCCACACACCCTCTCCCCAGCTTGCAGAGGCAGACACACAGGGCCGGGCAGGCCGCCAGAGGTCAGAGGTCATGGTGCCTGTGCCCTGAAGGCCTCTCCTTGCTGTTGTTTGTCTCAGGACCTGTCACGCTGTAAGAAAGTGATGGAGGAGAGAGGAGAGCTGTTCGTGGAGAAGATCTCTCTGTCGAGAGCAAAGGTGGCTAAACTGTGCCACACCTTCATCAAAGACGGAGCGGTGAGTAATGGCGTCCGTCTTGGGTCAGACAGGACCGTCTGTGCGTGTAAGTGCACTCTGTGTCTAATAGGCACATCTACCTGCGTTTGTTTACCTTATCTCTGCTTTCTCCCCCCCCTCTCCTACCATCACTCTCCCCCCTCCTCTCCTCCCGCCCTGCCCTGCCTTGCCTCTCACAGAAGATCCTGACTCACTCCTCCTCCAGGGTGGTCCTCAGGGTCCTGGAGAAGGCTGCGGCAGAGAAGAAACGCTTCACGGTGTACGTCACGGAGTCCCAACCAGACGCAGCGGGGTGAGGGGACCACACACACACACACACACACACACACACAGTGTGTGTCACTCCACTACCAGACCACACACACACACACACACACACACACACACACTGTGTGTTTCACTCCACTACCAGTGCTACCAAGATGATGGGCTATGACATCCCCGAGGTAGACACACACACACACACATACACACACATACACACTCACTAGACAAAGCAACTAACGCTCAGTTTGTCTGATGTGTCTGTCATGTTCAGGCGCCAAATGGCAGAAGCCCTGAGGAAACTCAATGTTCCTGTGACCGTAGTGCTGGATGCTGCAGTGGGGTAAATATACTCCCAATCATCTAGGTTTAAACACAACTCATCAGAGAATATTATCAGGAAGGATAAGGTTTAGAGAATGTAAAAAGATACGGTATAAATGATAGAATATCATTGGTATTGTTATGGTATGGTGTTTGATTCCCACCCTTTGTCTTAACCATGACCGTACATCCGTGTATGTGCACGGTGCCTCCCCCATCCTGCAGGTATGTCCTGGGCCAGGTGGACCTGGTTATCGTAGGGGCTGAGGGAGTGGTGGAGAGTGGAGGCATCATCAACAAGGTGAGTCCTGGGAACCAGAGCCCTACAGTCTGTCTACAAATGGGAAGTTTGTTAACTTGTACTTTTCAGGAACTCACCCCTTCTTGGCGGTCCTATAACAAACCAGCTCACTCTCAGACCAGCACATTTTAGGGCAGCCCTAATAGTCAACTTGCCGGTTTCACAGACAAGGCTTAAGTCTGGTCCTGGGGGGTATTCCATCAACGGTGCTTTGTTTTTTATAAGTCTCGCTTATCAGAATACCCCCCTGGACTAAATCACAATTTCAATGTAAAATCTCCATTAAAGATGCTTTTTCAGTGGAGGATTAGGTTGAAGCCTGTGAAACCGGCCCATTGTGTCTTAACTGAACCATGATTATTTATAGTGTGTCACTGTGCTAATGGTTGTGTGTTTATGTCGTTGTCATGTCCAGATTGGGACCTACCAGATGGCGGTGTGTTCTAAGGTGCACCACAAGCCCTTCTACGTGGTAGCAGAGAGCTTCAAGTTCGTCCGTCTGTACCCTCTCAACCAGCAGGACGTCCCAGACAGGTTCAAGGTGAAACCGCCAACACGTTTCCATAGCGACACAGAAAATGCTAATAAATCTTATTATTATTATTGAACGCACCTTGTCCTCCCCGGTTATGTCTGTTTTTAGCCAAACATACAATGTACCTATCGCTAAGCCACGCCCCTCTTTGAAAACTCAGACAAACAAACAATGCTTCACTGACAGTGACTGACTGACTGTGACTGAATGACATTCAATGACTTACAATGGCGGGACAGCAAGTAATAGACATGTTTTTTAAAGATGACAAGAATATTTAGTCTAGAAGCTTTTCACCGTCAGATATTAGCGAGTTGTTTGTCCGAGTTTTCTGCCTGTAGTGACTTGCTGTGATATAATTGGACAATTTCTATTTTGGGGCGTGGCTTAGCGATGGGTCCATTCAGCCTGTCAGTGCTTCAGAATAAGACGACCTCCCCTTAGTATTGAAATTGTGTCTCGTTTGTTCAAGCCGCTCTTCTCTCAAGATGTGTGGCGCCATCTCAGCGACGCCTCGTTTGACCTTCCCTGTTCCTCTGTTCCTCCTCCACAGTACAAGGCTGACACCCTGAGGACCGGACAGAACCTGTCACAGGAACACCCCAGGGTGGACTACACCCCCCCCTCCCTCATCACCCTCCTCTTCACAGACCTGGGGGTCCTCACCCCCTCTGCGGTCAGCGACGAACTCATCAAACTTTATTTATGATAGTGCCTGCCTATTTCACAGCAACAGCAACAATATAAACCACAAAAAGACTGAATCCTTTTTTTAAACATTTTTATAGATGGTTACAAAAGACAAGTGAGCAATGAGGGGTGACATGACTTGACACTGTACATTACTATAAAAATCAATGCTTTGATTTGCTGTACTCAAAACTGTGTTTTGGAAATGCAATGTATTTCTCTGGGCTGTTATTACAGATGAATACACGTGTTATAAAAGAGATCGTTCCATAGAATCCAAAAGAAGCCGTGTTCCTTCAGTCCGAGGGCGGTACAGCTACAGAGAGAGGCTCGCTGCCTGTAGGGTATCTTCATACCCCTTCCTCTCCCCCAGAACCCGCTTCTTGTGAGGGCCCTGCCTTCTTACCTGGGGTCTTTTTCACTGCTGTCACCTGTTTCTCAAAGTCCTCCTCTGTGATCTGTCCTTTCTTTAGCTTCTTCAGCAGACGAGTGTCCTTCAACAGTTCCTTCATGTCCTCGTCGTCCACGTCTGAGCCCTGTAGACAGTCAAATGGTTGGTTAAGGGTCGTCTACTTTCTATGCATATTGGGCCCTGTCCGATACTTTTAAAAAGGACGTTCATCCTGGTGACGTGACCCAACGGGTAAAAAGCAAAACAACCGTACCTCGTCTAACTTCCTTTTGGCGGCCGACTTCTTCCTGCGGACCACCCTGGTCTTCTGCTTGGACCACGACTTGTTCTTGGTGAAGTGCCTCTTGGGTGGAGGTCCCCTCTCCCTCAGCTCGGCCAGCATCTTCTGCCTCAGCCTCTCCCTCTGCTTGTCCTTGTAGCGGATGGTCTCCGTGTCCACGGTGGTCTCTATGAAGTCTGGGAACTCCTTCCCCCTCAGCTCGGGCATCTTGGGCATCCGCAGGAGGGCGAAGCCCTGCGCCAACAAGCCAAAGTCCAGATCTGACCAACGGTGAGAGGAGGAGGAGGAGGAGGAGGAGGAGATGGCGGCGTTATTATTCACCTCAGACAACAGTACAGTATAATCAATCTTATGACGATATCAAACGACTACATGTAGGTGAATCTGACTCCGAGTATGTGAGGCAGGGGTTTTCTTGTCTCTGACCTTTGACCCTGAAGATGAGGCTGCATTCGTGTTTGGCGTAGGCCTGGACGGTGGAGACGAAGGCCCTCATGGCCCTGTCGAACATGGCACGGTCCGCCAGGGCCAGTTTCTTCACCTTGGGCAGGATGTCCACCACGTCACTCACCGGGGGCATCCTCTCCAGCGGGCACTGGGAACGGGGGGGGGGGTGTACATTTGTTAATAGTGATAAAAAAAAATGAATTTTATTAAAGTTGACACCAATAGAGCCTCAGGAGAGAAAAAGAGCGAGAGAGCGAAAGGGGTGGAGAGGAGAAAGAGAGCGAGAGGGGTGGAGAGGAGAAAGGGGCGTCCTCAGGGGGACTCATTTAGAGTTGAAGGTTTGAGACATCTCATACACAAGTGTCCTTAGCTGTAATATTTATGAACATTTATTAAAAAAGAAAAAAATCCATCAACAAATTGCCTCATACTCACTTTCTGGTTGATGGATAGGAAGTTGACGTAGGATTCCTCCATTGGGAGCAGAAAGACAAGGGCGTTTCCGTGGTTACCAATGCGTGCTGTGCGTCCACAACGATGCACAAAAGAACTGAGGGAGAGAGGAGAGAAAGTGAAGTGAACTCAACTTAAGCAAATGCGTTTTTCAAGTAACCTGTGGTCTGGTCTGTCCACTTGTTTTGGTCATATCGATGCTAATGTCAGTGAATGGGAGTCGTGGCTACGGGAGCCCTTGATTTACACTGTCCTGTTCCGAGGTTCTGTTTCTCATTCCTATCCTTGTGATCGGTTCTTGTCTATGTTAATGCGGGTCGAATTGGCTGACGTGCTTGTGACCCCGCCTCCGTACATACGTAGCGCAGCTGGGAGGGTCGTACTGCAGCACCCAGTGGACCTCTGGGATATCGATGCCTCTTGCCATGACGTCAGTGCACACCAGGATCCCACTGCAACACAACATCAGACAAGTCGTTTAACCCTCTGTGACGCTACATCAGACAAGTCGTTTAACCCTCTGTGACGCTACATGTCTCACCCACTTACAGTCAGGACCTGGAGTGTCGTCTAGAAGCTAATGCAAAGATCAGAATGTGTGACGGTTACTTCAGCTGAGCTGAGCTGATAACCTAGGCCGAACCGCTGCTCCTCTCACCTCTTTAGGGCCCGGAACTCAGAGAAGATCTTGTTGCGTTTGTGCTTCATCTTGCCGTGGATGCAGTGGATGGTGACGTTCTTGATCAGGAACTCCAGGGCTCTGCCGAAGTACTCCACACACGCACAGGTGCTGTCGACACCACACACACACACACTAGTCACTCGTCGCTAGAGTTACGATAACGCAGCGGTTTCCAAGACCATCTCTGCAGTGATATGGCTGGACGTGTTTTAAGTTTTAAGTACCTGAAGAACACCAGTTGTTTCTCGTGCTTGTGCTGCCTGAGAAAAGCCACCAGGTTATTAAACTTGTCCTCCGCTCTGCAAAGCTGACAAAGCACAACCACAAAGGGAAATAAATCATGTCTCATTTATGTAAAAAAGAAAATAACATGCATGTGTGTATGAAATTAGATTCAATTTGCTTTTTCTGTGTGTGTGGAGAGAGAGAGAGAGAGAGAGAGAGAGAGAGAGAGAGAGAGAGAGAGAGATACTCACTGTGTAGAAGTTGCCGAGCCTGGTGGGGGTTTTCTGTACGCTGGTGGCTGCCACGCCCTTCTCTTTGACGGCGATGCGTACGGGGTTCCTGAGGCCCGCCCTCACCAGCTTCTCCAGCTCCTGGGTCTGCGTGGCCGAGAACAGGCCCGTCCGCCGCTGCTTAGGCAGGTATCCCAGGATGACGTTCAGACTGGAGGGAGGGAGGACTTTGTCAGGATGCACAGACACAATCTGATCGAAAAAAACTACTTTGTTTTGACTGCTGGGTTTAATCACCAGCATGCCAGGGGTTAATCAGTGTCTGTGCATTTTGTGTTGTATACAGTACCAGTCAAAGGTTTGGACACACTTTCCCCATTCAATTGAATGGGAATGCGTGTCTAAACGTTTAACTAGTACTCTACCACTGTATCATGCTGTTGGAGCCAATGTGAAGCTGCCTGGATTAATCATGACAGTCTTAGCGTTGGTGTGTTGTACTGTGTTGTACCTGGCTTCAAAGCCCATATCCAGCAGGCGGTCAGCCTCGTCCAGAACCAGAACCTCCAGACTCTTCACTGAGATACCCAGGTCTAGACCGTCCGCCTTCCTACGGAACATGTCCTCAAGACGACCCGGAGTCGCTATCACTATGTTGGCCCTGGAAGAGACAGACAGAGGGTGGTGTCCAACACAACACTCTCCCCATCTTTGCCTTCATGATCACTGACAGGTAAGAGGACCTTGATTGCAGAAAGTCAGGTAGCAGAGTGCTGCAGAACAAGACCCTACTGTAAACCAGTTTTAGCTGTGTCAGGCCAGTCTAAACATCTTTACATCAGTCTTTAACATCTGTGATGTTGCTTTTAATCTTTTCCTGTATAACAAGAAAGAAAGAAAGCATATTACAAAACCCTGTGAGAGAACATAATTACCCCTGTTCCTTGAATTTCTCCACGTCATCTATAGGGTTGCTTCCTCCGATCAACAGAATCTGCCTGAAATCGGAAGGCCTCAGGTTAAAACACAATTATAGTCCCTTCATATGGAACATCTAATACTCTTGGAACTATGCTGATTTGGCAACCATTGAAACCCTCAAGAGAGTGTTGAACTATGTACAAATGGCTCTGGAATAACCAACAAATGAATAGATCCTTGTCGCCTCAGCTGAGGGTCGGACTCTCCGCCTACCTGAACTGTGGAAACTTCTGGAGGAACTGGTCCATCACCTCGCTGATCTGAAGGGCCAGTTCTCGGGTGGGGGTGACGATTAGGGCACCAACCTGCAGGAAACATAACATATCGTTCCCCACCCTAGTCACGCAAGTTTATAATGCAAGACAAGGCAATGATAATTTAAAAAATCAAAATTTCCCTTTAATAAATCAAATCCTTACCTGCAGTTTCTTTAGTTTGTCCTCTCGCTTAAGAAGAATTTCAAGGATGGGGATAACGAAGGCGAGCGTCTTCCCACTCCCTGTCACCTGTAAGGGTTGTGAGGAAAGTCAATAGGTCATTTGGAGACTTGTATCCCCTGTGGCTTGAGGCAGCATCCAATCTTGTCCTCGAGCGAACTGGCAGTTGTTCTACATTCTCTAAAAGACATCATGAATAATGCACACTTACCGCTTCGGCAGCCACATCTTTATTCCTCATAAACAGCGGAATACAGGCTGACTGGGATAGAAAGAGACGAAATCATTATTGTGGTCGAGAAGCTGGGGAACATGTTAGCTAGATAGCTACGAGCTAGTTAGTCGTTAGTAGTAAGCAATAACGACAATGACGTTATGGTAGTACCTGAACTGGTGTCATGTGTGTAAATCCCAACTCATCGAGGGTTTGCATAATATTGTCGTTCAGTTTTACAGGTAAACTAGCCCATTTTCCTTCAGTTGTGTTTTCCATGTTGGAAGTTCTTCAGCCCTCCACGCTGTACCAGTTTCCTGCACGTCGATGTTTACAGTCCGGGTAGAAACTGCGGAGGTAGCTTAGAACGTTCCGCATGGTGGAGAGCTCGCCACATAAGCTGATATTCCAATATTTCATATTGACTGTTGTGTTGTGAAATGTGATTTTTGTCAAATAAATGTCCCACTCTTGGGATAATAACCTCCCCCACTTGAATGGACATTATTAATACAAGTGAATACAGATATGTAGTAATCAGTAATCATTTTTTCAATAAAAGAAAGTGAACAAACAGTTTTTTTTTTTTTAAAGAATATTGTTTTTCATTGTTTATTAAACCTGGATCATTTTTCACTGACAAGCATTCAACTTTATATTTTTTACAGATCCATTTAGCAGAATTTCATCGATGACATCCATGAGTCACTTGACCTAACTCCTCATCAGTAGTCACTCTGGTCACTGCCATGACTGTGCCGTGAGCAGTGCCTGAGCTCACCAGAAAAATGCAACGTACAAAACTGGGGCATATTCAGTAAGATTCAACATTTAGGATGTTGCATTGCAGATAGATATACAATGTGGATAGACAACAGACTGGACAGAGTATTCTAACAGACAAAGCCATATCCATTCTATACATTAATACTTCTAAGTTGCATCCCACTGAATGTGCACCAGAAAATGAAAAGTACAAAACTGCTTACCATCACATAAATTAAAAAACCCCATCCACCACCCCAAATTACTACTGTACCGGTCTACAAAAGTAAAAGCAACTAACTCACACCAGCAATCCTAACCTTGTTTCAGCCCCCCACCCAGTGTTAGTGTTCTTGAATGCTGCTTCTCAGGACTCACAGGATGACGACTACAGATTGAATCAGTTGCATTAGCGATGAGCTAGATTCAAAAGCCTGCTCACCCTAGGAAGCCAAAGACCTGTATTGAAGACCACTGACCTGCCTACTGTAAACCCCTCTGTAGTACAATGGGAGTAGAAATGTTTCCCTGCGCTGCCCAAGATTCAGAGAAGCATTATGTGCCGTGGATAGCTATGAATCAATTACAACAGGAACAAAACAAACAAAAAAGTACTCAATTTTCCAGACCACAATAAAAAATCCTTCGGGTATTCAGAGGGAACATTCAGTAGGGTGCAACATATAAAATGTTGCGGATAGAAATGTAATGTATAGAGCTGACAACTGTTTATTGTACATGACAGAGAAGAGGCATGTTTGTTTTGTACAATATAATTTCTAACTTAAAATTCTGTTAAATCGCATACTTCTGAATAGGCCCCAGGTGTGTCATCTTATGGTGATGCGTACAGTATTCTAAATGACTGACTATCATATCCTTTACAGTAAGAACCAAAACAGGGTCAAATATGGGGTACATTCTTCTCATAACCATCAGACTGAACTGACTGAATTCAGAATTCACATTTGACATTTCCATCTCACTAACGTTTACTTAAAAGAGCCCATCCATCGTGGGAGACAGACGAACGGCCTCACTGGTTAGTGACTGGCTGGTAGCTGCAGTTGACCAAGCTGCATGAAACAACTCACACCGAAATGGATTGCTTCCTCAGCGCAATGAGAAATGATAATAGAACTTGACTTTAAACCTTTATGATCTTTAAAAGGCTAGAAGTTCAAAACAGAAACAACGGTTTTAAGAACATAGATAAAGATGGAACAAAGGGATAAACAGGATAAAAAAAAAAAGATGAAATTGTATTCAAAACTTTGACTTGAATCTGCCGGAGTCTTATTTCCAAGGTGTGCCTCGCTGTCTTGGTGCTGGAGGAGAAAACGATGGAACAGGAACACACAGGGGGAACGTTTTATATGTTACACCACCCGCCGCACTTCGAAGAACCTCTTCAGGTAGTAAATCTGTCCGAGGGTCATGGCCACCAGGACCAGAGCTTCAAAGAACGACCAGAGCACAACTCTGCTGTTCGTGTTGTCGTTGACTGGGGAATAAACAGGGCAAGAGAGAGAAAATATACTTAGAATACAGTATGAACACAGGACTAGTTCTCTGTATTCACGTATGCCTTTTTGTGTGTGTGTGTGTGTGTGTGTGTGTGTGTGTGTGTGTGTGTGTGTGTGCGTGCGTGGTGACTCACTTGCTCGGTGTATCCTCTCTCGGACCTCCATGTACTCCTGCTCGTGCTTGACCGCGGTCATGGCAACCGCCAGCTCGTTGATCATCTCCTCCAGTTTGTTCTGGTGAGCTGGGTCAGAACAGAGAACCAACCAGTCAGGATCAGAGTGGACACAATAAGTGTGAAATTTGAAAACGACATGCATATTACACAACAAAAGGCACACTGCTTACAAAGCTGTGGTGGTGACCTAAAAAGTAACACATCTCATAACCTAGATATAGCATAGAGCAAAACAAGGTCAACAATCTGATCCCACAAACAAATCTTTTCTGCACACCATCCTCGTGTCATTCCCAAGCAAAATGCACAGCACAGTAAGTGGTCACTTTAACAGGTAGGTTTCAATACACTCTGAAAACCCATTCAGCAGCACAGGTTAGAGAGAAGCTGAGTGCATTACACACTGGCAAAACTAGCTTTTTGAGTGGCATGTGCCCTACCATCCCAGCTGTCACCACCTATGAGGATGGGAAGAGAGTGCCCAGGATCATCAAGTCAATGATGAAACAGAAAGAGAGAGGTGTAGCAACATAAACAAAGGGAACAATACAAAGAAACACCATTAAAGAGACATATAATAACCCAGAAATAAGATGTGTTCATCATCCTGGAGGGAAATCCTGAACCACCACACACACACACACACACACACACACACACACACACACACACACACACCTTCCGTCTCCATGTCCTGGCCCTTGGGTGCCTCTCCAATGTCTATGGTGAACATAACGATCTTGGGTGTCATGGTGGACATCTTGTTGCTGAAGCAGAACTTGTAGGTTCCATCCATGTGTGCTGCCACAGAGTACTTCCCACTGGACTCTCTGTCCCCTTTGTAAATCTGCTTGCCGTCAGGCCCT
This sequence comes from Nansenia antarctica, assembly GCF_963989245.1. Lineage (NCBI taxonomy): Eukaryota > Metazoa > Chordata > Actinopteri > Argentiniformes > Microstomatidae > Nansenia > Nansenia antarctica. The sequence continues at coordinate 49,753,257 of NC_137689.1, read as the reverse complement.
GTTATCTGTCCAGGAGACAATTATGTCAATTCACAGTACATTTCATACACAGTAGTTGGAGGCATTTCATGTTACGTCTGCAACATATGGTAAGAAAGTCTATGGATTTAATTAACAAGGCAGCCATTTCAAATCTGCTGGTGAAGCAGCAGCCACCAGCTAGTCAGCTGTCTGACAGAATGGGATGTCTCATCCTGACAGCTGTTTGACAGCTATGGATACACACACTTCGTGTCGTGCTTTATCCATATGGACTCGGATGCAAATGTGAGCCTACTAGCTAAAGTACCCAACAACTGAGAAAACAACACTTATGATATGAGGTGGGTTGACTGACTGTATTATCTGTCAGAAAGAAGGCAATGATGACATTGTGGGACTGACACACGTACAGACTGGCTGGTGAGGCTACGATCACCCGCACGTCACTGATCATCAGCTCATGTCCTCCTCGCCGACAACAAGCTAAACCCAATCACCATCACAACGTCTCACCTCCACGTCGATGTCCAAGAAGCCTCCCTCTGCCACCTCGAACATCAGGCCCATCTTGGTGCCGGAGTTGACGCGCTCGTAGAAGCACTCGTCGGCGTGAGCGTCTATGCTAACGAAGTAGCCCGAGGCTGTGTGTAAGACACCCAGGAGGACGGCGAGCTCCGAAACAGTGAACATTGTTTTTTAATTAGCAAGCGTTACGTGATGATGTTCGATTTACTATATGCCCGTGTTTCCAAATATCCCATAAGATTGTACATGTAGCGCACAAGAGGGCTCCGAGGAAACTCCGATCAGACTGAGGTGAGTGTACACTTCCTATCCTAGCCTGCTAGCCTGCTTCAGTGGGAGACTGCCACGTAAGGGTTTAAACGGAAGGCAAGGAGGATCAAATTTAGTAGCCACTCCGCGATTTGTGGAAAAATGGGCACCCCTTTACCGCCCCCTAGGGGGGAAACCGTAGACTTGTTCGTCATGCTAAGTGAAGAGGGGAACAATTGTGATTCTTCCATACCTAGCTAGAGGAGGATATGTAAATTACAACAACAACAAATAATAACTCTAGCTGTTAAATGCAATTTAGCAGACTAGGAACGAACATTTGTTTTTGAACTGTCATAACTGAACTAAATGTTTGGCTGCTCTGTGTCAGTGGGCTCTCTGGGCGCTGATTTATCAAAAATAAATTAGTTTCAGCTAAGGGAAAATATGACATACAAGTGTAAAAGTGGACTGTCACACTGGGATGGAGGATAAGCTCTCCTATTTGAAAACACAATAATAACACACGAACACAACAATAGCACAGAATACAATAGTAACACAATTCATTGATACACATAATAATACATACACATTATGCAATAGCAGTAGTGAGTCTATACAAAATAGACTCAAGATCTGACCATTGATAGAATCTGACCCAGGAACGGATTCTTTCATAAATAACAAATAACGGTCTAGGGGTTAGACAGTTCAAAAGTCATTGCTGAGTACAAACAGGACCAATGCGCGTGCGCAAATGGGGAAATGTCTGTTTTGTCGCATGTTTGATGACGTCCAACAACCGACTCTCCCTGCAGTCTCCGGGGCCGAGGCCTAGGGACTTTTTGTTGCTGTTAACATTTCCAACCAATGTCCATGTTGTTGTACCCGTTTTGAGCGGGTTCCGGGCCGTATGAAGCATTCTTTTGCTAGGCTTAGTCTGTGGAAGAATAGTACAATAGTTGGGAAAAGCAGCCAGTCTGTTTCAGGAACTAATCAGACCGAGGAAGCGAGGATTGAAACCAGAAGATGACATCTCGGAGGTAAGGAAGGCAGCACTGGCCATGGGGACAACAACCGTGTCTGGCTTGTGTGACTTCAGACTATCCCCATAGTGGATGCATTAGTTATTTGAAGTGAACGGCCCAAATCGTGTCTTGAAAAGTGTTTATTATTGGCCGCCCGGTGTTTTGAAGCCAGCTAATTCAGTTAGCATCAACTAGCTAGCCTGCTAAGTGATTTTATGTGGGTATATCATGTATGAGCATCCGAGACGTCTAGAGCAGTGCGCAGGAGCTGTATTGAATCCCATGTCCCGTTTGTTGCCAGTTCTTCCCCCAGTGCAGTAGGTGCACACGATTAACCATGATTGGGGACGTTCAAGCTCAAAGAAGATCATGCTGCCAAGGCTTACCTAGCTGCCCTACTTTATAGCGAAACATCTAGCCAGACAATGAAGCTGCCATGGAGAGGAGAGGGGGAAGGGAGCTGACTCTGCTGTCAGTCACAGCTGGCCAGCTGGGACAGCCCTCGCCGGTGGATCGATATCCATCCCAGATGTCTTGAAAAATAGAAATGACAAATAACATAGCCGTTTTAAAACCAGTTCTAGATCACTCGTGGTAGTAACATGTAGTAGGCGTAGGCTATGTCATTTTCCTGATAAGTCAGGAAATCCTGAGGTTATGACTGACTGACATCTCCAAAGAGGACATAACCCTAGCTAGTCATACATAATTGACAATGGCCCTTCATCTTCAAAACCAATACCCACTTTCCCTCATTTTCATTATTATGCTGATGACACTTCCACACTGTTATGCTGTAACATCCATATACAACATGTTAGCTGTAAATCTGGCTGTCGTGGTTTATGATCACGTCTTATCTACAGATTGTAACACAAGGGACCTGTTCCAAGGAGTAGGGATGACTCACAGACATTTTCAATATTTATGATTAAACAGAAATACGAGCCTAGATAAGGACAGACAACCCACTGTTATGATATATAGGCGAACTGGTCATGGGTGGTTCGTCTGCTGTTCTTACTGGCCCCCCAAAGAATTTTCCCTTGAGGGTCAACAAAGTATTCCTCCATTAGGTAATGGTTATCTGTAGCACACACAGTTTATTTTAAAGAATATATTGAGCGTGATGCCTCTAAGCGTGCAGATTGATATTGTTTTCATTAAGCAGCTAGAAAGGTGTATTTATATACGCTTATACGACACACTTATATTTATACGCCACCTAATGCACCAAGATTCCACTGCCAAGATTGTCCTGTTGAACATCGTCAGTGAAATGGAAGATCTTCATTTTAAAGCTAGACAGAGAACAGGTGTGCCATGGTCATGATCACGGGTCATGGGGTGGCTCACCCAGGTATGTTGCTGCTGCTGTTGTTCCAGGTGGTTCCACCCCAACATCACAGGGGTCGAGGCTGAGAACCTGCTGTTGACCCGGGGGGTGGACGGAAGCTTCCTGGCCCGGCCCAGCAAGAGTAACCCTGGAGACTTCACGCTGTCCGTCAGGTGAGTGGCTGAGTACCAGGTAGGCCGACAGGTGTACCTATCACGGTTTGGCTTGATAGATAGGTATAGACTCCTCCGAAAAATAGACCACAGATATGCCCTGGATAAATAATATCCTAAAACGGGTTGATCGGTTGGAAGGCTAAATAGTGGACATACAGATTTGGTGGTGCCTCACGTGAAGGAAAAACCCAAATGAGACCACTTACTCAGACCGACAACCTCCTTCTCGTTGTGTTCCGTCGCTCGACGTTGTCGTCTCCAGGCGGAACGGAGCCGTCACCCACATTAAGATCCAGAACACGGGGGACTACTATGACCTGTACGGGGGGGAGAAGTTCGCCACGCTGGCTGAGCTGGTGCAGTACTACATGGAACACCACGGGCAGCTGAAGGAGAAGAACGGAGATGTCATCGAGCTCAAGTACCCCCTCAACTGTGCAGACCCCACCTCGGAGAGGTAAGCACTGTGTCACTGTCACAATGTGTGTGTGTGTTGTGTGTGTGTGTGTGTGTGTCACACTGTCACAAGGTGTGTGTGTCTGTGTGTGTGTGTCACACTGTCACAAGGTGTGTGCGTGGTGTGTGTGTGTGTGTGTGTGTGTCACACTGTCACAAGGTGTGTGTGTGTTGTGTGTGTGTGTGTGTCTGTGTCACTGTCACAAGGTGTGTGTATTGTGTGTGTGTGTGTGTGTGTGTGTGTCTGTGTCACTGTCACAAGGTGTGTGTGTGTGTGTGTGTGTGTATGTGTGTGTGTGTGTGTGTGTCACGGTCACAAGGTGTGTGTGTGTTGTTGTGCATTGTCTGAAGGAGTGTTGTTTAACTCCTCGTCCCCTCCCCCAGGTGGTTCCATGGCCACCTGTCTGGTCGGGAGGCTGAGAAGCTGCTGACGGAGAAAGGGAAGAACGGCAGCTTCCTGGTGAGGGAGAGCCAGAGCCACCCGGGGGACTTTGTCCTCTCCGTCCGCACCGGGGACGACAAGACGGACAGCAGCGCCGACAACAAGCCCAAGGTCACACACGTCATGATCCGCTGTCAGGTACCTCAGTGGTCCTTCTTTTTAGTTTTTTTCTTCCTTCTTTCTTTCCCAACCCCCCCCTCCCCCCTCTTTCTTGTGTAGTAGCGTCTTTGAACTGTTGTTAATGTTTATTTGGAGGGGAAACGGTGTCGGGGAAATTGCACTGAATGCCACAACGTTCTGTAATGTTTTGTAATTGCCTCTTCGTAATATGATGTAATCTGTAACCGTGTCTGTCTGTTGTGTTGTGATACTTAAGTGTATCACT
>NC_137689.1:49718675-49741175 GCF_963989245.1 Nansenia antarctica | reverse complement strand
GTCGAGATGTGTGGAGGGGTTCACTGTATTAATATGGACATAACCGGGCTCCATCTTTTAATAAATAGATGTTTCTGGAGTCTCAGAGTGTATGTTATTTGTTCCATCTGGTAGATTTCCCATACTTTCTCTGTCCACATATTGTATGTAGGGGGGTCTGGTTTTAACCACTTAATTGTAATGCATTTAATTGCTGCCGTTAGTAATATTTGTAAGAGATATATTCTTGCCCTTCCATCAATGCCTTCAGGTATAACTCCCAGTAGTGCCATCTTTGGATCTTTGGTAAATTTTTGGTGGAATACTGCTTCAAGGGCCTCAAACACCTCTTCCCAAAATGTTCTTAATTTGGGGCATGACCAGAATATGTGGGTGTGGTTGCCAATTTGCGTACTGCAATTTCTCCAACATTTATTTGAGTGTGTTGGGCCCATTTTAGCCATTATTTCTGGGGTTCTAAAGAATCTCATAACCACTTTCCATTTGAATTCCCTCCATGTATTTGAATTGGTCACTAAGTGTGCTTCAGTGCATATTTCCTCCCATATGTCCTGTGATATGTCAGTATTCATTTCAGTTTCCCATCTCTCTTTCCTCTGTAGTGTATTATTCAAATCCATGGATAGAAACCTTTGGTAAAGGTCACCTATAATTTTCTTATTCTCGTTTCCTTTTTGCAGCTTTATCAAGAACTCTTCGATTTCAGTGGGCTCCAAGACTTTATTCCATTCTCTATGTTTTGTTAGGAAGCTTCTTAATTGTAGATATCTGAAAAAGTCTGTGTTAGGGAGCCTAAATTCCTCTCTTAACTGTTCAAATGATTTAAGGCTACCGTCTTTATGGAGTTGGTGCAAGTTAGTAAGTCCATGATCCGACCAATTTCTAAACCCTATATCTGTATTGGAGGGTTCGAAATTTTTCATAAGACCAATATTGGATAATGCTGAGATTGCTTTAGGTAAGCCAAATGACAGTTTTATTTTCCTCCAAATCTTTAGTGTGACTCTGGTCCATTCACCTAGTTGAGTTTCCTTTAGAGGGACATCTATGAAAGGCAAGGTCTGTAAGGGCATCGAACATAAACTTTTTTCAATGTTGAGCCATCGTGTATATGAAGAGTCTTGGATCCATGCTGTTAGAGGCTTTAGCTGGGCCGCCCAGAAGTAGTATCTTAGGTTTGGGAGTTTCAGCCCACCATATGGTTTAGATAGTTGTAGTGTTTTAAGTCTGATTCTTGGGCGCCTTCCTTGCCATATGAATTTGGAGATGAGTCTATCCCACTTATCAAATGTGGATTTGGGGATATCGATGGGTAGCATCTGGAACAGGTATAGAAGCCTAGGCAGCACATTCATGCGTACACTCTCAATACGGCCCAATAGAGACAGGGGAAGTGTTGACCAGCGGTCTAGATCTTTACTGATATTTTGGATTATGCTTTTGTAATTTGCATCACTTAGGTTTTCTAACAGTGAGGGGATTTGAATGCCAAGATATTTAATACCATCCTTGGGCCATTTAAACTCACTCTGGATTTTGATAGTTTGTGGAATTCTACCTCCTATGTCCATAGCCATTGTTTTATCAACATTTACTTTATAACCCGAGAAGTATCCATAGTTGGAAATAAGATCTTTTAGGCGTGGGATTGTTGTTGCAGGTTCAGTTAGATAAAGAAGCACGTCATCTGCATACAATGATAATTTATGTTGTTCCTCATTTATTGTCAGTCCCTTTATGTTGTCGTCGTCTCTAATGAGCTGTGCCAGTGGTTCAATACTGATATCAAACAGCAGGGGCGACAAAGAGCACCCCTGCCTGCAACCCCGTTCTAGAGTAAATCGGTCCGACAGAAATCCATTCACTTTTACAGCAGCTTGTGGATTTGAATATAGTGTTTGAATCCATTTTATAAAATTGGGGCCAAATTTGAGTCGTTTTAGAGTTTGAAATAGGTATTGCCAAGATACTCGATCGAATGCCTTCTGGGCATCGAGGGATAATATCATTGCTTCTTCCTCCTTAACTTTAGGGTGAGTCATAATATTTAGTAATCTTCTTATGTTGTCCCCGTAGTATCTTCCCTTTATAAACCCGGTCTGATCGGGGTGGATAACTTGTGTGATAATTTTATTGACGCGTCTTGCTAGGATGGCTGTTAATATACGTAGGTCGGTGCATAAAAGTGAGATGGGTCTGTATGATTGGCATTGGGTGGGGTCCTTGCCCTCTTTATGTATTACAACTATTGTTGCGTCCCTCCATGAGGGGGCCGTGGTTCCAGATTGCAATGTATGGTGGTATGCTTTTAGCAATAAGGGACATACTGTCTCTTTAAATGTTTTATAGAATTCATTACTAAACCCATCCGGTCCAGGACTTTTATTGTTTTTTAGTGTAGAGATCACTTCTTGTATTTCCCATTCTTCAATTGGTTCATCTAGTTCTTTTGCCATAGGTTCAGATAGCTCTTTTAGTTTGATGTCTTTCAGAAATGCTGTCAATTCATTATCATCTGTGCAGGTGTCCGTATTTTTGTAAAGAGATTTATAAAATTCTGCAAAAGACCTTGAGATTTCATCAGGTTTTGTGAGAGTCGAGTTATGAGTTTTTAATTTCTGTACTATATTCGATGATTGTTGTTTTTTTAGTCTTAGTGCTAATAATCTACTTGCTCTGTTTCCATTTTCATAATATTTTTGGTTGGTAAACCTTAAATTGCCCTCAATCTTTTCAGTGATTAGGCTATTTAGATCCCTGCGTGCTTGTTTGAGAGCATTAAGTAGATTGGAGGTTGGTGTTCTTTTATGCTGTTGTTCAAGCAGCCTTATTTTATCCTCTAATTCTCCTTGTTTTGCTTCTCTATTCTTTTTTTTTGCGCTCGCGTATGAGATAATGCGACCTCTAATGTATGCCTTAGCACAGTCCCATAGGATGAGAGGTGATATTTCAGGTGAGTCGTTAGTTTCTAGGTAATACTTTAGTTCAGTTGTTACAAATGTGATAAATTCCTCATCATTTAGAAGTGATGTATTTAATCTCCATTGTTTGGTTTTTGGCCTGTGACCTATGTTCCATGATAATGCAAGAGGTGCATGATCAGATAGAGTAATTGGTAAGATCTTTATGTCTTCTATCCTGTGTAGTTCTGCTTTGGCTGTAAAGAAATAATCAATTCTCGAATAAGATGAATGTCTGTGCGAGTAGAAAGTAAAATCTCTTCCTTTAGGGAATCTGCTTCTCCAAACGTCCACTAGGCCTGATTCTATCGACAAGTGTTTAAGCATTCTACTCATTCTAGAAGTGGGAGTTTTGGAGGTAGGTTGTCTATCCATTAGCTGGGACATAACACAGTTGAAGTCTCCTCCCAACAGTAGGATACCGGAGCTGTGTTGTATTGCTGTGTTAATGACTGTGCTAATGAAGCCAGGCTCATCCTCATTCGGAGCATATATGTTCATGAGGGATACATGTATCCCATCTATAGATCCATTCACTAAAATGAATCTTCCCTCAATGTCCTTGTGGACCGTTGTTGGTGTAAAGTTAACCTGCCTATGTATCAATATAGCCACTCCTCTCTTTCTACCTGACTGATGTGATGAGTAGAACACGCTGTCTGCCCAGGATTTCTTTAGTTTCTCATGTTCCATATCCGACAGGTGGGTCTCCTGTAGGAATGCTATCTGACAGTTGGCTCTTTTTAGCTGATTAAGGATTTTCTTTCGTTTTATAGGATTGTGAAGGCCTTTAACGTTATAGCTTATGACCTTAAGTGATCCCATGGTTCAGAGTAAGAATTAGGGAGGATCTTAATTTTACCTGTAGGCATGGTGATGGCAAGGATAGGCACATGAATAGGAGAAGATTGTGAACTGCATGTAGTACAGTGTCTATGTGTGTGATTGTGTGAGTGTGGGTGTGTGGATATATGAGGGGTGGGTATGGGAGGAGGTGTGGGGGAGTTGGGGAGTACATATAAGGGAAAAAAACAAAATAATGCAAGAGAAAACAAAATACATAAACATACACGTTGCTCTTATTCTTCCGGTATGATCCCTGTGGAACAGTGGGATCTGAACATAGAAATAAAAATGAAAAATCCGGACACTCAACCGACATGTGTCTGGACAGACTTTTGGGACATGGTCCCAGGCTGCGAGTCTGAACAGGCAGCTGTGCGAACGACCTTTAAGAGGGTTCGCCTTTGCTTGGTTATAGTACCAAACAGAATAGCTAGGAGTAGTTTGTTAACATTTCAGGCTCCCGTCGAACCTTGAGGTAAAACAAATTAACCTTAATTTCGACATTGTCGAATATATTTTACATTGTATATGTGTATATAAAGAAATAAGAGTAATAATAATGATGTCTAGAGGCAGAAATAAATAAAAGGATCGGAGTGAAGCATTAACGCAGTGGAAATTAAGAAACAAATAAAAACAGTCTCCTGGTCAGGTAATTTTAACTTCCCTGCCCCTTATGAATAAACAGATAGATTATTTCCCCCTTGGGGTAAGTTTTAAATTGAACTAACATATGTCCAGTCTCCTTCAACACTTGCATATAAACTGCTGTGAAGAACTACAATAACAACAAAGGGGTGGCATTGACGATGGTAATATATTTAAGCAGATATCGTCCCGTCAAAGTTGGTCTTGTAATGCCACTGAGACCCACTGGTCTGTGGCTGGGGGAGACCTACCCTGAACCTGTTGCCGGCATGACGTTCTTCTTAACGTAGTCCATCGCTTTGTCTGCATCTGTGAATTCCTTTTCTTCTCCGTTGTGTGTGATGCGGAGTCGGGCTGGAAACAGTATACCATACCGAATGCCCTGACGGTTGCGCAGCAGCTTCCTGACCTCCGTGAACGCAGCCCTGGCCCTGGCGACGTTGGCAGCATAATCCGGAAAGATGGCGATGGTCTGCCCGTTGACCCGGAGAGGAGCTCGAGTGCGCGCACAGCTCAGCACCTCGACGCAGTCCTGGTAGTAATGGAGTTTAGCAATGATGGCGCGTGGTTTCCCCTCCGGTCTCCTCGGAGCCAGGGTTCTGTGTGAACGATCCACAAGCACATCTCTATCCAGTTGTAGCACTTCCTTCAGTAGTTTCGAGACCGATGCAGTAGAGCATGATCCATTCGTCTCGGCCACCCCTAGTATTCTGATGTTGCATCTCCTCATTCTTCCCTCCATGTCGTCGCATCTCTCTCTGAGCCCGGTTACCTCTGCTTTCAAGCCCGTCACCGTAGTCCGCAGGTCCACCACCTCGTCCGACCACGTTGACAGGCCGCCCTCCACCTCCGTGATTGTAGCCTTTATTTGGTCAATCTCAGACTTAACCGCCGCAGTATTGTTAATGATTTCCGATTTTACTGCTTGAAGTTCACTTTTAATATAGTTGAAATCTTCGGCTAGTGCATTTTTAATCTCTGTCTTTATCACCTCGGCAATGTCGGATTTCAGCGAGAGGAGGATCTCTGTTTTCAGCGCTACAGCGTCCATCACTGGGCTGTCTGTCCGGGGCGGAACCGTCTGAGCCGGGGTAGCTGTGGGACTCGGCGTCGCGGTGGCTTTTGGCCTAGTAGTGGACGGAGTGTACTTATATTTGCGCAGATTTGCAGCCATTGACCCCTAAATACACAGACTTTTGATTTTAGGAATATGTTAGAGACAGGTTTCCCAGTATTTTGTAATGTAGAAAGCTTATTAAATTAAATAAAACAAAAGTCCGACAGGAGCTCAAGCGAAACACGTTCTACTCCATTGCCCGCCCACCGGAAGTCCCTAGAAGGATGTTTTAATAGTGTTATTAATATGAGTTTCAAAATTTAGATCTGGGTCAATTATGACACCAAGATTCCTGGCCTGACACTTAGTGTTAAGAGCTAGTGTTTTCAAGTGTGCAGATAATTTCTCTCTCCCAGTTTTCTCGCCAATGATCAATACGTCTGTTTTTTCTTGATTGAGTTGGAGAAAGTTTTGTGTCATCCAAATATTAATATCGGCAATACAGTCTATCAGGTGGTCGATCATCTTGTAGTCGTTGGGAGTTACTGAGATATAAAGCTGTGTCGTCAGCATAGCTGTGGTAGTTAACGCTATGCTTCTTGATAACAGAACTGAGGGGTAGCATGTATAGGCTAAAAAGCAACGGTCCTAAAATGGACCCCTGGGGAACTCCACAGGTTGTGCTATAATTTTTTGACTTATGGTCACCAAGGGCTACAAAGTAGTCTCGGTCAGCCAGGTAAGTCCTGAACCAGTTTAAGACCGGACCTGAGAGGCCAACCCAGTTTTCAAGTCTCTCAATAAGTATGGAGTGGTCTACCGTATCAAAGGCTGCACTTAAGTCTAAGAGTACAAGAATCGAGAGTTTTTTCGAGTCTGCATTTATCCTAAGGTCATTAGTTACCTTAAGCAAAGCGGTTTCTGTGCTGTGGTATGATCGGAAACCTGACTGAAGTGGGTCATACCTATTATTTAGGACTAAGAATTCATGAAGCTGTCTATACGCTGCCTTTTCTAAAATGTTGCTTAGAAAAGTGAGATTGGATATTGGTCTACAGTTTTTTGGATCAGAAGGATCTAGGTTACTTTTCTTCAGGGTGGGTCTAACCAGGGCAGTTTTAAGCGCCGCTGGAAATATCCCTTTAAGTAGGGAGTGATTTACAATGCCTAGTATGTCATCAGACACAGATTCAAAAATGTCCTTAAAAAAGGTGGTAGGAATAGGGTCAAGAGGACATGTAGACGGTTTAAGCTGTGACACAATTTTACCTAATGTTTCCGTACTAATCATGGTGAACATGCTCATAGTCATGTTCTGTGGTGGCGGATCTGTGGTGCTACACAAACCTAGTCTTTCCTGAGTAATACACATTCTAATATTTGTTATCTTATCCCTGAAGTGGGCTGCAAATTCCTCGCATTTGGTGACAGAGGCTGCGCCGTCTAGAGTCCTAGGAGCAGGGTTTACAAGGCAATCAATTGTCGAGAACAAGACCCTGGGGTTATTCTTGTTTGTAGATATTATCTTTGAGAAGTGATTTTTTCTAGCATTTCGCATTGCCAAGTTAAAGGCAGATAGATGTTCTTTAAAAATATTCTGATCAATCTGTAATTTGCTCTTTCTCCATCTGCGCTCAGCTTTCCTACATGTTCTCTTTAGGAGATTTATTTCACTGTTTCGCCATGGTGCTCTCCTCTTGGCTCCAACCTTTTTTAGTTTGGTAGGTGCCAGGGTGCATTGCGAATCATCTACAAATATAAAATCCTCAATTTTGGCCGCCATTGGCTACAATCTGTAATTTGGCTCTACAAGTGTTAATATGTCATTTTATGACGTTTTTATATGTTTTCAGGCGAGAAAGTAACCATATATATTCACAAAATGTGTCCAGTTTATCAAAATAACCCGTTTATCCTAGATACTACGGAGGATGTTATCATAGTGTTGTTAGCATAGTGTTTGTGATGCTAACGGCCGCCATCTTTGCTATCTCCTCCGGTCGGAATTCGCCGGCAACATAACGCGTCACCCGTACCGCGTCTAAACCACTGTTGATGACGTCGGCGCCGTGAAGGGCTGTCCCAATTCATAGGGCTTAGATTTCAAGGGGTAGGGCTTGTGACGTGTTCGAAGGCCTTGCCTTCGAATCGAGTGACACTCTTAAGCGTGCACTGTCTTCTTACTTTTCTGACTGTTCCTGTTACCTTTGAAGTTGTCACCATTTACACTTAATATATTATATTCAGCTGTATTAAGTATATTGTAAAATGTAGTATGTATATTATAGTATTTAGATCCACCTTCCCTTATTTTATTATCCATTTTGGCCTTGTTATGGTTGTAATGTTTTCAATGTTTTCAATTACCGGTAGTAATGTATGTTGTTGTTTGTCTCTTGTCTGTCTGTATCTTGTCATAATTGTATCTCTTATTATTTCTGCTATTATGATTGTAATTATGTTAGGACCCTCTCGAAAACGAGATGATACATCTCAAGGGGTTTATCCTAATAAAAGAAATGTACAACACTAGTGTACTATAAGCGATAGTCTATATCGAACTATGTCGTTTTTGGTTCGATTTGAATTTTAAAGTGTTTCTGTGTGTGTGTGTGTGTGTGTGTGTTTCTGTGTGTGTGTGTGTGTGTGTTTCTCTGTGTGTGTGTGTTTCTGTGTGTGTGTGTGTGTGTGTGTGTGTGTGTGTGTGTAGGATGAGGGACGACAGCTCACGAGTGTATGAGAACGTGGGGCTAATGCAGCAGCAGAAGAGCTACAGATGAGATTCAGCCTTGACCCTAACGCTGTCCCTGTCCCAGGTATGACCCTAACGCTGTCCCTGTCCCAGGTATGACCCTAACGCTGTCCCTGTCCCAGGTATGGGAAAAGGAAAGAATAGGAAAAGCATCGTTTTTTGATGAATGTGTGTTTGTTGTAGGCTGTAGTCCAGGCTTGGTCCAATGAGTCAATAATACACCCTCTCAAAGACAAACAGATGCTACGTCTCAGCAGTCTCTGTGGAAGCGTTTCTCAGCAGAGAAATAAATGTTTGTGTAGTAGATTCAAACTGAATGTCTTGCACATCTCTGAGTAGAAAGTTCTAGATGTGTCTTTGGGTGCTGTATTGACATTAGAAACACTAACAGGTGTGTGTGTGTGTGTGTGTGTGTCTGTGTGCGTGTGTGCGCGTGTGTGTGTGTGTGTGCGCGTGTGTGTGCGTGTGTGTGTTAACAGGATTGTTAACATGCGTTGCCAGCCGCACCTTAACACCTGAGACCGGGACCACAACGACGACACGGAACAATAGAAAACATTAAAACAAAAACAAAATGTGAGAGAGGTCGAAGATCAGCGACCAACGCAGGGGGCTTTGACCTTTCCTCCTCCTCCTCCTCTTCTGCCTCTTCTTTTATTTTATTTTTATGAACAGTTGCCCTCTAGTCCCATTTTGAACCACTGTGACCATCAGGAGAGCCTGTGAGAACGTTAACAAGCCTCGACACCCACTAAACCTCAGCTTGGGTTCAGATTGCTCTTAGACCCACCACCGACCCAGGCTGCAACAAGCAGGCGCTCTCCTCAGAGGGAAAGAAACAACCCAGCTAACTTGTCTTTTTGTCTTTTGTTTAGCTTTTCTTTTTTTTTAAATGAATTTTGTCTTATCTGTCTATGTTTTATTAACCAAAGGAAAGAAACATGTATTGTTTATTTGGGGAAGTCATGAGATTATTTGAGAGCTTCTCTGAGTTGAGAAAAAGGGCCTGTGCCAAAAATGAAAAATGGTTTAATCCAACGTCTCAGCCGGGCAGCCATCTCCCTTTCAGCCCTTTCAAACTGTTTTGTTTTCTTGTTTTTTTTCATGAGGGCAAGAAGGGGGACCCTGTTCGCAGAGAAAAAAGGGACTTTTTCCAGTCGTATTGAGTCTATTGTTTCACTGTGTTTGTATGATGTATTCTGTTACTGAATGAAGAATTCTGAGTATTGTAGCGAAGACAGTCTTATCTTCGTTGTTGCCCCTCAAACAAGATTCCCATTGTGTCCCATGAGAACTCCTCAGTGGGTTAACTAACCATTCAGGCTGTGGAGGGATGCATTTGTTTAGCTTTTTTTATGTTTTCTTTTGTTATTGTTAATTTCGTGTTGATATTGTGTTTGTTTTCGCCTCACTCTGTGTGTGGTGATACTTTAGTACTCAGTCTTCAGTAGTTATCATTCCCAAGTTCACGCCTGATGACCTTAACGCCACGTTCCCGTAACAACGTAACAGCTGAAGCCCAAGCCTTGAACCCCCTGATGGAGTTGGAATAGCCATCGTGCCCAGAACTACACCCCCCAGTTTGCCTTGGGGCCCCCCACTAGTTGCTAATGTGGGGCGTTCTGTTGGGGAATTTTTCAGGGAGGTGGGGTATTTAATTCCAGCTACCCCCCCCCCCCGGCTCTTCTGTGTCAAAGTTACCATGGAGACGGTTTCAAGTTTCACTGAAACGTGGCTGCCAAAAACATTTTTAATATTCTTTTTTTTCCTTTTTAAAAACAGCATAATGATACATTATGTTTTTGTTTTTTTGTCTTTCTTTTCATTCTTTTTTTAAAAGATGATTGCCTATTGTATACTTGTGAAGCACCACATGAACTTAATTTTCAGAGTCACTGTTTCGAGAAGCGACCGCACATTTTTTTTTCTTTTTTACTCTGGCGATATAAGTATTTGTCGTTGTGGATGTCGTATAGACTCCACAGGCAATGTGTTGGTTGGCTGGAATTGACTTGATAGTATAAACAAAGTGCCCGTTCAAGCTCTTGTGTATACACACACACACACACACACACACACAAACAAAAGCACCATTCACATAATATATATCTGTTTTAGACAGACTGGGTTCCAACTCTGATTCTACGTATTTTGCGGTCGAAGGAGCAGTTTTCTGCCTTCCCATTGGTTGTAATCACACTAAACCACACAGCTCTCTGTTGCTCATACAGAAGAGTGCATTAAGTGCTTTTTGTCAACTACAGTATTTTCTGGACGGGTGATTCTTCGGTTGATACATCCATCTAATATATATTTTTTCGTCTGTGCTTTATCATGGTAGTAATCTCTCCACTTCATTTCAAATGTGTAGCATTAGGGTTTTTTTCTCCAACTGCTTTCTGCACTTCCACACATTTGATTACTGATTTAAGGCCTTTGAGAAACGGCAGTCTGTCTGGGAGTGATCCTGGTCCTAGTCTGAGTATCTCATCTGACAAACTAAGCAGGAGGAGAACTGAGTCATTTGGGTCCGAGTCCAAATTGCCCGTAATCGCAGATCTAGGATCAGGTCATCCTTCCCCAAGTCCTACCCTTAGCCATTGGGGAGGGAAACACATAGACTGACATTACATCAGTGCTTAGGGGCGACTTCATCTTCCTCTGGCTGGGCTGGGTTCAGCTGGGCTGGATTCTGACAACGCCTGGCTACGTCACAAAATGATTGATTTGTTTTTTCCTCTCTTGGGTGGAGACCACCCATTGACTGAGTTCGGGGATCTTTAGTATCCAGAGTACTGTATGTTAGTGTGCCTGTTTATTGTACTGTAGAATGTGTGTGTGTGTGTGTGTGTGTGTGTGTGTGTGCGCAGCTGAGTTGTTTAACACTCTGTGGAGTGCTTGTGTTGTTTCGTGTATCGTGGCATGAAAGGATGTGTGTGTGTGTGTGTGTGTGTGTGTGTGTGTGTGTGTGTGTGTTCAGAGAATACTGCTGTTTCAGCTGCCTGCTCCTCAATGCCTGGTCTTCTTCTCTAAAGGCTTTTCTTGTTGTTTTCTCTGATCACGGAACGGCTTTTCCAATTTTCTTGTGTCATGTTTCTACCACGTTAAGCATTTACATGCATAGATGTGCCTCCTATGCATATGCATAAGTGTATATATGTGTGTTGGTTATACTCTTGAAAAAAAAACAGTGCTCTTCAGTTTTCACCACCATTTAAGGACTTAAAATACTTAAAAACCCCAAAACACTTTAATGTGAATTCTGTCATCCTGAATGAAAAAGGAAAAAACATGTTGAACTCAATGCAAACAAACAAACAAACTATATTTTTTAACTTGTATATTGTACATGGATATCTTGTAGAGGAGAATGTACTTACTAAACATATCTAATTGCCAATAAGATATACTGTATGTGTAATCCACCTGCTCTCCCCCCGACCTGGAGTGAGAGGTATCTCAAAAAGCTTAAGAGGTTTATTGTATTGTATGACTTTCAATGCAGGTAACCATGTTTAACTTTCTTGATAACAATAAATGGCAAGCTCATGCCTCATATTGCATTTCTGGAAATGAATTGGGTTATTTGGGTAATGGGCTATCTTCCTCCATTTCCCTCTCTCTAACTCCCCCCTCTCTCTTTTTTTCTCTCTCTCTCCCTTCACCACCCCACCCCCATTTTTCCATTTTTTGCTGTCTCTTGATCTTCTCAGACTTTGCAGTATTTCTGCCTCTCTAAGGGCCCATTTTACCAGAGGCTTCAAAGAAATGCTGGTCATCATGAATCTGTTTTTGAGTTCAGTCAAATGTGAAATTCCCCATTTGGGTTTAGTAGCCTGAGAAAAATGGCTCCCGGCGGGTAGAGGGCACAGACCTAACTAACCCTCCTGAAATCCCTTCAAGTTCGATCCTTTCCAAGTGTGGAGATTGAAAAAAACAAAAAAAAAACAACGCTGACCTTGGATCAGTGTCTAGGGGCAACATCATCCCACATCCCTTTGAATCCTTTGAGTTCCACGCTGGGTGGGTGGGAGTGAGCATTAATGAAAAGGTACTGCGCCTGCCGCTGCCTCACAATCAAGCCAAGGTGCATGACTTGTAGAACAAACGCTAGAAGAAGGCTTTAATGCTGAAACGCGTGGGCCTTTAATGGTAACGATGCAGTTTTTATTGATCCTCTATTTTCCTGCAAGAGTGGCTAAATACCTTAGCTGTGAAAGCCTGCCAGCACTACTGTGCCAGCACTGTTGGGCAACCACTGATCTTCTGGCCAGGAGGGGGGGGTGAAAACTAGCTGAAGCAGGATTCAACTTATTATTGCGAACATTTGTAGGTACTGGAGAGACAAACAGAACTGACAAGGATACTTTTATGACAATCTCAGTCTCAACCTTTTTAATTCCACTCTAGACCTAGTGGTTCAGAGTGTATTCTAGACTCTCTATCATGCTGGGAACGTTCTTCTTCCTCTGTGTCGGATCCTTTATTCTCCTTGTGGTTCTTCTGAGGCCTCGGAGGCCCGAGAATTTCCCGCCGGGTCCGCTACCTCTTCCCATGTTTGGGAATGTGCTTCAGCTGAGCATGAAGGATCCTATGAGAGACCTGGAGGAGGTAGGGACTACTCTGTGTTCAGGACTCCTGTGGAGGTCGATTTTCTTATCAACACCTTTACATAACTTCAATGAAACCTTTGATGTTTTGGCAGCAGTATTTCAGGTATCCAACCAAGCACTATAGTGTAGTCTGTATGGTCCACTGTTTACTGTCGATAAATCTGTGTATTAATAGGTGTATGCATTGTCTATTTTAATTGACCAGGTATGGTATTCATATAGTGTATTTATTATTATAGCTGCCAATATTCAATGGTGAGATGTACAGCCCTGACCTGGGCTTGACACCTCCATGACCTCCTCCATGTAGGCCTCGAAATGGGCTGCAGGCAATGAGGCTTCAGCTCAGCAAGATAACACGGTCTGTCTGTATCATAGCTGTCCAAACGCTATGGTAAGGTGTACAGCCTGTATCTGGGACGGAGGCCTGCAGTGGTGCTACACGGACTACAGGCTGTGAGAGAGGCACTGGTGACGAGGGCGGGCGACTTTGCCGGACGACCACAGGACCTGATGATCAACCACGCCGCTGAGAACAAAGGTAGGGCAGAGGTGTGGGCCACCTTGTGGTTCACCAGGTCATTCTCAGCTTAGAATTATAAGGTTCTATCTCCGTTTAGGGTAGTTCAGAGATATTGTGCGTCAAAGTTTTTACATTCCATTATGTTTTGTGAGATGGAACCTTTGTATTTGATGAATTACTAACTAAAAAAATTTAAACATTTTAAAAATAACACCACACAGGCATTAATAAACACCTAATGGATCAGATTATGTAAAAAAACTAAATTTTGACCAAAAATGGAGATAGAACCTTATAATTCTAACGCCACGAATTGCCCAGTCTGCAAAATAGAGTAAAGCCAAGATTTGAAGTGAACGCTCAGAGGGCGAAGGCTTGTTGGCTGCCCTCAGCTGTCCTTGCTGCCCCCCCCCCGAGGTCTGATCATGGGGACGGGGACGGTGTGGAGGGAACACAGGCGCTTCGTCCTGACCGCCATGAAGACCTTTGGTCTGGGGAAAAGGTCCATGGAGGAGAGGATCCTGGAGGAGACCGCACACATCTGTGCTCGTCTAGAGAAGAGCCTGGGTAAATATCCAACGGAATGACCTTCTAGAATACCAGGTTTGTAAGCACAGGCAGTTCCATAGTACTGTGAACCACTTTCATTTCAAATATCTGCACGCCTGAGAGATCGTCTCTGCAGGTGCAAATGGAGTAGAGAAAACATATAAAACTGTAAAAAAAAAAAAAAGAGTTGATATGCCGTGAGATGTCGTTACTCCTTTTTTCCAGGTAGCTCCATCGATCCTCTGACTCTGGTTCATAGCGCTGCATCCAACATCATCTCTTCGGTCTTGTTCGGTCAACGCTATGACTATGAGGACAAAGTCCTGTCTTTCATCATCAACAGCTTCAAGGAGAATGCTCAGATCGCCAACGGACCCTGGGCTGCCGTGAGTTGACAATACCATGAACATAATAATAATAATAATAATAATAATAATAATAATAATACATTAGACTTATATAGCGCTTTTCTAGACACTCAAAGACGCTTTACAAACTGAAAAGATCGAGTAGTAATAATAAAAAGACACAAAAAATAAATTAAATAAAGTATAGGGGCCTAATTAAGGTAGTGCTGGGCACACATGGGAAGGGGAGGGGGAGAGGGTTAACTGGTGAAGGCAAGCTTGAAGAGGTGGGTTTTGAGGGCCTGTTTAAATGTTGGGAGGGTGTTGGCCTGTCTGATGTGGTTGGGAAGGCCCTATCACCCCAGGTCCGGGGGCCATAAGGGACCATCACTACGACCATTGCTCATACGTACAGTATACACATCACTGGGCAGTGGTGTTATTAGTGAGGACATAAGATTGCTGGTTAACTTCAGCCAATCCCAGTTACCCCCTCTACTTTGTTTGAACACATGACACACTTTCATACAAACACAAGTATGTACATTAGTAGTAATAATCTCTTCTTCATGTAGATGTATGATGCTTTCCCACTCCTGAGGCGGCTGCCCCTGCCCTTCCAGAAGGTCTTCCAGAACTGTAGAGCCATGAAGAGACACATCACGGCCATCGTTGAGCAACACAAACACACACGTGCACCTGGGCAGCCACGCGACGTCATCGACTGCTATCTGGATGAGATGGAAAAGGTGTTTGAGGGCCAACTTGGTAGCATGAACTGTATCTGGAGAACAGTTTCAAACTGTGTCCACATTGTGTAAAAATTACCTGTGTCCCGAGACTGTGATCTTTTGATCTTCTGTGCCCCCCTCCCAGAGAGACCCAGAGGGGTGTGTGTTCGATGAGGAGAGGTTGGTGATGCTACTGCAGGACCTCCACTTCGCTGGGACCGACACCAGCTCCAACACCATACTCTCAGCGATACTCTACCTCGCCGTACACACAGACATACAGGGTGAGTATCTGGTCAGGACATACAGTCCTGTGAGAAAAAAGACACCCCATGAAATATTTAGTTCTTTTTTTATATATAAATATGGACATATCAATATTTGATCTTCTTTCAAACAACATCTATTGATAAAGGTGATCAAAACCAAAAGGAAACCAAAAACAATGAAAATGTAACTTTGTTATCATTTATTTAACCCCCCCAAAAAGATGACAATTCCTACTGAGGAAAAGGTTAGGACACCCTGACATAGCTGATATTTTCCCCTTTGGCTGAAATAACATTGATTGGGAGAACGTTTTTCCCACTTCTCCATGCAGCAGATTGGGAGAACGTTTTTCCCACTTCTCCGTCTTGCATGCACAGCCCATTTCAAATCACCCCACAGCATCTCAATAGGATTAAGATCCGGGCTTTGACTTGGCCATTCTAGAACTCTCCATTTCTTTCTTTTCAGCCATTCTTTGGTGGATTTACTGAATGTTTTGGGTCAATGTTTTGGGTCTGATTCAGCTTACATTTTTGGACAGATGGTCTCACATTTTCCTCAAGCACCCTCTGATACAACAAAGAATTCATAGTGATTCTATGATGGTGAGCTGGCCAGGTCGTGCTGCAGCAAAGCAGCCCCAAACCATGACATTTCCACCCCCATGCTTCACAGTTCAAAGGTCCATATGTTTAAATATGTTGAAAAAGACAAAGATTTTCATGGGGTGTCCTATCTTTTTCACATGACTGTATGGTTGAGTAGTCTTGTCCACACACAGATACATACATACATACATACTGCACATACATACATACATACATACATAAATGCACACTATACATGGGATTCTTAATCCCTAACAAAGTTTTTGTAAAACTAAGGCTTTAGCTCAGCGAGCTAAACCAATTGAGTCATTCAGATGACCCAGGATTTTATTATTGTGCATGTGTCCTCACAGTAATGTGGTTTGACATTAACTATTTGAAATTTGTCTGGCTTGTTAGTTTTTCATAAGTTACAGTCAATCAATCACTCCCCTTGTGGCCTCCAAAATGGGACGAAGAGGATTAATTGCTCTGTCCTTGGCCATCTCTCTCTCTCTTTCTCAATCCCTTTAGCCCGGTGTCAGAGAGAGCTAGACAGTGTCCTGGGGGAGAGGGCGAGTGTCTCATTTGAGGACCGACACAGAATGCCTTTTGTGATGGCGACCATTCACGAAACACAACGTCTAGCCAACATCGCTCCACTAGGGGTGTTTCACTCCACTACCAGGCCTACCAAGATGATGGGCTATGACATCCCCGAGGTAGACACACACACGCACGCACACACACACACACACACACACACACACACACACACACACACACACACACACACACACACACACAGGCCTACACACACACAGACACACAGACACACACACACACACACACACACACACACACACACACACACAGTGGCAGCATCTGGCCAATATTGCTCTGCTGGACAATATACCCAGGGGGATAGATGATATTACCGCGTGCGCACACACACACACACACACACACACACACACACACACACACACATACACACACACACACACACACAGTGGTCATTGACCTTCACGCTCATGAATTCGGCATTTATCCTTGAGCTGTCCTTTAGCCCCTCTTTCCCATCTCTTCCAATCCCCTGCCCTGTCACTCTGTCTCATCTCTCCCTCCCTCCATCCCTCCCTCCCTCCCTCCCTCCATCCCTCCCTCCCTCCCTCTCTCTGTCTGTCTCTCTCGCCAAAGGGCACCCTGATCATTACCAACCTCACCTCTGTGCACTTTGAGAGCAGCCAATGGGACCGGCCTTATGACTTTGACCCCACCCACTTCCTCGACGAACATGGACAGTTTGTGAAGCCTGAAGCCTTTCTGGTGTTTTCTGCAGGTAGGAATGACATCATTTCATGACACGCCCTTTCCCCTAGACAAGATAAGTGAAGGTAATACAGTGGGAACTTGGTTATGTCCGAATACAGGGCCAAGGATACTGATATCCTTATTCCACTGAGACAGACTCAACTGCTTGTGTGAATCTACAGGTGTCTGCATATGCTTATGTAAGTTATGAGTTGTTTACATAACTGCTGCTTAGTGAATGTGTGAAAGATCAGAACAATGAAAACAATGAAATTGATATCTCATGTACAGTACATTTACATTTAGATCTACAGTATATCTCCTGTATTTTACTAGACCTACAGTCCAAGTTAATGGCCTCTGATGCTCTCTTCTCTGTGCAGGTGAAGGTGGTGTAAAAGGAGTGTTTGTGTGTGTGTCTTCATCTATGTCTCTATGCCTTTGCTGATCTCCTAAATGGTACTTGTCTTGTCTCCTCTCCTCTCTTCTCTTCTCTCTACCCCCGCCCCCCCCGCCCCCCGGCCCCCCAGGTCCACGTGTGTGCCTGGGGGAGTTGTTGGCCCGTATGGAACTCTTCCTCATCCTGGTCACTCTGTTACGTCACTTCCGGTTCCTATGGCCAGAGGACGGTGGGACACCAAACCTCCAACCTGTATTCGGGGGAATCCAGGCTCCCAATCCCTACAGAGTAGCAGTCAGGCAGAGGGGAAGCCGCAGAACCTGACAGAGCAGTGTAACTCTGAAGGATGTCCCTCCCCTCAGTGTAACTCTGAAGGATGTCCCTCCCCTCAGTGTGGTTCCTTATGGGGGTGGATTTTCCTGAGAGCTGCATTGAGATTTAGTTTGAAGCTGTGAAGGAGTGGACCTTCACCAAACTTTCCCCATTTTCAGATATTCAATTAATCCAAACAGTAATGAGCAAGTGTATTTCTGTTAAAAGTCATTGACGAACCTTCCGTAGTCAATAGTTTGCAATTTCAATCAATTTCAGTCCGGCTGCATTCATTGTTTGAGAAATGCTGTGTTTCTATTGGCTAAGGCTAGATGAGAAAGCAGACATGGGTGATTGTAATTGATTAGGGAACTTTAATCAGGCTGAACTTTAATCACCAGTGATTTAGCTGCCAACGTTGCCTATGACTTTACTTGCCCTGCATCTTTTAAAGATAAATCAACTGCTTTTAAACAATCTCAGTCTGGTCACAGTTTTTTGTCTATAGGCCTAATGAAAACAACGGGTTTCTCTCTCTGCTCCTCTGAGTTGGGTGGCTCTGGCTCATAGAGATTCATGTTTCTTTTCTTTTGTTCTACACCACCCATTCTCTCGTAGGCCTTTCAAGGTGGTGTTATAATTCGTTTGCATTAAATTAACATAGCCAGCAAAATTCCGGTCAATTAAGTAGCCAATGTACCGTAAAGACGCTGCACAGTAGACATTTATCTGAAATGACGAAGATTTGCCACGTGAGGGCGACTGCAGTAACTGTTGGGGGTTTTTACTTTTTTTTTTAAATAGAAGACTTCGACGTTCTCTAATCCGTTTGAATAACTAAAAAATAATCTCTATTTGTAGGCTATAGTAGACTATTGGAATTGCAGCCCTATTTTGAACTGAATAAGTGCAGCTGTGTGTATTGAGGGATAATGGAGCTAAATATAGACATATTCTGGTTGTAGTATTAGGAAACACTCCCATATGGCAGCATGACTGCGAACCCTTGGGGCATGCACAGTTAGAGCCCATCTATCAAGGGAACGTCATACCAACATGGCTATGCGCGATCATAGTAGGCAATACAGTAGGCTTAGAAATAATTAGCATACGTGCTTTATATAGGCCTTCCCCAGGCTACTGTACATGCAGTAGACCAGTCCGCCTCTATACATACAATAACAACAGTTTGAGAATCAATAGTAGAAAAGGCTATACCCCCCCTCCCCTCTCTCTCTCTCTCTCTCTCTCTCTTTCCCAGAGCCCGTTCAGAGCGTGCGGAGGCGGGGTGGGTGGGGGGGGGGGGGGGTTAAAGAGGAGGTCGCTCGCGTGCGTAAAGCAGAGCGGAGGAGAGAGGAGCGCTTCTGTAGATGATGTGACAGCGGAGGAGAGAGGAGCGCTTCTGTAGAGGATGTGACAGCGGTTCTGTTTCCCAGCCGCTCAACTATCTCCACTCCGGCTGAGCAAAAAAGCACTGCGAGGAAATACGAAAAAAACTCCAGTTTCTCAAGTCTAAGGTAAGAAAAGAGCGTGAAGAGGATTGTAATTTAGATTGCACTATTAAAACCACTTGACCGTCCGTATGTATACTCGAAGTCTGAGCGTCACATCTTAATGTTAGCATATTGCCGTCAGAAAACTCAACATAATCATTTATTTTGAATTGGAAAATGATGACAGTAAAACATTTGAATGGGAAATTCAATGATTTGTTGTCTATGCGAGTGATACATGTGTTATTATCGTATCATACTATACATAAAGTACAGTAGCAGTTCTGACTCATGCTCTTCCCTTCCTCATTATATTAAACATGTATCCCAGCAGCCTACTAATGACAGATCCTTCCTGTGTAACCTGATCCAGCCCACTGCTTTGGGAATATTGAGTTTGTTGTGTGCTGTGTATTTATCCCGGCAGGGATTAAAAGAGCGGAAAAAGGCTCTCTAGGGGGGCCAGATTGTCTACTGAACAGAAGTGTGTTTCCCCCTTAAACCTCCGTCTTACCAGACCCACAGTCTTACCTGTTAAGCAAAGACTGTTTTCTACAACACTACTGTCAATTGTTGGCTTGGTTCTCTGATAGGGAGATTCGCCACTCACTGGCTAATTATAACGCACAGTGGCAGCAGAGAAAGGTAGAGCAATGAGAAAAGAGAGAGGGAAGGAGTGAGTGAAAGTGGCGTGTGTGTGTGTGTACGTGTGTGTGTGTGTGTGTGTGTGTGTGTGTACGTGTGTGTGTGTGTTCAAATGCGATACTTGACTGAATCTTTTAAACAGCCATTCTTTATTCTGTCAGGTTGTAGTTGTTTCAATATGAGTTATTCCCACGTTCATGCTCAGTCACAACTCCTCCCACTCTGGTGGACTAAAGACCCATCTCTTCATCTCTTCATCTCTTCATCTCTTCAGGTTCCACCTGCTCCACCTCCTCAGACCTTTCCATTCCCTAACGCCCTATTGGGCATTACCTGATCTTTAGAAGAAAAAACAAGAAAAAAGTAGTTGTTTTCTTTCTTCCTCCAGCACTGTGACTGCCGATGCCACTTATGTTCTTATCAAAGGTTCTGTGATTCAGTTCAGTTGATTCACTTACTTTAAACAAAAGTGTAAAATGTTTACTTATTTTAAGTCGCTTTGGAGATAAGCATCTGTTGACCAGAAGGTAAATGTAAATGTATCTCATATTCCCCCTAGAACACTGCATTGACCACTTCCACTTTCCCATGCTCTCTGTAATCCCCTGTGATACGCCATATTGATCCCCAATCAGGCTCATTGAACTGTTCTGTGTGTGTGTGTGTGTGTGTGTGTGTGTGTGTGTGTGTCTGTGTGTGTGTGTGTGTGTGCGCGCGTTTGTGCGTGTGTGTGTGTGTGCATGACATGTGTGTGCATGTGTGTGCGTGTTCACACGTGCATGCACGTGTGTGTGGGTGTGTGTGTGCGTGCATGCGTGTGTGTGTGTGTGTGCATGTGTGTGTATATATATATGTATGTGTGTGTGTGTGCGTGTGTGTTCATGTGTGTGTGTGTGTGTGTTTATGCGTGCGCGTGTGTGTGTGTGTGTGTGTGTGGCTGTATCCCAGGTGCTGACTGGTGTGGGTTGAGATGCAAAGCAGCACTTCCGCCACTCCACATCTCCGATTGCTGAACTCAGGGGAAATACTTCACACATTCAAGTCCTTTTTCTCTCTTAGTGGACAGATCTGTCTGAAAGGGCTGTGTGTGCACTAGGTACCGTGTATAGAGTAGAGAGAGGGTGTTTCAACAGAACATTTGATGTATTTCTCACCATGGCTTCACAAGACACTACAGACATATCTATATCAGCCTGTCTTCTCATTATGCCAACAACAACAACAACAACATGAACATGTATCAACAAAGACTGCATACTCTGTCAAAGTCTAAAGGAAAATATTGAACCTTTAAATAAATGTTCTTCATTCAAATATCTTGAACAGCACCTTGTCTTTGTACCTGAGAACATAACCCAGGGGAGTTCTTTCTTTCTTGAGGTTGCAGCAAATAATTACCAAACATGGTCAGTGTACTCTGTATTTCCATGGTGAGAGATATGCAAATGCTGTAATTGTTTGGGAGAGGGCAGGCTGTCTGTGCTTGGTGTGACTCTCTGTCAGTCCCCTCCGTCTATAGTCGATAGTTGTGAAGGATGGAGAGTAGAGGACATACAACCCCCTCGTCAGACATACAATCAGTACTCAAGTTGTAAAAGAAAATCAGGGGGGATGGTGGATTTTATCATATGGGGACAATTTTAGCATCTCCACAGCGTCAGTGACTTCAGTGTCAGTGACTTGGTAAAAATGTCATTGCATGTGTGCTTGCCCCCTCGCCCACAGTTTTTTACTCAATATGCGCAAAACTAAATGTTGAAATAGCAGTAATACCTCGTTCATTGATAAAATGACATAACGGATGGAAAGGGAGGGGGGATGGCGGTTTTAGAAGGGGGATGATTTTGACCGTTTTTATTTCAGGGGGGGATGCCATTTATGATGCCATTTATGATGCCATCCCCCCTCATCCCCCCTCAACTCGAGTGCTGCATACAACCCCCTCTTCAGGGTAACTGAGGGAAATGCTCTCCGTGATCATTAAATGGGGTCAGCGTCGGGGCCAACTCCATTCCAACCTAATCCATTCAACCCGTTGAAATATGTATGAATCGGACCTTTTCCCATTACGTTCAATAAGGATTGTCCCACTTCAGTTCATATCAGTTCGTTCGAATGCCTTTTCCTGAGTCTGAGTTGGACATGGTTGAAACGTACAGTTATTGACTTCCCTCCTTGGGTTCTGCAGCTGAAGCATTATGGGTCGCGCCTCCCCTGGATTTCTCTTTCTGAAGGGGTGTGAAGAGCCGGCGTGCTTCTACAAAGTGTGAGAGTGTGACACAGGGTAGATTGATTAGCCAAGCACCACGGGTATGTTTGGAGTGTTCAGCCGTGAAGGATTGTGTCTGTGTGTGTGTGTGTGTGTGTGTGTGTGTGTGTGTGTGTGTGTGTGTGTGTGTGCGTGCGTGTGCATGCGTGCGTGTGTGTGGGCGCGCGTGCGTGTGTGTGCGCAG
>NC_137689.1:49706175-49713675 GCF_963989245.1 Nansenia antarctica | reverse complement strand
AGATTCCATGGAATTGATGTGTGAACGCGACTGACCAGGGAACTTCGATCAGGCATTTTCCCTGGTCAGGATCTCCATTTACAGGGAACTATGTGCGAAAGGGGCTAAAGTGTGATGTGAAGTGTGATGTGTGAGTGTGATGTGTGAGTGTGATGTGAAGTGTGATGTGAAGTGTGATGTGTGAGTGCGTGTCGACTTGATACCATTCCTTATTCCGTTCCATGCATTACAACGAGCCCGTCCTCTGATGTCTGCCTCCACCAGCCTCTCCCTGACTAACACTAATGTAAACCTCCTATTCTAGTCCTCTGATGTCTGCCTCCACCAGCCTCTCCCTGACTAACACTAATGTAAACCTCCTATTCTAGGGACCGTTAGCAAGGCCTTTTTCAAAAGTGATTACATAATCAGACCGTGATGTGATTGATTATTGCAAAAAGCATGTAAAATACATATGCGGCAGCATAGTGTTTACTGACACTGAGATTTATGTTGTTGTTGTGGTTGTGTTTGTTGTTGTTGTTGTTCAGCCTATTTTGAAGTTATCTGGCTCGTCCTCCCCCAGAGTGACTCCTCACTCTCCTGCATCTTATCCTCCTTAACCTGTGTCACAGATCCAGCTAGTGAGAAATCCACTAATACCGGTGTGTGTGTGTGTGTGTGCATGTCTGTGTCTGTGTGTGTGTGTGTGTTGCGTGTCTGTTCCTAGAGGTGGGGGGGGGGTGATAGGTGATTTAGTGGGGTGGGGGTGGGGGTTATAGGTGATTTAGTGGGGTGGGGGTGGGGGGGGGGCCGGGCTAAAACAAGGGCTCATATTGATGTGCTGTCATGGCTAAGCGGTTCGCGTCCTCCTCCTCAGTGGATGACATTGAGAATCCGATAACAGTGTCATATCCACATGTCTGTACAGAACATGGACGGAGGGCGCCAACTGCCCAGGTCAACACCCGATTCAACACGGTGTGCGTGTGCGTGTCTATCTAGCTATTAGGACTTTTTTTTAACCATTCACTGTAATGACAATGAAATCCTTTAAGTGTATTGCTCACTGTTGGGTTCAGGCTTCAGCTCTTCAATAAAACATCTTGACTCCTTATTGCCCGCCGCCCAGACTAGGTGACCTTGTCACATTGATCGTCATGTACAGTGAGAAGAACAAGTGTTTTGAAGGCAGGCCACTGCCGATATTTCAAAATCCAATCCTTTCTCCCTTATATCCTCTGTCTGCATCATTCTATCATTTCCACGTGGTTCTGGTCCCCCGATGATGAGATGAATGATGACACCCAGTGTGAGAGAGAGAGAGTGTGTGTGTGTGTGTGTGTGTGTGTGTGTATGTGTGTGCGATGCGCTGAGTGATGACACACAGGGTGAGAGAATTTGTGTGTGTGTGTGAGAAAAAATGTAAATGTAATGTACGTAAATGATGTTCCCTTTCCCCTTGGCTCCTCCTTCTTCACTCGCCATTAACCCCAGAAGGGAACACACACACACACACTCACTCATTCACACTCACACCCGCACACACACCCGCACACTTACACACTTACACACTCACACACTTACACACACACACACTCACTCATTCACACACACACACACACACACACACACACACACACACACACTCTGACAGCAATCAGTCAGGTTGCCACAACGCCCGCTGTCAAGGCAACCCCTGACATTTCCAATCATCAGGGGAAGAACATTTATGAGGACAGAACGAACAGAAAGGAGAGTGAGGGCCCAGGGGATGGGGGGGGGAGAGAGAGAGAGGGAGAGGGAGAGAGAGAGCTACCTAACGATGTGGAAAAGAGGCATACCAACAGCTTTACTCAGTGATGGTTTATTGGCAGTGACAATGATAGCATCCATCCAAAATGTCAGGATCAGAGCAGCAGGGGTGACCTGGTGGTACAGACGAGAACAATGCAGGAAAATCGGTCAGATGACCCCTGACTTCCATCATTTCCAAATGCAGAATAAGACTCTTACTCTAACGGAGTGTCCCGCTGACTTCATTCTACTGCCTGTGCTGTCTGCTTAACGGCCTCTCCTCTTGTACCATTTAGCTGACGCTTTTTATCCAAAAGCGACTTACCTACAGTGCCCACCCTAACGGAGTTATCTTCTCTAATCAGGACGACTCGACCGTTTTCGAAGGAGGAACTAGCCGTAAACGCTCCCTCCTCGTCCTCCTCCTCCTTCGGAGGTCCGTTCGTTCGTAGAGTAGAACGACCACATGGGAAGAGGCAATAAATTAAATAGTCAGCTAATCTGAGTGAGAGGTCAGCCACGGCCGAGGGACTGGTGCAGTTCCGCAGCAGGCCACGGGGTCGAGGACACGCTACTTTTATGAAGTTCTCTGTTCTCTCCAGTGATGATGATGTGCATGACTTTGCGCAAGCGGAAATATCTCCAGGCGTGTACAGAACTTTCACACTCCAGCTAAGCGCTCCGCTCTCCAGAGGTAAACCGTCGAATGAAACGGCCCGGGCTGGTTGCTACCGAGACGTTACGGCTATGGTTTACAGCTACGGAACCCAGGAACCCAGGCGCGGAAAAAACAGAGACGGAGAACGAGGGAATGTAAATAATAGATATTTAATGAGGGGGGCAAACATGGGGGAATTAGGGAAGCAGGGTTGGCAAGGGGGCTGAGGGGCAGGGCAGACAGGCAGGACAGGCGGATGAGGAAGACAGGGCAGATGGGGCCAGTAGTATCCAGCTGCAGCCTCGCAGCAGGACGGAAAGGAATGTGCCTTCCAGGACGGGGCAGGCAGGCTGGGTAGGTAGGTAGGTAGGTAGACGGAGAGGGCAGGCAGGGCGGGCGGGCTGGTAGACAGCTGGTAGACAGGACAGAGAGAGCAGACGAATAGGCAGGGACGATGGGCTGACCGGCAGGGGGGACTGTAAGCTGGATTCGGAGCACCGGGAGAACAAAGATCAGTGACGGTAAACACAAGTACTGGCGAATCTTTCACGAGAATAACTGGCCGAGAACAAGACTGACCTAGTGAGTCTAAACAACGATCTGGCGATGAGTGGGTGGGATGTCGAGGGTTTAATACCGGTAGTGATGAAGGAGATGATGAACAGGTGAGCAGATGAACAGGAGGTAGATCAGGTGATCACCCAGGTGATCATGGGTACTGGAGCCTGGCCACGCCCACACCAAACCTAAACAACAGACAGGGACAGACAGGAGAGAGGGAGGTGCACTGGCGCCCTCTAGGTGGAAGTGGAGTGCATGACACAGGTGACTTTATGTTACGGTGAAGATGAAGTGATGTCAGCCTAGGAAACCGTGTTCACCGCCTCTGCAATCCCTGTATATGTTCTAGTGTTATCATCACCCATGACCTTTGACCTCTGACCTTTTCTACCAGACAACATATTGTTGAACGTGTGTTAGGTTGATCGAAATGATGACATGAATGATGTCACACAGGATGAGAGAGAGTGAGAGTGTACGTGCATGTGTGCATATGTGACACGTCTGGTGAAAAGGTCTGCATGACAAAAAAAGCTTATTTAAATAAATAAATAAATAAATAAATAATATTTTCGGTTCTTTTTCATATTATGAAAGTTTAAGAGTTGAAGAGCCCACTCACAACTGAATTGGATTCACTGTATCGTCTGCCATGGTTGTAAACATGGTTGTAAACAAACTTTTGTTTTATAGTAAGGGAAACATATGAAAATCTGCGAAGTAAATCGTTACCAAAAAATTTATTCACCAATGTGTTTCTAAAGGTGTGTAATACCATGTACTAAAAGGTTGAAATTCAACTCCTGTGGGAAACCTCATAAAAAAACTGCTCAAAGTTGGGGTACCGATAACCGATTTTCGAAAATTCGAAAATGCTTAAATTGGACTTGAGTAACTTTTG
Source organism: Nansenia antarctica (assembly GCF_963989245.1). Lineage (NCBI taxonomy): Eukaryota > Metazoa > Chordata > Actinopteri > Argentiniformes > Microstomatidae > Nansenia > Nansenia antarctica. Next base: position 49,709,779 of record NC_137689.1, on the reverse strand, counting down.
AGGGGTCAAACTAGGCATTTTTCATGATTCTGAGTTGATTGCGAGCATTTATTTGTCACCAAGACCACTTCCTGGTAGAGAAACTGCCACGCCCTTTTTGCCATTTACATATACATTTATTTAAATTAGCTGCATAATACTCAGAGTGTAGGTGGTAGTGGGGGTGGTAGGTAGTAATTTAATGTTAAAGGTAGTGGGGGTGGTAGTGGAGGTGGTAGGTAGTAGAGGTGGTAGTAGAGGTGGTAGTGGAGGTGGTAGGTAGTAGAGGTGGTAGTGGAGGTGGTAGTGGAGGTGGTAGTAGAGGTGGTAGTAGAGGTGGTAGTGGAGGTGGTAGTGGAGGTGGTAGTGGAGATGGTAGTGGAGGTGGTACTGGAGGTGGTAGTAGAGGTGGTAGTAGAGGTGGTAGTAGAGGTGGTAGTAGAGGTGGTAGTAGAGGTGGTAGTAGAGGTGGTAGTAGAGGTGGTAGTGGAGGTGGTAGTAGAGGTGGTAGTGGAGGTGGTAGTGGAGGTGGTACTGGAGGTGGTAGTAGAGGTGGTAGTAGAGGTGGTAGTGGAGGTGGTAGTGGAGGTGGTAGTGGAGATGGTAGTGGAGGTGGTAGTAGAGGTGGTAGTGGAGGTGGTAGTAGAGGTGGTAGTGGGGGTGGTAGTGGAGGTGGTAGTGGAGGTGGTAGTGGGGGTGGTAGTGGAGGTGGTAGTGGAGGTGGTAGTGGAGGTGGTAGTGGAGATGGTAGTGGAGGTGGTAGTAGAGGTGGTAGTGGAGGTGGTAGTGGAGGTGGTAGTGGAGGTGGTAGTGGAGGTGGTAGTGGAGGTGGTAGTAGAGGTGGTAGTGGAGGTGGTAGTGGAGGTGGTAGTGGAGGTGGTAGTGGAGGTGGTAGTGGAGGTGGTAGTAGAGGTGTTAGTAGAGGTGGTAGTGGAGGTGGTAGTGGAGGTGGTAGTGGAGGTGGTAGTGGAGGTGGTAGTGGAGGTGGTAGTAGAGGTGGTAGTGGAGGTGGTAGTGGAGGTGGTAGTGGAGGTGGTAGTAGAGGTGGTAGTGGAGGTGGTAGTGGAGGTGGTAGTGGAGGTGGTAGTGGAGGTGGTAGTGGAGGTGGTAGTGGAGGTGGTAGTGGTGGTGGTAGTGGTGGTGGTAGTAGAGGTGGTAGTGGAGGTGGTAGTGGTGGTGGTAGTAGAGGTGGTAGTAGAGGTGGTAGTAGAGGTGGTAGTAGAGATGGTAGTGGAGGTGGTAGTAGAGGTGGTAGTAGAGGTGGTAGTGGAGGTGGTAGTAGAGGTGGTAGTGGAGGTGGTAGTGGAGGTGGTAGTAGAGGTGGTAGTGGAGGTGGTAGTGGAGGTGGTAGTGGAGGTGGTAGTGGAGGTGGTAGTGGAGGTGGTAGTAGAGGTGGTAGTGGAGGTGGTAGTGGAGGTGGTAGTGGAGGTGGTAGTAGAGGTGGTAGTAGAGGTGGTAGTGGAGGTGGTAGTGGAGGTGGTAGTGGAGGTGGTAGTGGAGGTGGTAGTGGAGGTGGTAGTGGAGGTGGTAGTGGAGGTGGTAGTGGTGGTGGTAGTGGAGGTGGTAGTGGAGGTGGTAGTGGAGGTGGTAGTAGAGGTGGTAGTAGAGGTGGTAGTGGAGGTGGTAGTGGAGGTGGTAGTAGAGGTGGTAGTGGAGGTGGTAGTAGAGGTGGTAGTGGAGGTGGTAGTGGAGGTGGTAGTGGAGGTGGTAGTGGAGGTGGTAGTAGAGGTGGTAGTGGAGGTGGTAGTGGAGGTGGTAGTAGAGGTGGTAGTGGAGGTGGTAGTAGAGGTGGTAGTGGAGGTGGTAGTGGAGGTGGTAGTGGAGGTGGTAGTGGAGGTGGTAGTGGAGGTGGTAGTAGAGGTGGTAGTGGAGGTGGTAGTGGAGGTGGTAGTGGAGGTGGTAGTAGAGGTGGTAGTGGAGGTGGTAGTGGAGGTGGTAGTGGAGGTGGTAGTGGAGGTGGTAGTGGAGGTGGTAGTGGAGGTGGTAGTGGAGGTGGTAGTGGAGGTGGTAGTGGTGGTGGTAGTGGAGGTGGTAGTGGAGGTGGTAGTGGAGGTGGTAGTAGAGGTGGTAGTGGAGGTGGTAGTAGAGGTGGTAGTAGAGGTGGTAGTGGAGGTGGTAGTAGAGGTGGTAGTAGAGGTGGTAGTGGAGGTGGTAGTAGAGGTGGTAGTAGAGGTGGTAGTGGAGGTGGTAGTGGAGGTGGTAGTAGAGGTGGTAGTGGAGGTGGTAGTGGAGGTGGTAGTGGAGGTGGTAGTGGAGGTGGTAGTGGAGGTGGTAGTGGAGGTGGTAGTGGAGGTGGTAGTGGAGGTGGTAGTGGAGGTGGTAGTGGAGGTGGTAGTGGAGGTGGTAGTGGAGGTGGTAGTGGAGGTGGTAGTGGAGGTGGTAGTGGAGGTGGTAGTAGAGGTGGTAGTGGAGGTGGTAGTAGAGGTGGTAGTAGAGGTGGTAGTGGAGGTGGTAGTAGAGGTGGTAGTAGAGGTGGTAGTGGAGGTGGTAGTAGAGGTGGTAGTAGAGGTGGTAGTGGAGGTGGTAGTGGAGGTGGTAGTAGAGGTGGTAGTGGAGGTGGTAGTGGAGGTGGTAGTGGAGGTGGTAGTGGAGGTGGTAGTGGAGGTGGTAGTGGAGGTGGTAGTGGTGGTGGTAGTGGAGGTGGTAGTGGAGGTGGTAGTGGAGGTGGTAGTGGAGGTGGTAGTGGAGGTGGTAGTGGAGGTGGTAGTAGAGGTGGTAGTGGAGGTGGTAGTGGAGGTGGTAGTGGTGGTGGTAGTGGAGGTGGTAGGTAGTGGAGGTGGTAGTGGAGGTGTTAGGTAGTAGAGGTGGTAGTGGAGGTGGTAGTGGAGATGGTAGGTAGTGGAGGTGGTAGTGGAGGTGTTAGGTAGTAGAGGTGGTAGTAGAGGTGGTAGTGGAGATGGTAGGTAGTGGAGGTGGTAGTGGAGGTGTTAGGTAGTAGAGGTGGTAGTGGAGGTGGTAGTGGAGGTGGTAGTGGAGGTGGTAGTAGAGGTGGTAGTGGAGGTGGTAGTGGAGGTGGTAGTAGAGGTGGTAGTGGGGGTGGTAGTGGAGGTGGTAGTAGAGGTGGAAGCATTGAATAAATGCTTGCAATCAACTCAGAATCATGAAAAATGCCTAGTTTGACCCCTCAAAAGTTACTCAAGTCCAATTTAAGCATTTTCAAATTTTTGAAAATCGGTTATCGGTACCCCAACTTTGAGCAGTTTTTTATGAGGTTTCCCACAGGAGTTGAATTTCAACCTTTTAGGACATGTTATTACACACCTTTAGAAACACATTGGTGAAGAAATTTCTTGGTAACGATTTACTTCGCAGATTGGTCAAATATCTGGTAAAATGCCCTTACTATTAGGACGTACTCAAAAGAAAGGACTGTGATCATCTAATTATGTGTAGGTATGTGCTTTTAGCCTGTTGATGTTCTATCAGCATGTTGTGATGTGCTAAACATGCAGTTAGATGTTCATAGCGATGTTTCTTCTTAGCTGATAGCTACTAGCAGCAGCTGTTTTGCGTGTGTTGAGTTTCTTCGCTATTTGGTTTGAGGTGTACCAACATTCAAATAATCTTTGAAGCATATCTTCTTCAACTATGTTCAATGTATGACACACCATTTGAAAACTTACAA
>NC_137689.1:49653675-49701175 GCF_963989245.1 Nansenia antarctica | reverse complement strand
CTCCAACCCCCCCGCCCCCATCCCAGCTACCCACGCCGCTCTTACCCGGACCCCCCCTGCCTCTAACCCCACGCCACCACGGCCCTCCCCCACTCCCGCTCCAGAGGAGGAAAATGACAGCTACGACTCTGATGATTGCAGTAAGATTGCTCTGTATCTATGCATTCCATTCCATTCCATTTTTGCCGTTTAGCAGACACTAGTTATCCAAGCGACATCCAAAAACGACATTTGTCTGAGTAAGTAAATCATCTACCCATCCGTCATCATAAGTAAGAACAGATCTATGCTCGGACCAGGGGCCATTGGCAGTCACAATTCTAGAAGAAGGAAGAATTACTTTTTTTAGAGGAACTGTACCGGGGGGGTAGTGGGGATGAAGAGGCCTTTATCTATCAGAAGGCCTGCAACACAGACTTGCATGTTGATGATGTGGTTCCTGTTTCATGTCTTTTTATCAGGTGTTTTTTTCCTTTTACTGGTTTTAATCAATTGTCTTCTTCCGTCTCGTCTCTCTGAGAATCGATTCTTTTATGTAACAATCAATGTTTATTTATCCCAGAGGGTTGGGATCACTCATAAGACCAATAAAATACACACAAGATGTACTAGGCACTCACAGGGGGAAATATTCCCTCTATCTCTGTTATTCTAAATCTGTGTTGACTGATCTGTCGTTCTTTCTTTCTGTGCCTGTCAGCCACTCTGGGCTCTTTTGAATTCAGTCTTCTTTACGAACTGGAGAGCAATGCCCTGCACTGCAATATTGTTAAGGCCAAGGTACTGTACGAACACGCACACACACACACACACGCACACACACACGCACACACGCAAGCACACACACACGTACATGTACACACGCACACACACACACACACACACACACACACACACACTCTCACTCACACTCTCACTCACTCACACACACACACACACAAAATGAAGTCTCCCATGTAAACCGGTATTCCTCTGTTTGTTTTTCCAGGGTCTGAAGCCTATGGACTCTAATGGGCTTGCTGATCCTTATGTCAAGCTGCACCTGTTGCCTGGAGCCAGTAAGGTAAGGTGTGGTAACTAACTACCCACTCCACCTCCTCTGTTCTCCACAGCAGACCTCCGCTGTAAAACCTCAGAGAGACCAAAGCCATACGTGTACACTGAACACCACATCCACCAACAGGACATCTAGGGCCCGTTTCCCAGAGAAAGTGTGATTTAGACTAAGATTAGTCTTAATTAGTGTTTTACAGAGGGACTAAATACAGCCTGTGACCTGACATCCACATAGTGATTGGTCCAAACCTTGTTGACTTGACTCTTTTTATGGCTGACATTCATCACTGTACGACTTGGTACTATATGGTACCATGGTAGGATATGTGACAGTATGTGATTACAGTATAGGAGAACTATAGTTGGCAGCAGAGAGGTGCTGTAGGTCTCTAGCCTCCCACAGTGATGATGGAAGAGTTGTGATGATGTGTAATTTACAGACAGAGCTCCACCACACGCATGACAGGACAGGAACAGGGACAGCGGTCATGGTTGTTTGTCCGGAACATTCTTTCTTGATTTTGTTCCTCGTTCAGGGGAGATGTCAACACCCACACCCACACCCACACACACACACACACACACACACACACACACACACACACACACACACACACATATACGCAGACACGAATGTACACAAACATCCGCACATATACACAGACATGTACACAGGCACGCATGCACACACACACACACACACACACACACACACACACACACACACACACACACACATACACACGCACACACACAGGATCACATGAGGGAGATCTCTCTCTGGTTCTGTGTGTCCCCAGTCTAACAAGCTCCGCACCAAGACCCTGAGGAACACCCTCAACCCTGTGTGGAACGAGACGCTGGTGTACCACGGCATCACTGAAGACGACATGCAACGCAAAACACTCCGGTAAGCACAGCCTCGACCACACCTCACAGGCACGGGGAGGCTAGTGGAGGTAGAAATCGGAGGACGGGCTCATTGTAATACATAATACAATTACAATGACCCCGTCCTCCGACTTCTACCTCCACCAGCCTCCTCTGCCATGGACTTCTGTACTGTACATAACACTACAGAAAAGGTGAGAAGTGATTTAAATCTAACGGTTACAATGACCTTGCCCCACTTTGCTCAGTGGCTCTTCATTGACTTAAGATCGATTGATAAAGTGGCTTGGGGTAGTCCAGTGGTCTAGCACCACAGTCTACAGTGCACACATTATGCCCATGTCGGCATGGGTTCGATTCCGGCCCATGCCCTGCTGACATGCCCTGTTCTCCTTACTTTCCAGTTAATCTTCACTTATCTCTCGAGAAAAGGAAAAATACGGGAGTGGGACTGGCCCACTCAGAAAAAAAAATAACCTATGAAAAGGAAAAAAAGAACATTTTCCAAAGCTTAACACTAGAACAGCCATGCATTTTTACCTACTAAAAGAGCCTTTTTACAATGCTCAAGCTGCTATTTACACACAACGACCACTAGTTGGCTGCTTGTAAATTACCCTGCTTCCTACACCGAAAAACTGCAAAATAGCTTTATATTAGCTTATCCTGATGTGATTATGAAAATGTAAGGATACTGGGTGGTAGAACGCACATATCTAGGAAAAGTCATGAAAGGAGGGTCCTGAAATTTGATCGAGTAAAAAGATATAACATTTTCTTTACTCACAGGGGTCAAATGACCCCTCATGGCTGTGTTAGTGTTAAAGAATAAGACTGGCCTCTGTCGTCCTCCAGGCTGTCCGTGAGCGACGAGGACACGTTTGGGCACAACGAGTTCATAGGAGAGACGCGCGTGGCTCTGAAGAAGCTCAAGCTCAACGAGAAGAAGATCTACAACGTGTGTCTGGAGAGAGTGGTGCCGGTAAGCCTGACTACAACACTGCCCCCCAGTGGACATGGTGCCTCACCATCACACAGGTGTGACGTGCTGCGTGCGTGACCAAGGCTTGAAGCGTGGAAATGAATGAACGTTGAAGCGTATACTGTATTGATAGTTCTCTAAGTATAGTCACCAAGCTCATACATGTACTCATATACCGTGCGTTCACCATTCTAGCCCCTGATTGGCTGATACACCTGTGATGGATGGCCAGTTCAGGCAATGATCAGGATGGTTGTGACCTCACTTCCTGTTCCTCTCCCCCTCAGGTGAAGCGAACAGGAACGGGAGGTTCGGTCCGGGGCATGGCTCTCTACGAGGAGGATGTAAGCAACACATGGACAGAGAGTTTGTATTTATTTATGTATACAACATAAGTACATGGTCACATGATATTAGGGCGTAAATCGTTAATTTGTTTGTTTGTGTGTGTGTGTGTGTGGTGTGTGTGTGTGTGTGTGTGTGTGTGTTTGCGCGTGCGCGCGTGTGTTTGTGTGTGTGTATTCGTGTTTGTGTGTATGTGTGGGTATTTGTGTGTGTGTGTGTGTGTGTGTGTGTGTGTGTAGGGAAACGAGGGTGACAGCGCTGAGGAGAGGGGTCGTATCCTGGTCTCCCTGACCTACAGCACCCAGCAGGGGAGTCTAATAGTGGGCGTGGTCCGCTGTGCTCACCTGGCCTCCATGGACTCCAACGGATACTCTGATCCCTTCGTCAAGATGTGAGTGCTTCCTGCCTTCCTAGTGTACATGCTCCATACCTTCCTAGTGTACATGCTTCCTGCCTTCCTAGTGTACATGCTTCCTGCCTTCCTAGTGTACATGCTTCATACCTTCCTAGTGTACATGCTCCATACCTTCCAAGTGTACATGCTTCATACCTTCCTAGTGTACATGCTCCATACCTTCCTAGTGTACATGCTTCATACCTTCCTAGTGTACATGCTCCATACCTTCCAAGTGTACATGCTCCATACCTTCCTAGTGTATATGCTTCCTGCCTTCCTAGTGTACATGCTTCCTGCCTTCCTAGTGTACATGCTTCCTGCCTTCCTAGTGTACATGCTTCCTGCCTTCCTAGTGTACATGCTTCCTGCCTTCCTAGTGTACATGCTTCATACCTTCCTAGTGTACATGCTTCATACCTTCCTAGTGTACATGCTTCCTGCCTTCCTAGTGTACATGCTCCATACCTTCCTAGTGTATATGCTTCCTGCCTTCCTAGTGTACATGCTTCCTGCCTTCCTAGTGTACATGCTCCATACCTTCCTAGTGTACATGCTTCATACCTTCCTAGTGTACATGCTTCATACCTTCCAAGTGTACATGCTTCCTGCCTTCCTAGTGTACATGCTCCATACCTTCCTAGTGTACATGCTCCCTGCCTTCCTAGTGTACATGCTTCATACCTTCCTAGTGTACATGCTTCCTGCCTTCCTAGTGTACATGCTCCATACCTTCCTAGTGTACATGCTCCATACCTTCCAAGTGTACATGCTCCATACCTTCCTAGTGTACATGCTTCCTGCCTTCCTAGTGTACATGCTTCATACCTTCCAAGTGTACATGCTTCCTGCCTTCCTAGTGTACATGCTTCATACCTTCCAAGTGTACATGCTTCCTACCTTCCTAGTGTACATGCTCCATACCTTCCAAGTGTACATGCTTCCTACCTTCCTAGTGTACATGCTCCATACCTTCCTAGTGTACATGCTCCATACCTTCCTAGTGTACATGCTTCCTGCCTTCCAAGTGTACATGCTTCCTGCCTTCCTAGTGTACATGCTTCATACCTTCCAAGTGTACATGCTTCCTGCCTTCCTAGGGTACATGCTTCATACCTTCCAAGTGTACATGCTTCCTACCTTCCTAGTGTACATGCTCCATACCTTCCAAGTGTACATGCTTCATACCTTCCAAGTGTACATGCTTCCTGCCTTCCTAGTGTACATGCTTCCTGCCTTCCTAGTGTACATGCTTCATACCTTCCTAGTGTACATGCTTCCTGCCTTCCTAGTGTACATGCTTCCTGCCTTCCTAGTGTACATGCTTCATACCTTCCTAGTGTACATGCTTCCTGCCTTCCTAGTGTACATGCTTCCTGCCTTCCTAGTGTACATGGTTCATACCTTCCTAGTGTACATGCTTCCTGCCTTCCTAGTGTACATGCTTCATACCTTCCTAGTGTACATGCTTCCTGCCTTCCTAGTGTACATGCTCCATACCTTCCAAGTGTACGTGCTTCATGTCTCACAACTTTGTAGAGGCTTCACTTTGGTGTGATGAAGCAAACCGACGTTATTCAAAAGTAAGCCAAAAGTAAGCCAACATGCTAGTTAGGACACGATGGCCGACCTCTCCTATCTGTGTGTGCTGCATACAGCTGTCTGAAGCCAGACATGGGGAAGAAAGCCAAGAACAAGACTCAGATCAAGAAGAAGACTCTCAACCCAGAGTTCAATGAGGTTAGTCCTCCCAAAGAATAATTTTTCATACATTCCATTTAGAATATGTCATTAAAGGACATTTGGACTCTAGTCTGCAGTCTGTGTGTTATTGAAATGGATAGACTCTAATCCGTTTTGTGTTGTAGGAGTTCAGCTATGAAGTAAAGCACGGTGAACTGGCCAAGAAGTCCCTGGACATCTCAGTGTGGGATTATGACTTGGGCACGAGCAATGATTTCATTGGTGAGTTCTGACGGCAGGGAAATGAAGCTTTTGACAGAATATTTGACAGATCAAATAGCAGAGAACTAATCAACTCCTCCAATAGCATCTCTCCTATAAGGCCTAAACAAATCATCTTCTCTTCTATTTGAACTTGAATTAAGACAAGTACCTTTTGGGAGAAGACATTCCCAATGCGCAGTATTACTTTAATTCCATTTTCAAGAGCAGTAACTAAACGTCCTGTTTGGCTTACCTCTTCCAACCTCTTCCTCTTCCATCTACACATTACTTACTGTACATAAGCTACCACACTGTATAAGCTTCCTTAACTGTACATATCTCATAACTGTATGTACCTCTAGTCTAAACTAAACTGATGTTTACAATACTACCTTTGCTTTGCACATACTGTATATTTCACATTGAACATGCCTCTTTGATATAGCTTATTTTATACATCTGCACATTACTTACTATAAGCTACCACACTGTATAAGCTACCATAACTGTACATAGTTCATAACTCTAAACTACCGTACATGCCTTACCGTACCTATCACTATCATTGTCATGTTTTGTTTTTCTTAATGTTAACACGTTAACGATGGCAGTTAATTTGGAAACCTTAAAAGATTTGACGTGAATTAATCATATTACCATAAATTCATATTACCATAAATTATAACTTCTACTGTGGCAAACGCCTTACATACATATTATGTATAGAGTCTATACATAATATGTATGTAAGGCGTTTGCCACATATGTCATGGCTTTAATACTATAGACGCTAATCACCACCCCTGTCAAATATTGCAATATTCATTGTTTAATCTTAAACATACTTCAAACTGCCCACTCTCAGTCACCGAGGAGTGAACAAGACACCTTTAGGAGCAGGCACATACCATATATATGTTACGGTACATGTGGGAAAACTAGGGTTAGGTCAAGTAACAGTGAGACCAGTTGAACTCTAGGATATAGGAGAACTTGCCTAGTGATCAGCAATGGTCAGCAGAACACAGACTTCCATAGGGCAGAGCCATGTATGGAACCAATGTAAAGCTATTCTCTCTCTGTGAACTAGTATATAAGCTGTAACTTCCATCAGTACTTGGTTTCCAACTGCCGTAGCCAGGCTGGGTCAATCCTGATCCTGCCACACCTAACAGAGTGTGCTGCCTTGGAAACATCTGTATAGAGAATGTAACCCAGATCTGCATAAATCAATGATTACGATTCAACCTTCTCTTCCCTGACTGAGGACAATATCTCCTTATAACACCTAGCTAGCCAGCCCTGAGGGGAGCGTGTCTATGTTCCCCCAGCCCTATGTTCCCACAGCCCTATGTTTCCTCAGTTTAACCCTTGTGTGCTGTTCCTAACCCTAACCCTACAGAGATTCCTGCCTTTACAGTATGATTACTTAGAAATGTGGGAACGTAGGGCTGTGGGAACATAGGGATGACCCTGCCCTGAGCTACGTTCAAAAGTGTTCAGTGACAGTGTTCTGAGTCACAGCCAGCTTTCCCGCTACGGAGGTTAGATCCAGAACAGATGTGCCGGCGACAAGGTCCGGTGTTAGTATAACCATAACAGCTTAAACAAGCAATTCAACCTGCTACTGTCTGTGTACAATAATGTTTATTAAAAGTAACAATCAGCACTTTGAAAATATTCAGTTAACAAAGGAGAGACATGTACCTGTGATAGCAATTTGAGAATGAAAACAACAATGATCGGTTTGAAGAAAAAAACGAATAAGCAAGACAAATTTGTCAAACTCGAGTGCTTGGAGATGACTCAGATTTTCTCTGCTTGCTGAACTATAGTGAAAGTCGGAACAGTGCCACAAAACAGTGGTCAAAGATATAATACATTAAAGTATTATCAGTAGGCCGACAGTGTATCTGTGCAGTCTGAGGTTTGGCAGTTAAGTGCGATTCTGAATGCATAGCTTGAGACTTTTTTTTACTTTGACAAATTAAGAGATTCTTTATTCCAACACCACACATGTTTTTGTTTTATCTTCCTCCCAAAATAAGTAAATACTAGTATTTTAAACTTGTAAAAATTGTAATCGATTGACAGCACTATTTAAAAAAAAAAAAATCATATATAAAAAGAATATTATACATCACTTTAGTTGTATAGTACTTTGTACTCTGCAATGACAATAAAGTTGAATCTAATCTAACTGAATCGAATCAAATCTCTTCAGGTGGATGTCAGCTAGGCATCACTGCCAAGGGGGAGTGTCTAAAGCACTGGTACGAATGCCTCAAGAACAAAGACAAGAAGATAGAGCGCTGGCACGTCTTATTAAACGACAACACAGTCCAGAGTGACTGAGATATGAGCTGCCTCTCTCTATTGTATTTATTTACCCTCGTCTGTATCTCTCTGTGAAACATCCCTTTGTCTTCCAATTTACTGTCTGTCATTTTTTAGTCGTAACGCTAGCCTGAGCAAGCAAACCAAGGTGCCATTTCAATCATTTCCAGTTTCTATGATGAGTCTAGGAATTATAAGACTTACTGTGCTACTGTACAAGAGAGCACATCTGGATTCTCATCAAAACAATATTTACTGTGAAACGAAAACAGACTCAAAGATGAATCAATTATATGATAAGTCAAATATGATACATCAGTAGGGAAAAGAGTCATCTTTGGAGTAATTCTGTAAACCCAGAATTCGGATTTCAGATTATTTTAAATTGTTATTGACAGGATAAAAAAACAAAACATTTAGACTGTTGTTAATGTGTTGTTATATTGCCTGTTACCAACGTTTGACCCAACCCCTGGAATTTCCTCTTTCTCACCCCCTATACTGAGAACAGTGCTGGTATGACTACTGTGTTGTATACTCTGCTTATATACTGTGACTGCTTGGTTCAGGTGTTTGCACTACCAAACACATATTTATTTCAGTAGTGAAATGTATGTACACACTGTTTGTTAAGGGGAGCTGTTGAATGTTATGGAGCATATGTGTATGTCCTGTATGAATATGTTTACATTATTAGTTTTAACTGTTTATGTTAATGAAGTGATAACATGCAGTACCACTCGTCCAAGAACCACTGGGACCTGGAATGCACTGACTTACTTAGAGCTCTCTCTCTCTCTGTCTCTCTCTCTCTCTCTCTCTCTCTCTCTCTCTCTCTCTCTCTCTCTCCTCTCTCTCTCTCTCTCTCTCTCTCTCTGTCTCTCTCTCTCTCTCTCTCTCTCTCTCTCTCTCTCTCTCCCCCTCTCTCTCTCTCTCCCTCTCCCTCTCTCTCTCTCTCTCTCTCTCTCTCTCTCTCTCTCTTCTCTCTCTCTCTCTCTCTCTCATGTCGAGCAAAGTAATTATTATAGCAATCCTGTGTAATGGATTTACAAAGCCTGGTGAAATGCTTATGAAACAGTGTAATGTTGACATGCGCTACGATAATGGCCCTGCATCTTATCTTACTGTGAGAGTCAATACATGCTCACAAAATACAAAGAGTGTGCCCTGTCTAGAGAGATCCTGCATTATGAAATGTTAATTGATGCATATTCTAAAATGTGAAATGACCTGTGATTGCATGGCATCGACAATAATGCAATGTACAATTAAATAATAAAGTGGAAAGTGTTGAAATGGCATAATATGGATTTCTCCTTTTACTTAAAAAAAAATCTAATATGAAGAAGGTTGACATTCACACATATTAGCTACTGTTCTCATGTAAGAAGAGAGCATGCAAATAGTTACAGTAACACGTAGGCCTAAACATCATAAACGGGGACGCGGTTATAGCTTTTGTGACATGGCAGGAAACGTTGGACGATCAGGTGAGGTTTGCGCCGATCGCCCCACCAAGACACGCATCACCAGATTAGTGAACTTTGCATTTGTTGATAATGGTATTGTCATGTCCAACTAGGTTAAAGTTCACGGACCTGATCGCATCATTGGCCTTCGGTTTAAACTTGAACTCCACGTTGCAGTTTTTTGTTTTTTTTTTACCTTTATTTAACCAGGCAAACATGTAAGAACAAATTCTTATTTACAAATGCAGCCTTACCAAAAAGCAATGGCTCTTTGGGGGGGGGGGGGGGGGGGGGTTTAGAAATAAAACAAGGTTAAATAATTTACAACAATAAAACACTGGCAAATACAGATGCATTAAAATACTAACAGTCAGAGAGAGGGGAGAGAGACGGAGGAGGTAGGGGTGAGGAAGAGCGGAGGTGAGGGATAGCGGGGGTAGTGGAGCAGCAGGGGTACTTAAAATGAGGCAGTGATGGGTTATGGGAGGGGTGAGAGACGGTGATCAACAGGTGCATTGATCGACTATGGTTCGCTGCAGGATTTGTTTGAAAGCAGTGAGTGAGGTGAGGGCGGTGAGTTTGAGGGTGTTCTGTAAAGTGTTCCAGTCGTGTGCTGCAGCGAACCGGAAAGCGCTGCGACCGACAACGGTACGGGCTTTGGGGATGGTGAGTCGGACAAGATCACTGGATCTTGGCAGTTCACCATCATCCCACAGAAGTTGAATTATTAGATGAAATAATGATTTATCACTTGCCAATAAAATGCCGCTTATTAGCCGCTCTGTTATCTTATCTTATCAGATGTTTGGTAGTTGTAATGATTGATTCATCTTTGCGTATTTATGGTGTGTGTTTGTGTTTGTGTGTGTGTGTGTGTGTGTGTGTGTGTGTGTGTGTGTGTGTGTGTGTGTGTGTGTGTGCGTGCGCACGTGCGCGCGCGCGCGGATGGGGAGAGGGAGGCGTGCTGAATGTTGACATCATTCTGGACGTAACCGTGGGAAAGTCCCGAACCGCAGTTTAAAACCACCTGGAATTGATAGCCGCCAGAGGATCTCAGGTAATACAGTGGATGCTTTCACTGATGACGCAGGGAACTGCAAAAAACGTGTAGCAACTTTCAGCAGTAGGTTTATTCAACCCCTGAGAAGAAGAATTCGAAAGACACTTTTCAATTTATTTATATATTGTAGGCACATACTTATTATTATTTAAGCTACATTTCTATTGGATGAAAGTGTGCATTTTGGTGCCGAAAATGCATAGGCCTATGAGGTACCCTTTATGCCTTGCTGTTATAATAATATCAGCGTTTCTAAAGTTGAGCACTGCTGATGAAACTAGGAACTTCTGCTTCTGGACTAAAATCACGTCGAATGGCGAGAGTCACCACAGTTTCCTTCGCCACAACAAGAAGAGCCACCAGCACTCCTCTCCATCCCACCGCCTCTACCACAGTGTCTGGTCTGGGCAGCGCACACTGGTCAACTGCGCTTGGAGCGACGACACGGCGGGAACAGAAGACTACCTGTCTCTGTGTCAGAAGAATAAGGGAGATTTTTCGGACAAACCGGACAAGCACTTTGACATCAGAACGATGCTTGGACCGGACAGTCCGTGCGTTGTCACCGAGCGCGAAGAACACACGGGAAGCGGGCGTATGAGTATTGATGACACCGTCAGTTTATTGTCCCGGCAGCAGCATCCCTGGGTTGGCGGTGATGACAGTCCCGGGGCGATGAGGCGCCGGCGCGTCAAGCGCAGTTTCATTGTACCAGGAACGCTTTGGTGCGGCTCGGGGAACAATGCAGCTGCGTACTCAGATTTAGGTAGGTAATACCAGCATTTTAGTATGTTTTAAAAACAGGATATAACTGGTGATGGTATATGTTTCCCATTTACTCGTCCGACCTAGGCTACATTTCCAGCTGACATACACTGTATGGACACAATTATCATCTGGGGCTCTTGGTTTGGGCTAGGCCCCTTAGTTCCAGTGAAGGGAAATCTTAATGCTACAGCATACAATGTGATTCTAGAGAATTGTATGCTTCCAACTTTGTGGCAACAGTTTGGGGAAGGCCCTTTCCAGTTTCAGCATGACAATGCCCCTATACACAAAGTGAGGTCCATAATGACATGGTTTGCCGAGTTTGGTCTGGGAGAACATGACTGGCCTGCGCACAGAGCTCTGACCTTTGGGATGAATTGGAGCACAGTCTGTGAGCCAGTCCTTCTCGCCCAACATCAGTGCCCGACCTCATTAATTGCCGCCATTGATGTGTGAATGTGTGTGTGAATGGGTGAATGAGAAGCCGTTGTAAAGCGCTTTGGATAAAGGACCTATATAAGTGCAGTCCATTTACCATTAATGCTCTTCTGGCTGAATGGAAGGAAATCCCCGCAACCATAATTCTAAAAACTAGTAGAAAGTCTTCCCAGAAGAGTGGAAGCTGTTATAGCAGCAAAGGTGGAACCAACTCCATATTAGTGCCCATGGTTTTGGAATGAGTAGTTCAACAAGCACATATGGGTGTGATGTTCGTGTGTCCCAATACTTTTGTCCATATAGTGTACCCAGTGCTGATTCAGTCTCTGTCTACCCATCGCAGGTGTGTTTGCGCGGACAGATAGTTGTTGCCGTGAGCATGACCAGTGTAAGGACACCGTCCTCTCCTTTGAGTCTAACTACGGCGTCTTCAACGCCAACATCTTCACCATGTCTCACTGTGACTGCGACAAGAGGTAAGATGTAGCTGTCAATACGTCTACTGTCCAAAGTAGAACATTTTGGTCCTGTATGACCCCATATTCCAAAAGTATTGAGACATTATATGGGCTAACATGTCTGTGTTCTGTCATGCAGGTTTCGCAGGTGTTTGCTGGGGGCTCAGGACAGCATATCTGATGTGGTGGGCTATACCTTTTTTAACCTGCTGAAGTTGCAGTGCTTTGAGTTCTCCCACAGACTCCAATGTGCACAAAGAAACTGGTTTGGCATGTAAGTATTAACCTTTTAGATAAACATGTTAGTTCATGAAATGGCATAGATAATACTTGAATGGCATGTATAACAAGGGCGGTGTGCGCGGCGGATTGTGCCGCAGGTGGGGTCCAGGACAAAGTGATAGCAGCCGGCAGAGGTGGAGGCAGGGATCAACTTCCTGTGCAAGGCAGACACATAACAAAGCAGGCGCACACACGGACACTGAACAAACAGGGAGATGGACCAGCAGGGAGCGCATCAATACACAAGTGCCAAACATAGGTGGCACGCATTAGTCCACAACGAGGAGAGGAACAGGGAGTGTAGTAGTGTCAGCGCCACCAGGGGAGTCACCAAGGAGTCACCAGGGAAATGGTGACCCCCAACCGTAACAGGCATGATGCCCTTCTTCAAATCGCTAGCCTCATAGCATAATTGCCTAAGTCATGCGTCACTTGTGGTCAGCCGAGCCATCTTTGTATGTAGAGTCAAAAATGCCTATGTCAAAGAGATGAAGAGATGAAAGAGATAGTGATTTTGGAACAAGCATTCTGATAGGCTGACGGCATAGGCAATAATGCACAAGTCGCTTTACAAACCGAAAAGATCGAGTAGTATAAAAAGAAACAAAAAAGAAATAAAAGAAAGTATAGGGGTCTAATACATTTTTAGATGACTAAATCTAAGTCTAGGTGTCTTTGTAGGACAATCTATTCTGTATACTGCAATTTCAGATGGAGAAGCGGCGAACAAGCAACGCCAGCGAGCGACCTCTCTCACCCGGCATTTTTGAGAGTGCATAAGAGTGACATTATATACTGTTCTGATGTAGCAATATGCCATGTGTTAACAGCAACAACACCACTATTGACCTCTAACTCACCTTCCTGTCTCAGGTGTCAGGTGTCTGAGATGGTTCTTTATGCTGTGGTACATCCTCCCACACTCTATAACTCCACCCACCCAGACAGTGGTGAAGACAACATGGCTGCCAACACCACCACGACTACTATCAGCACCACCATGAGGACCGCTCCAGCACAGCTCACCACAGGGCCTCGGGACACCAGCACGTCAGTCACGGTGGCCTCCTCCACCTCTGGGACTTCCGCTGGTGCTGGCACTTCCGCCCCTGCCTCTCCAACCGTCTTCTCCTCTGCCTCTGCGGCCAGCCCCACCCTCACCCTCCCCCCCGCCCCTGGTGCAGCAGACACCAGCACCTCACACAAGAGCACGCAGGGGACAGAGACAGCGTCCGTGTCTGTGAGCAGTAAGGTAGGGGAGACCGCCCTACCTACCCAGAAGCCCAGGACCCCATCCTCAGCCACAGCCACCTTCTCTAAGGCCCTGTTTACCCAGGACCCTAGGACCCCATCCACAGCCAAACACACCTTCCCTAACACCCTGTCTACCCAGGATCCTAGGACCCCATCCTCAGCCAAACACACCTTCTCTAACACCCTGCCTACCCAGGACCCTAGGACCCCATCCTCAGCCAAACGCACCTTCTCCAACGCCCTGCCTCTGCCTGAGCAAAACACAACAAACACAGGTACGCGGGAGGGAGGAAAACATAATGTACTGTATGTGAAGGTTTTTAATGCATATCAACCAATCGATCATTTTGCATCTGTCTGCCTACTTGCCTGTCTGCCTGTCTGCCTGTCTGCCTGCCTGCCTGTCTGTCTGCCTTTTATCTATCTATCGCCCCTAAAACACCATTCCCCTCATCCTGCATCCTCTCTGTAGGGAAGCCGCAGGTGTGTGAGATGTACAGGGACCTGGATGTGTGTCGGTTCAAGATCCTTCCCTGGCAGAAGAGATACGGCCTCCACAACCCTGAACCCAGAACTCTCTACCACTGCAACTGTACCAGCAGGTCATTTACCTTACATTTACCTAGATACAACACCCTCTACCACTGCACCTGTACCAGCAGGTCATTTACCTTACATTTACCCAGATACAACACCCTCTACCAGGGCCGGTCCTAGACATAGGCGAACTAGGCGGTCGCCTAGGGCGCCAAATGCCTGGAGGGCGCCAAATGCCAAATGCCCCCAAAAAGGTTTTTTTACATTTAAATACTTTTATGTCTCTATGAATTTCATGTCTCTATGAAAATACGTCTCAGCCTACTGTCTCTATTATGCTTCGCGGTTAGTCACACTCGCCTCTTGCGAACCTCCCGCCCACCCGCCCGCAACTAACGTGCGTGCCCTCTCTCGAAGGTGGCTTACTGTTGAATGTGTGGGTGGTGATGAGGCAGTACTGGTGGCTTAATGTGGTGGTGGCGCCCCTAAAATTTGGGGGGAGAGGGGGGGGCATCAAATCATACTCTCGCCTAGGGCACCTAAATGCCTAGGACCGGCCTTGCCCTCTACCACTGCACGTGCACCACTACGTGGCAGCATGGGCTTGAACCGGCGTGTCACAACCAGCTGGTTTACAGCCTCGTGTGTAAAGATCACACACACCGCTGGCAGAGAGTCGTGGTGCAGTTGCTTCATGTTTCACAACACACAGAAGTAGGGCAGCAGAACACACACCCACACACACGTACACACACACACACACACACACACACAGACACACAGACACACGTGCGCACGCATGCGCACACGACAGACAGACACACAGACAGACACACACACACACACACACACACATAGACACGCACACGCACACAAACACACAAACAGAGACAGACAGGCACACACACACACACACACACACACACACACACACAGAGACACAGAGACACAGACATAGACAGACAGACACACAAGTGCACCAGAGATTACCAGAGATTAAACATATTAGTCCATATCTCTGTGTACATAGCGGGGGGGGGGGAGTCCTTTCATGTAGCTGGTGTCTCACCCTGATGTGTCCTGCAGGTTGTTCCAGGGTCTGAGTCAGCAGAAGGAGGAGAGCAGGCTGCAGACCGTTCTACTGGGCTACGTCTCTCAGTCCTGCTTCAGCCTGCCGCAGGACTGCATTAAAGGGACCAGGTCAGTAGTCAGCACACACACACACACACACACACACACACACGCACACACACACACACACACACACACACACAGTGACACACTATGTGACACGGTCTGGTGAAAAGCTCACAATGTCGACAATTCTCAAGTCACGCAAATGACCAAAAAGCATTTTTTGTATATGTGACATCAGCTGGTGAAAGCGGGAGAAGTGGGGATTACTCACCGAATCCATTGCATTGCAGTGTTTTGGCTTGACTAGCGAGTGTGTGGATTTTCAATATTGACATTTATTTACATTTTTCAGAATAAAAGTCAGAACAATTTGATTGGTTGCCGCTTTCACCAGCTGCTGTCACATATTACGAAAGTTGAAGTGTTGAAGAGCCCACTCGATATAACAAACAACAGTTTTAGGATCACTAAATACTTATAATTTGTGAATTGGATTCACTGTCTCGTCTGCCGTAGGCTACTGGGTAAGTGATACATGGTTTGTAAACAAAATTATGTTTTAGGACGTTTTCAAAAGCAAGGACTGTGTGATTGTCTAATTATGTGTAATTAGCATGTTGATGTTCTATCAGCATGTTGTGATGTGCTAAACATGCAGTTAGGTTGTTCATAGCGATGTTCCTTTCTAGCTGCTGGCTACTAGCAGCTGTTTTGCGTGTGTTTTGATTCAGAGCGAGTTTCTCCGGTATTTGGTTTGAGAGGTGCCAACATTCAAATAAACATATCTTCTTCAACTATTTTCAGATTTCAATGCATGACACATCATTTGAAATCTCTGTACTTTCATAATGTGGAAAACACTGAAAAATGACCTTGCCCTACTTGAGGACTTTTTCACCAGACCCTGTCACAAATGAGTCTTTGCCCTCATGATGAAGCTGCCATAGGGTTAATAACCACCCCCCCCACCAGATGGTCAAGCACAAACACACACACACGCACACACACACACATACACACACACACACACACACACACACACACACACACACACACACACACACAGCTCGCCAACTGCTGATTTCCCTCTCTTTCTCACTTTGGGTGTTAATGAGAATGATAGTAACATAAAAAAACATCTCTAATCTCTCTACCCTGACATTCCTCCTATAATACTACACTTGTTATTTACTCATATGTATCTCTATTCATCAACAGCTACTGTATGGGCCAATGAATATATAATGTCACCTATGAATGAGTCATACAACACTAATTAGTCTTTTGCTATGAATAGTGGGAAACCCTGAGGTCTTCTTAACACTGAGTCCCTGAATAGATTTCAGTTTCTTACATTATTTAATTCACAATAGTACGAGTCGGTAACAGAAGCGCTCTGTTTGCTTATGCCTTCAGCTGTACAGCTGCTCTCATCCAGGCACCTCTCCACCAGCTGGAGCAGAAGAAGAAGAGTCGAGACATGGAGGAAGGGCGCCACCTAGAGGCTTCAAAGCCCAAGGTCAGGAAGTACAGAAAAGCCAAGCGCATGGACCGGCCAGTCAGATTGCACAAGCTCTGTGTCAGGATGACACAGCCCAAAGTCCCCAAGAGAAGAACACTGCATCAACACGGTTCAACTGCAGGACACGCTTGAGAAAGATAAAATCAATGAATATTCATGATCTAATTGATCCATTACCCATTATCTTAATGTAGATATTAGTGTAGCGAAGAACAGCTAGAACAGCTTTCATTGTTTCGCACAGTCCTTCCTTGCAGTCTATAGAGTGCTGCATATCAAAATGTAATGAATAAAATATACCTAATTATGACCCATAGTTAGAAGAAACCCATGTCCTCGTCCTCAGAGTATTGTTTCTGTTCTCACTCATTGGGGTTGGTAGTTGTAAATAGTTGTATAGTTGTAGTTAGCTATGAATGTTGTTGTTGTTGTTGTTTTTATACAGTTTTTTACTGGGCCTGCCACAGGTGACAGAGATGAGTTACGGCTGTGTAAATATGGAAGTTACTGTAAATAGTGTAAACTACTTTTCCTTTAAAATGTGACCAGCATAACATTGAAATATTTCAATAAATATACTGTTCCTTCAAGTAACTGCATGATACCATGTTGTCAAATACTGTACATTGTTTGTTTGGATTGATTTTTTATTATTATTACTTGTTTACACACTAAATAAAGCTCTTACTAATCTCTTACTCTTGTGTCCATGTTGCTGTGGAGAAACTTCAAATATATCTATTTTTTTAACGGTCGGCTACTAAGACAATCTTTTTTTTCTCTTCGTATTTCCACATTTAGCTAATACCAAAATGGTACAGATACATGGCTTAAAGGGGTATTCAAACAATTACATCTGGGATTCAAACAATAACAAAAAGGTTGTGGCACTTTTTTGGTAAACAGCTATGGGCCGGAGAAATGCTACCACTCAATTTCATATATTTAGATTGATCTCATGCAGATTAAGCTATGCATATACATTGGGGGAAATAAGCAGATACACACTCAGCACATCAACCATTTTTTAAATGCAGCTATTTAGACCAGACCTTGGTATTAACTCAGTAAAACTACACAGTAAGACATTCTAACATTCCAATCCCTCAAAAAGGCTATGTGCAATAAAGTGACACAGGAAAAAAAGTATTGAACACAGTTCAAAGTAAAAGCACTAAACCAGCTTATGCCACTAATGAGTTCTCCTAACTGTGCTAATTAGAATCAGCTGGGTTAGTGCAAGTTGGTGGGTAAGTATTACCACTCTTTGGCTGTGATCGGAATAGCGTACTAGCATACTACTCATACTAGATATGACGTAGATTTTGAGTATGTAGTACGTTCACACTGTACAGTATGCGAGATTTGAGTATGCGAGAAATTTAGTAGGCGAGCAGTTACTTCCGTGAAAATTGAAGTCGGTTACGATGGACACTAGCTCGAGTCCTATTTCCCAAAATGCATTTCGCGTCCAGGGATGCAGAGTTGTGTCCAGGGTTGCCAGATGGGGCGGGTTACCGCCGAATGGGCTACTTGATTTTGAGGTTAATTTTAGGCTGTAAATTGTCAATCCCATCTGGCAACCCTGTGCGCTTTCAGCCTCGTCAAACTGCATCATACAAACTTGTCATACAGCTTTTGTTTACATTGTCGATAGCCTGGGGACCGAAAGCTTGCAATAAACATAGTTTTTTGCACATATTTGAGTGTGCAGATGCTGCTTTTTTGCACTCTATTTGATACTCTTCAGCTGCAGCACCCCAGCTAAGTCTGATCACGGATGAGCGGTGGTATTTTCACTATACTGGGAATTAACATGTATTAACAATAATTAACATTAACATGGTGAAATGCATTCTTAGACATGACTACATCATTTTTTAATTGATGATTACAAATATGCCACTTGAAATGCATGAAATCCAAGTTTATTTGTGTCTTACACACATGTTCACCTAGTATTTGACTGTTTGTAGCCCAATCACGAATGATCCCAGTATTGTAGCTTCAGACGGACAAGTTGGTTGTAGTGCTTGCCCACGATATGTTATTGCTCATATATATTTATTTTAATCATGTTATTTTACCAACTGTTAAGACAACAATATAGTAAGCTGTGTACATACATCTACTGATGCCTCTGGACACAACCTCAGTGATGTTCCTGGAATCATCGGGCGTTTCGGGTCTTTCAACATCATACACCCTCCTCCAGGTGACCCAGCTGCGGCTGATCAGACCCCAGCTTGTGTCCAGATGGCTAACTAGCTACCATGACTCCATGGCTCTCCTCTTTTGAGCCACAGCCATCTAGAGGCTCTCTCTGCCGCATTGGTGGTACTGCGGATGGCTCTCCTCTTTCTCTCTCCATCGATGCCCAAACTGCTGAAGGCTCTGGCCAAGGAACGGGCTGCAAATCCTCTGCAACCAACCTCTACTGGGAAACACCTCGCTCTCCAACCAGCCTGCTGGCAGTCACTGACCAGTCCCGCGTACTTGGAGAGCTTCCTCTCAAAGGCTTCTTCCAAGCGGTCTTCCCACGGGACTGTCAGTTCCAGCAGCACTGCTTGCCTGGTGGACTCAGACAAGAGAACAATGTCTGGTCGCAGGGTGGTGACTACAATGTGGCTGGGGAACTTCAGCTGATGTTCAAGGTCAACCAACAGCTGCCAGTCTCTTGCAGAGGTCAAGATGCCTGCAGATGTTTTCCTGGCAGGGGTTGGCTGCTCCCCAGCTCTGACAAAGGCGATGGTTTTCTTGGAGGGTCGGAACTGCTTTGCCCACACAAATCCTGCGCTGATGGCTTCAGCAATGGTCTTCAGGACTTGGTCATGCCTCCACCTGTACCGTCCATCTCCAAGGGCCCTTGTACAGCAGCTGAGGATGTGTTCCAGGGTTCCTCGCTTGGAACACAGTTGGCATGCTGGTGTCTCTGCTATGCCCCATGTGTGCAGATTTGACGGGCTTGGAAGCACATCATAGACTGCCTGGATGAGGAATTTGATGCGGTGAGGCTCGGCTTTCCAAAGCTCAGCCCAGGTCACCTTCCTCTCAATCGCATTCTCCCATCTCGTCCAAGCTCCCTGTTGCTTCATTCCCACTGCCTTGCAGGTTCTTGTCTCCTCCACTGCTGCTCTCACCTCCTCCTGAACAAGGCGGCGGTCCTGTGACGCAGCCTCGTCTCTGCCTCTTGAACAGCTTCCTCTGCCCTCCACTTCCTGCCAGTCCTCACTTGGATCCCTGCATTAGCCACCTTCGGATCACTAGAGTCCCTGTACTGAACCACTTCTCTGGCTCTTGTCACCTTGAATTCCTCCTCCAAGGATTTGAAGGGCAGTTGCAGTTTGTTGGTGTTCCCATAGAGTGCGGTGCTGCTCAAACTCCTTGGTAATCCAAGCCATCTCTGGAGGTGGTTGCTGACCCTCCTCTCTAAGGTCTCCACTGTTGAGATAGGGACCGCATAGACAAGGAGGGGCCACAGGATCCTGGGAAGAATGCCATGTTGGTAAACCCAGGCTTTAAACTTCCCGGGTAGGCCTGACTTGTCCACGGATTTCAGCCAGCCATCCAACTCAGTGCAGGTCAACTGGATGGATATTGTGTCTCTCAGAGAGCAGTCAAAAACCTTGCCCAAGCTCTTGACTGGCTTCTCTGTGATAGTTGGGATGGCTGTGCCTGTGATGGTAAACCGGAACTTGTCCTCCACTTTCCCTTTCCTCAGCACCATCGATCTTGATTTGGCGGGTTTGAAACGCATCCGGGCCCACTCCACTAGCTTTTCGAGTCCCTTCAGAATCCACCGGCAGCCTGGGACTGATTCTGTCGTGACTGTGAGGTCATCCATGAATGCCCTGATGGGTGGTTGCCGTTGTCCGGAATTCGTTCGGGGCCCTCTGCACTCTGGCTCAGCAGACTTGGTGAGCATGTTCATGGCTAGGGAGAACAGTGTCACAGAGATAGTGCACCCTGTGATGATACCGATCTCCACCTTGTGCCAACTGGATGTTATTGCTCCTGAAGAGACCCTCATCCTGAAATTGCTGTAGTAATCAGCGATGAGGTCTCTACACCTGCTGGGGACATGATGCTTCGTCAAGGTGAACTGAACCAGCTTGTGTGGAATGGAGCCGAATGCATTTGCCAGGTCAAGCCACAACACTGACAGGTTGCCTTTGTTCTCTCGGGCCTCCCGAATGAGCTGTGTCACCACGCCGGTATGCTCCAGACAACCTGGCATTCCTGACACACCGCCCTTCTGGACGGATGTATCGATGTAGGTGTTCTTTGCCAGGTAGGTACACAGCCGTCTGGAAACAGTGCTGAAGAAAACCTTTGCCTCAACACACAGCAGGGAGATGATGCGGAACTGGTCTAGCCTTTATTTATGTAAACCAGCTCCTTTCCCTTCTTGTTTTTTTGTTTTTTTTCCTAGCACCAGGGGAGCCCCCCCTCCCAAATTTCGTTGTTTGGTACCTGTACTATATCAATGACAATAAAGACCATTCATTCATTCATTCATTCAACTGGTCTAGCTGAGTGGAGTTTTCCTCCTTCGGGATCCAAACCCCTTCAGCCACTCTCCATTGTTCAGGTATCTTCCCCCTTCTCCAGAAGACTCGCAGGATTTTCCACAGACGCAGCAGGAGTTTGGGACAGTTCTTGTACACTTTGTATGAAGTGCCACTCGGTCCTGGAGCAGAGCTTGCCCTTGCTTTGCGGACAACCTCCCTGACTTCCTTCAGCTGCAGCTCCGACATGTCGAATTGCTCTTCCGGTTCAGGGGGGTCTATGAGGATGTTGCACTCTCCCAACTCCTGCTCTCTTGCGGGATCGCTGTACGTCTGCTTCAGATGATGGTCTATCTCTTCCTGCGAGGAGGCCAGTTTGCCACTGCGCTTCTGCCCGAGCAAATCCTTCATGAACTTGAAGGGGTTGGCTATGAATGCAGCACGTTTACGTGCCCCCTTACGTGCCCCACGCCGCCGCCTCCGATGCCACTCAGCCCGGCGGAGAATCCTGATGTTTTTCCATTGGATGCACATTAGCTGGGCCAGGCCAGTGCGTTCCTCCTCTCCTGCCACCTTGTACTGGGACTTCAGCGCTTTCATCTCCTGCCTGATGTTATGGATCTTTGCAGCTCTTTGGTTCTTTACGGACGATGTTCCGGAGCTTTTCTTCTCCTTCACACCGAACCGTTCAGCTGCAATGCTGACAATGATTGTTGTCATCGCCTGTAGCTTCCTGTCAGCCTCGCCCTTCACCTAGCTAGTTACTTGAGCTAGATAAAGATGTTGTCGTGTATTCTTATTGGTTATGAATCAAAGAACAGTTAGTTTAAGACAATTTAATCAGTTACAGGCAGATTAATACATTACATGCGTTCCCCATGGACCTCGGGCTGGAAGAGAGCGCTCCCTCCCTCTCTCTCTCCGTTCCGCTCCAGAGGGGAGGGGCCAGCGTGTGTGTGTGTCCCTGCCCAACCCCCAAAGGTCCCTGCTGGTCATCTGGTTGCCATAGAACCCTCATTGCTAGAGGGCATCATGTCCCTGCATGCCCCGGTATGTGTGTGTGTCTAAAACATACTACATATTCATACATAGATCATACATACTACAGAAATATACGACACATCCCCCCTCGGACCACCCAGAGGGTGTTCCGAAACTAAACTACCATAAAACAAAAACAAAAACACAAAACCCCACAAAACATCCCCAAAAAAAAAAAAAAAATTTTTTTTTTTTTAAATAAAATTAAAAATTAAAAAATAAACAACAACAGACAGAAAAACTACACCAACACACAACACAAGAAGCACAATAACACAGACCAACCCAGGACCAGTATTAGGAACCAAAGATATCATAAACAAAAAATAGAAAACAACCAATAATAAACAGAATTTTGAAAATAACAATCACAATTAAACTAAACACAGTTCATCATGCACAAATCAATACAGAAACTTCCAACGACCGATGTTTTCTTTGTCCTTGAAGCGTCAGGGTCAGAGGTTACTAGCACTTGTACCCAGTTGGAGAACAGCCTTTACCGCTGTCTCAGATTGATAACACTTTCATAGTCAGGAGCTTTCCATTTTCGTTGCGCTAGGAACAGAACCTCTCTCCTAGCTTTGTATAACCACCACATCACTTCTCAACTGACCTCAATCACACGATATAGAAACAAACAAACAATACACAAATAATGACATTCAGTTATCATAACACATAATTCTCCAACAGTAAGCATAGGACAAAGGGAATGCATTAATGCATAGATCTTCACCTCAGGTGAGGACTAGTCTTCTGAAAAGTTCATTAACGTGGACTGAGTGACTGATTTTCCAAAAACAGTCAATGAGGCCCTGCCTCCTAAGAAAGTCAAAAATCATGTCTGCTATAATAGGTGCTCCTATCTTGGCAAAATAAGTTTCCCATGCCCCTAAGACCATTTCCAGCCATGCTATCATCTGCTGTCCATTCCCGTCGTTCCCTTTGATCTGCTGCTTCACTACCCTATTCATAGTCTTTAATCTTTTCCTAACTGGTCGTCGTCCGTCAGTGTCATTGAGGTTAAGGCAGCCGCCTGGTCCCCTCCCACGCTGATCAAGGTCTGGGGAGTCGCCCTCAGCATCATCTGAAGCATGGTGCAGGCACTCGCCAGCATCCCCAGTAGCACAGGTGTCCAGGCTTTGGACACTCCCAGGCTGGACCTCCAGACTGTCAGCACTCTCTGCTTCGTTGGTTTCTGGTTCATTGGCATCTGGACAGCTTTCCACTGTCCCCTCGGTTTCAGGCACTGCCGGTAATGTCACTGGCTGTAACACTGGCCTTGCCACTGGCTCTGGCAACACCACAGCATCTCCTCGTAGCTCCTCCTTCTCAGGTTCTCTGGGGACCTCGGCACCTGTTGGCACAACATCCTGCCTACTCTGTACATCCACCCCCCTGTCCACCACCCGTGGCCCTATTGGGGTAGGGATATGCCCAGACACCACTGGTGTACCCACTCTGATGTTGTTTCTCCAACAGACCCCACATTGACCTAAAGCATGGTCAATCTGTTCCATCAAATATGGACTCCAAAACCCATATTTCTTGGTGATCTTGCGTCTTACCTCCCCCCTAGCCACATGTGCTAATCCATGAGCTTCCTGTATTAACATGCCTAATAAATCTGAGGGTGCTACAACCAACCCCTCATGATTCCTCCATAGACCTGTGTCATCCTGACTTGCCCCCCTTGCTAGCCAAACGCTCTTGTCTAACGTAGTTACTCTACTCTGTAACATCAATAAATCCTCAAGTGTGACCATGCCCTGTAATTGCTTTTCATGTGTGACCAGAAGACCTTTACCTGCCTTGTCTGCTCCTGTAATGGCTTTGGCTGCATCCTCTGCAGCCCTGTTACCTTGTGTGACATGTGATGAGTCAGACCTGTGTGTGGCACACTTCACTATGGCTAATTCCTTTGGCTTCATCATGGCTTGTAACAGCTTCATGATCTGTGCGTGATGCTGTATAGGCGTACCATCAGTTCTCTTAAAACCCCGCCCCCTCCATACAGCTCCATTAAAATGACAAACATTATGTGCATAGGCAGAGTCGGTGTACACTGTCACTCTCCGTCCGGTTCCCAAGTTGCATGCTTCTGTGAGGGCAATCAATTCAGCCAACTGAGCCGAGCAAGGCTGAGGAACTGCCTCAGCCTGTTCTACAATAAACTTTGAATTTTGTGCTTTAACTAAGGAATACCCAGCGCACAAAGTTTCTCCTACCCCGTAACAAGACCCATCAACCCAATATTCTATATCAGCTCCCTTTAAAGGCAAAGCTTGTAGGTCTGTTCTATGCTTAATCACTCTGGCTGTCGATGGAACCTGAGCACCGGATGGCATCGTCCCCTGACAGCCGTCAGGTGTGCATTTTACTGTACAGTTCAATTGGCATAGAGCATCTCTCCCTAGCAGCCCTGTTGGCGTGTGTTCTGACACAAGTGTTGACAGAGTTGCTCTCTGTCCCTTGTACTCTAAGTCTACAAGCTCAGTTGTAGGAATCAGCTGTTTAATTCCCTCAAATCCGATTGTCTTCACATATTCTCTAGACATAGGGAGGTGCGTGGCGCCTTCAGGCTTCTGTGTCACCACCAGCTGGCACCTCCCACTCGGATCTTCCGGGCACCCCTATAGGCCAGCTGCTGGGCCTCCGTAAGGGTTCATCACTCCTGGAGCAGGTGTAGTAGGGGGCCAATATCCTCCTCCTTGGCTCCCCCCTGCGCCCCCCTGGGGCCTGTTGCAGCAGGCACAGGCTAGATGTCCATTCTGGTCGCATTGGCATGGTTCTAGCATCTCCTTCCCTGCTGCTGTCCATCCCCCTGGCGGTGGTCCTTGGCCAGGCTGTGTGTACATCTGGTATGGAACCGCTTGCACCCCTGGTGGCCCTTGTGGGTATGGATACCCCCCTTGTGGCCCCTGTGGGTAGGACTGGTAAGTAGCAGGATACCCCCCTTGTGGCCCCTGTGAGTAGGACTGGTAAGTAGCAGTCTGCACTCCAGGTGGCTGTTGCTGTGGGGCTAAAGCCTGCACTCCCTCTATGTTCCTCTCGCTTTCAGTCAATTGCAAATGAGTCAATATTCTGAGGGATTCTTCGTCTCGTGCCTTCTGTATCTGAATGTTCTTTCGATATAACTCAACTTGATGAGCTACGTGGTCTATATAAACAGCTTTGTTCATGTGTCGTAGCCCCACCACTTCTGCTAGCTTATCCTTAACTGGGGTAGGAAGCCCTTCTTGTATTTTTTCCCTGATTATGGATTTTTCTAAGGGGTTATCTTCAGCGTCTTTCCCTGTCACACTTCTCCATTGAGAGTGCACACGGGCAATATAACCCCTGGGATTCTCATCCCCCCCCAGTGGCTTCACAATGATATTGTCTGGGTGAATGTGAGTAGGGTAGGTCTCTCTGATTGCTTTCCACAGCCTGCCTCTGTTTGCTGCGAAGAGCTCTGGATCATAAACTGATGTATTGATATATCTATGAAGTCCTGCCTTCATCAATATTTCCTGCATTGTATCCAATCCTGCAATAAAAGCTAAGAGTCTTTTCAGGTCTCCCATCGCGGCCTGCGTTCCTGTCAGTATCACGTCGACCTCTCGCGTCCACGAATGTCCTCCCTCTTGAAGAACTGGGAGTTTCTCGATCACTTCAGACAAATCTGTATGATGCCACGGATGATATTCCATCTTGTTACCCCGAATCAGCACTGGACAGTTCTTTAATGTATTTGATGACATTCGGTGACAATCTCCCTCTTTCTCCGGGCGTCTTCTCCCACCTTTCCTTTCGGCTGTGGCTATCATCTTCCTGACCTGCGCGTTGTAGCCTCCATCTGCATTGTCGTCATCACTTGAGTCTGCACTGCCATCTTCGCTGTCATCTTCCTCGTCACTCCTGTCGTCCCCTTTTCCCCTTGGCTCCTTCTTCTTCTGGGAAGGTTCCTCCAGTGCCTTAGCATATGGAGGGGGACTGGAGGCAGGACACAGGTCTAGGGATGAAATGTTCAATTCCTGTTCCAGTGTTCTGGCCAATTCTTTTTTCTTTTCCGGTTCCATCTGAGCTATTTTCTGTCCCTCTACCTTAAATAGATCTAAAATAGCTAACTCTAACTTGCGTTTCTCTGATCTAATCTTTCCTCTTTGATGTGCTTTGTGCCCATTGATAAGTATTTCCAATGTTGCAATTAATTGTAAATTAATGCTGCCCTCTTTCGGCCACGGCTGTTCAATGTATGCCCAACGGCTATTCCATTTCGTAGACATTTTGCTAATTTCCCTAACAAGAGGATTCATTTTTTCCACTACAGCCATAGGGGATAACGTAGCCAACATTCCACGATGTTCACTAATATCTTTTAACAGCTTCGTGGAATTCGACCCCATTCTACTTTGCTCAATATGCTGACAATATTCTATATTAGATAAGGTGTACGCTTCTTACAACCCACCTTATTTTGTCTTGTTTGCTAAACAAATGCTAGTCCAATATAACTGTATTAACCATCCCCACAAAAACCCTGCAACTTCAGAATAACAGACTTGCCTCTTGTGTATGTCAGTGCAGTATTAACTTAAATCTAATCACTTTGTAAGTACTTTATACTTAAATGTGTTTCCTAATTGTTTATGAATATGTGTCACTTGATTACTCATTCAATACTAATTACAGTTCTGGTCAACACAATTATTAAATCACAAAAGCTGGTCACACCTAAGTATTCACTGATCCACAAAAACCCTTTTACTGCTCAACTATCAAATATGTACTATTCTGCTATTCCTTAATCAAACACTGTGGAAATGACCTAACTAAAATAAAGGATGTAAATTACAAATATTAATTATAACCTGTAAAGAAATCGACTTGTTATTTGGAAAAGAATGAATGATTAGTTAGAATTATTCATTGACACTTCATTGATGTAAACCTGTGAAGTCAATTAGCTATTATCAACATATCATTAGATTGTCACAAAACAATTGATCAAAGTTTTGTGAAAACAGAGAAATAAAATGATCTGAATAATTAATTCAATCAATTTGTAATTAATTAAATTAATTAAATTAATGTAATACATTACAATCATTTATAACCATCTATTTATTAATGTATCGGACTGTTTCATCGACCTCAGCTGTATCTCCCTGAGGATTTAGTGTTTTAAAATGTATTGTCGTATTTCGTCCAGCAGGCGGCGCCAAGTAACCGACTTGCGTATCGATTGCGCATGCGCCAGCGCCTCCGTGTAAAAATGGAGTAGGGGAAGGAGGGGCTAGTCTTTGTCCTTCTGGGGGAAAAACCCGCTGTGGACTCCCAGATCAATCTTTACAACATAACATTGCTTTTCCACAATAATGCCATCTTCCACGACACAACTTCACGATTATCTTTCAATCCAGTTAGACTATTATTTATCTCATTCAAATATTCTACAATGTATTCACGTTTCCCACACAGAGATGGCCTCTGTGTGTGTCCTTCCCCAAGGACAAAGAAAAATGGCGTCTAAGAATGGACTCTCTGACACACTGCAAATGGCGTCTAAATGCAAATGGCGTCTAAACTCCGCCGACAGTACACTGCAAATGGCCGCTTACACAATGGCGTCGTTTCAAACAGACAAAGCCTCATATGTTTTTCACTGCTACAATACAAAATAGACTACCCCGTCCATTTACACCTTAACACAATTCTACACACACACTCACGATATTCCGTAATACCGCTATTAGTTACACAACTAATATCTTAACATAAAAAAGCGAATTACCAAATTCAGCCCTATATCACCAATATACCAATCTAATCGTATATTTACAAAAACGGACTTCAAAATCCGGCTCTCACCAACCCCAGCTTAAAGACTATGCCAACAAGATTACCGTTACACAGATTCTTTTGACTATAACTTATCTGAGATTTACAGCCTATTTTAAACACACCAATCGACTAGAGAGCGATCTCTGCAGAAAATCTACCTTCTTCGTTAGATTGAAGCTTGCAAAATACTGTAAATTAAGTTATATTATCTCCGTTGCTTGCTCGCCATTACTGTCGTGTATTCTTATTGGTTATGAATCAAAGAACAGTTAGTTTAAGACAATTTAATCAGTTACAGGCAGATTAATACATTACATGCGTTCCCCATGGACCTCGGGCTGGAAGAGAGCGCTCCCTCCCTCTCTCTCTCCGTTCCGCTCCAGAGGGGAGGGGCCAGCGTGTGTGTGTGTCCCTGCCCAACCCCCAAAGGTCCCTGCTGGTCATCTGGTTGCCATAGAACCCTCATTGCTAG
The DNA here is from genome assembly GCF_963989245.1 of Nansenia antarctica. Taxonomy (NCBI): domain Eukaryota; kingdom Metazoa; phylum Chordata; class Actinopteri; order Argentiniformes; family Microstomatidae; genus Nansenia; species Nansenia antarctica. The sequence goes on along the minus strand of NC_137689.1, from coordinate 49,672,448 downwards.
AGGGCATCATGTCCCTGCATGCCCCGGTATGTGTGTGTGTCTAAAACATACTACATATTCATACATAGATCATACATACTACAGAAATATACGACAATGTTGACCCCCCAAATCATTTTACAACGTGTTGTAATTATGTTACAATATTTCTGTCGAGTGAGTGAACTGAACCACCGTGGTGCCACCCCGAGAAGTGAACCAGGAGTAAACTCAATGAACAGGGAGTTCAACATGCGTCAAATGCTTAAATTCACTCCGAGCAGTGTCGACATCGATGGGGGTCTCCAATCGACTCCATTCAAAGTGATTTATGATCCCGCCCCTCTCCCCTGTCCGGACACATTTTCACCGTAAGCCCTCGGTAAAGCGACGTTATTAACCCGCAAAAAGAGTGTGCCCCGGGCACCGTATTTGTCCGTGAATAACACCGGCTAGGAAGGTGGTAAAAACACAATACTACTTTGTTAACTCCACCATCGCTATACGGTCATTTTGAGCCATCAACCAACCCACTGGCACCCCGGGAAGTTATGTTTCGAGACCCCGAGAGCATGCATAAATGTCTATCCGGAAAGAGTGCACTCTCCTCTGCCGCTGCACGCGCCTCTCCTCGGTAACGCGGAGGAACGAAAAGCTTACAGCACCGCCTATTCCCAGGCCGTCTCCCATCCAGCTACTAACATGGCCCAACCTTGCTTAGTTTCCGAGTTCGGACGAGATCGGGCGTATTCAGGCTAGTATGGCCGTGAGCAAGGGACCATGACCCTAAGCATCCATATGCCTGTGCCTTGAGCACTCTTGTTCATGGAACTTTATTATATAAGCACTCTATTTGTGGGTAGACTATGCACAAGGTGTCCTGGATGAAGGGAGAAGTTAAAATCGCTCTGAGAGCGCCGGAGCGCACACTGGGTGCAAAGGGACCAGGTAATTTGATTGGACAAGAGGCATTCCATGAGTGCTGAAATGCATTCCTGATGCATTCAACGATGAATTGAGAATCAAGGACCCCAATTGAAATAAGCCAGTGGCTTTCTTGGGTTTTTATCCTGTTAGTTGACCTTGTATGTAATATGTACTGTCATGTACCTACTTCTGCAAATCTTCTAATTAAGTTTTCAATCAATCAATCAATTCTGGGAGGCAGTATGCAGTATGCATAATGGTCGGCTGGTTTTCGGATACTTATTATGAATTTAGTAGGTAGTATGCAGTATATACTCATTGAGTATGCTAGTATGCAGTATGCTAGTATACCATTCCGAACACAGCCTTTGAAAAAGTGTTTCTCACCTCTGAATGCAAGTAAGCAAATCATTTGTCACCAAGCTTTCCTGCAAGAAATATCTCATGATAGGTAGAGGCAAAGAGCTCTCTCAAGATTTACAACAAGATTGTTGAGCTGCAAAGTAATGACACTGGTTACCAATGGATTTCTCAACTCCTAAATGTTCCTATAAGCATCATTGGGGCCATTTTCTGCAAGTGGAAGGAATCATCACATCACTCGATCAGGAGCTCCTTGCAAGATTTCTGACCAAGCAGCCAGAAAGTTAGTCACAAGAGTAGCCCAAGAGCCAAGGACCACTCGAGCAGAGCTCCAGAAAGACTTGGAAGCAGCGAGTACCGTTGTCACAAAGAAAACAATAGGCAATGCACTCCACTGTTACAGCCTCCATTTGCAATCACCCCAGAAGACTCCATTACTGAAGAAAAGGCATGTTGAAGCTCGTTTGAAGTTTGCTACCGAACATTTGGAGAGGCCGAGACGAGACCACAATCGAACTTGAACCGCTTGGTCCTGGGCTGTTTCTCTTCACATGGTACTGCTGGAATCCTAATTATCGGAGGGAAGATGAATGGAGCCATGTACCGGGAAATTCTTGAGAATAATCTGTTGCCAGGACAACGATCTAAAACAAACTGCAAAGGAGACGCTCAATAGGTTCAAGAGGAAGAAAATAAAGGTGTTGGACTGGCCTAGTCAATCGCCAGACTTAAATCCAATAGAATGTTTGTGGAAGGAACTGAAGATCAAGATTCACTCTTCAAGATTTAAAGACTGTCTGTGTTGCAGAATGGGACAAAATCCCACCTAATCACTGTGAAAGATTCGTTTTTTCATATAGAAAGCTTCTTGAAGCTGTCATTTGGAAACAAAGGCTTCTCCACCAAATATTTAAGAAATTTCAATTAGTGTATTCAATACTTCTTTCCTGTGTCATTCCCCTTTTTTGCACATAACTTTGTTTGTGGATTGGAGTGTTACAATGTCTTTAACTGTGTAGTTTTATTGAGTTAATAATTACCATTGTGTGGTCTAAATTTATTGTGAATAGCTGAAACGGAAATATGTTGAATATTATTATTATTATTTTTATTTTTAATAATATTTAATGTGTTGAATACTTATTTCCCCAACTGTACACTCACTGAACACTTTATTAGCAACACTATAATTTAATTTAATTTTTAAATAATTTTGCAGACGCTTTTATCCAAAGCGACTTACAATTACGAATTACAGGGACAGTCCCCCTGGAGTAACTGAGGGCTAAGTGCCTTACTCAAGGGCACACTAGTAGTGGTGTGGTTTCAGGCGGGATTTGAACTCACAACCTTCCGATCGGAAGTCCAACACACTATCCACTAGACCACCACTACCCCCCACCACTAACTATACTAATACTGGGTACCCTTTGCTCTCAAAACAGCCTCAATTCATTGTGGCATTGATTCCACAACATGTTGGAAACATTCCTTTAGGATTCTGGTACATGATGACATGATTTTTCAGGTGCACTTTCAAGCTGTGAATCTCCCGTTCTACTACATCCCAAAGGATTGGATTCAGATCCGGTAACTGGGAAGGCCACTGAAGAACATTGAACTCATTGTCATGTTCATGAAACCAGTTTGAGACGATGGATACATTGTGACCATGAAGGGATGCACATGGTCAGCAACAATACTCAAAAGCTGTAGGCCCAAAGTGCGCCAGGAAAACATTCCCCTCACCATTACACCACCAGAATGAATGAGAAAGGTGTTCCTAATAAAGTGTTTGGTTAGTGTATGTTTGTTGTTTACAGTGACATTGTTTATAAACCATGGAGTAAAACAGGCTCATATTTTGGGTTCTGATGGGTTGCGAAAGTTGAACTAAGCTCATGGGGCATCTTATAAGTCACATTCCTGAAGAATCAATGGCTATCATAAATTTAAAAGGGCAAAAAATTGATGTACCAATCCCAGATTGCCCCTTTAATGGCCCAGGCTGAAATGAATAGCTGCTCTGGGTAACTCAACTCTGCTCTGATGTCACGTCTAAGTAATTGAAACCTGGCAGCGCTGCAGCCGTGGAGTCGGTTCAGATCCCCGCCTCTACCGGGCAAAAAAATTCCGCTACAAGGAGAAAAACGGATTTGACAATATGGCGCACTTTCTCTGGAATAACTTTCCCTAAAAGAACCAGTTGTTGGTTTTTGGAATATCGCTCGGCTGTCAATTTCTGAAGTTAACACCAGATTGATTGCGAGTTCGGCAGATCGAAATTATTGCATTGTTGTGGATGAGCGAATGTTTTCCTGTCCTCCTTGGGAAAGGGAATCGAACTGCCATGGGATGAGAGTTTCATGTTGCTGTCGCTGGATATAAAGTAGGACAGGATGGAGAAGCAAAAAACGAAAAAAGAGAAGGTAATCTTATTGTAACCCAAAACAATGCCGATAAATAGAGCCTACTTTAGTCATATTCTAGCCTATTGTAATGCTGCTGAGCTCCGAAAGCCAATGGCACAATAACCGGCCGATGCGCTTTGATACCGAGTTTGATGTAGTTTATTTACTGTTGTGCTGGCCAATTGCTTGTCAGTGCTCTTTGTCAGTGTCTGCTCCAGATAGGAAGATGGTATCTGGTTACGTTGATGGTAATCTAACCAACAGTTACAAAAGTCACTTTCTCTTACAGGTGGAATATTACTTGGTGACGAAGAGCGCATATGTAACAGTTTAACCCTATAGGCCTATGCTACTGCAGCCTATAAAATACTGTAGACACGTTATGAATTAATGAAAGAAGAGGGGATGAGGATTGGAGTTTTGTTGTGATAAGTTGCTTTAATTTGCCCTTACAACACAACTGCCTGCCTTTATTAATGTTTCTCTTTGTTTTTAAATCTAGACTGTACACCAGGTACAGTACCAGGACTCGATCAGAGGGGGTCTGTCTACTCTAGCATCACCTCCATCAATTACAGTGTGCCACCCAAGAGAGTGTGCTGATCTTCATCTGCTTTTTGTAATCACAGAGAAGCCCGATTTGGAGATCTGCTTAAACCAAGGTCAAGCAAACCTAAACCAAATCTTTGGAGTGCAGGGAAATGAAAAATGAAAATCTCTGTGTAGGGGTGTAGTACTAGTCTGTGTGTCTCCTGCTTAGACGTATGCTACACACGTAATAACATGTCATGTAATGCATTAGTCTATTCACATGTAACTACTACACAATAGCTACCAGTTTGACCAGTTTCCTTTGAGTTCAACTCATTCAGTCATTGTTTTGTATACGTTATGTCCAGCTACCCTGCCTCAGTACTGTTACATACAGGACCCTGCCTCAATACTGTTACATACAGGACCCTGTCTCAGTACTGTTACATACAGCAGGACCCTGCCTCAATACTGTTACATACAGGACCCTGCCTCAATACTGTTACATACAGGACCCTGCCTCAATACTCTTAAAAGTCATGACCAGGCTGAGAGGGACATCAAGGGGTCTCTCTCTCTTATTCTCTCTCTCTCTCTCTCTCTCTCTCTCTCTCTCTGTCTCTCTCTCTCTCTCTCTCTCTCTCTCTCTCTGTCTCTCTCTCTCTCTCTCTGTCTCTCTCTCTCTCTCTCTCTCTCTCTCTCTCTCTCTCTCTCTCTCTCTCTCTCTCTCTCTGTCAGAGGAGGTCTATGTTATTATTCTCCTAGGAATGTGGCTACCCCCTCTGACCTGGGGTGAGCAGGGGGCTGGGAGCAGGAGAGAACGCACTGGGAAGTAGTCTGGGAAGGAGCTGACGTGTGTGTGTGTGTGTGTGTGTGTGTGTGTGTATGTGTGTGTGAATGAGAATGGGTGGTGTTCCTGTACAGCCCCTTCGACTTCTGCGCCACTTTGACAATGGAACTCTTTTCTGCACACCCTCCTCCTCCTATCGCATGTTTGTGCCACAAACTTGAGGGAGCTTGTGTGTCTGTGTGCTAAGGGCAAGGGATAGTTTGTGTTTGTTTGTCTGTGTTTGTTTGTTTGTGTGTGTGTGTGTGTGTGTGTGTCTGTCTGTCTGTCTGTCTGTGTGTGTGTGTGTGTGGTGTGTGTGTATGTGTGTGCGTGCACGTGCATGTGTGCACGTGCATGCGTGTCTGTGTGTGTGTGTGTGTGTGTGTTTTGTGTGACCCAGTGGGTGGTACAACACAGGAGCAATGCCATCCGGGCGATGCCACAGCAACAATAACACAGCTGGGGAAATCGCCATCCCTTCTGCTGGGACTGCACAGTGTGTTCCACTGTGCTGCTGTGGGGCTCCAATATCTGCTCCTCCATTGTAGGCCTACAATAACCATGCTGCTACTTTGGGAACTGAAACATATCAGGCATGAAAAATAATGCATCAGACGCAACAGTCTGTGTGTGCACCGGACTGGTAATGGAAGTATTGCTTTCACTGTACTAAGTGACCCCAGAACTAGACCCAGATAGATAGATAGAGTAGCAGTGAACCCAGAATTAGATAGTGTTGCTGTGTGTATGAGTGTGTGTTGCTGTGTGTATGAGTGTGTGTTGCTGTGTGTTTCTTTTTTCTTTTTTTTCTTTTTTTGTTTCTGAGTGGGGCAGTCCCACTCATATTTTTCATTTTATTTGACAGATACAGTGACGATTTAGACAGGAAGGATGGGTGAGAGAGAGAGGAGGGATGACATGCAGGATATGTCCCCGGCCGGAATCGAACCGGGGACCCTGCGGTTACATGGTCAGCGCTTAACCCGCTACACCACCTAAGCGCCCCGAGTGTGTGTTTCTGTGTGTATGAGTGTGTGTATGAGTGTGTGTGGCTATGTGTGTGGCTGTGTGTATGAGTGTGTGTTTCTGTGTGTATGAGTGTGTGTGGCTGTGTGTATGAGTGTGTGTGGCTGTGTGTATGTATGAGTGTGTGTGGCTGTGTGTATGAGTGTGTGTGGCTGTGTGTATGTGTGTGTGTGGCTGTGTGTATGTGTGTGTGTGGCTGTATGTATGAGTGTGTGTTGCTGTGTGTATGAGTGTGTGTTTCTGTGTGTATGAGTGTGTATTTCTGTGTGTATGAGTATGTGTTGGACTGTGGAAAGAACTGGCTGAGCTGAACGAGAGAGATAATAAGAGCCTAGGTGTTTTTGCAAATGTTTGAGTGTGTGTATGTGTGTATGTGTGTATGTGTGTATGTGTGTGTGTGTGTGTGTGTGTTTGTGTGTGTATGTGTGTGTGTGTGTGTGTGTGTGTGTGTGTGTGTGTGTGTGTGCGTGTAAGATAATGAGAGCCTTGGTGTAAGTAACGGTGAACGGACAAATTTGGGAACACCAGATTAGGGAGTGAAGCTGCTTTTCTAAGTTAAGGCAACAGAGAGCTAACCTCACACATACACACACACATGCACACATACATACATACACACACGCACATGCACACACGCACGAACACACACACACACACACGCACACACACATACTTTCTTCTGATGTACAAAACAGCACTAATAATACTTTTGGCTTCAACGTGTGAGCTGGATTCATTATATTCTCTGAAAGTCAACATTCTGATTTTAAAAAAAAATCAGACAGACCGCAAACCACTCTGGAGTTCTTTAATAACCTGGCCATAAACTGTACTTACATACATAAATATATATCTTGGAATCAGAAAGCTACTTCATATTTCCGTAAACAGAAAACAAACATGTTTACATGTTGTCTAATGACCAGATGCCTCTGTTGTTCCTCTTCCTCTTACACATGTTTCTCTATTTCTCTTTACTCTACGCTTTACTCTTCTCTTTACTCTTCTCTTTACTCTTTACTCTTTACTCTTCTCTTTACGCTTCTCTTTACTCTTTACTCTTCTCTTTACTCTTTACTCTTCTCTTTACTCTTTACTCTTCTCTTTACTCTTCTCTTTACTCTTTACTCTTCTCTTTACTCTTCTCTTTACTCTTCTCTTTATTCTTTACTCTTCTCTTTACTCTTCTCTTTACTCTTCTCTTTACTCTTCTCTTTACTCTTTACTCTTCTCTTTACTCTTCTCTTTACTCTTCTCTTTACTCTTCTCTTTACTCTTCTCTTTACTCTTCTCTTTACTCTTCTCTTTACTCTACTCTTTACTCTTCTCTTTACTCTTTACTCTTCTATTTACTCTTCTCTTTACTCTTCTCTTTACTCTTTACTCTTCTCTTTACTCTTCTCTTTACTCTTCTCTTTACTCTTCTCTTTACTCTTCTCTTTACTCTTCTCTTTACTCTTCTCTTTACTCTTCTCTTTACTCTTCTCTTTACTCTTCTCTTTACTCTTCTCTTTACTCTTCTCTTTACTCTACTCTTTACTCTTCTCTTTACTCTTTACTCTTCTATTTACTCTTCTCTTTACTCTTCTCTTTACTCTTCTCTTTACTCTTTACTCTTCTCTTTACTCTTCTCTTTACTCTTCTCTTTACTCTTTACTCTTCTCTTTACTCTTCTCTTTACTCTTCTCTTTACTCTTCTCTTTACTCTTCTCTTTACTCTTCTCTTTACTCTTCTCTTTACTCTACTCTTTACTCTTCTCTTTACTCTTTACTCTTCTATTTACTCTTCTCTTTACTCTTCTCTTTACTCTTCTCTTTACTCTTTACTCTTCTCTTTACTCTTCTCTTTACTCTTCTCTTTACTCTTCTCTTTACTCTTCTCTTTACTCTTTACTCTTCTATTTACTCTTCTCTTTACTCTTCTCTTTACTCTTCTCTTTACTCTTTACTCTTCTATTTACTCTTCTCTTTACTCTTCTCTTTACTCTTCTCTTTACTCTTTACTCTTCTCTTTACTCTTTACTCTTCTCTTTACCCTTCTCTTTACTCTTCTCTTTACTCTTCTCTTTACTCTTTACTCTTCTCTTTACTCTTCTCTTTACTCTTCTCTTTACGCTTTACTCTTCAATTTACTCTTCTCTTTACTCTTTACTCTTCTCTTTACTCTACTCTTTACTCTTTACTCTTCTCTTTACTCTTCTCTTTACCCTTCTCTTTACTCTTCTCTTTACTCTTTACTCTTCTCTTTACTCTTCTCTTTACTCTTCTCTTTACTCTTCTCTTTACTCTTCTTTTTACTCTTTACTCTTCTATTTACTCTTCTCTTTACCCTTCTCTTTACTCTTCTCTTTACTCTTTACTCTTCTCTTTACTCTTCTCTTTACTCTTCTCTTTACTCTTCTTTTTACTCTTCTCTTTACTCTACTCTTTACTCTTCTCTTTACCCTTCTCTTTACTCTTCTCTTTACTCTTTACTCTTTACTCTTCTCTTTACTCTTCTCTTTACTCTTTACTCTTCTCTTTACTCTTCTCTTTACTCTTCTCTTTACTCTTTACTCTTCTCTTTACTCTTCTCTTTACTCTACTCTTTACTCTTCTCTTTACTCTTCTCTTTACTCTACTCTTTACTCTTCTCTTTACTCTTCTCTTTACCCTTCTCTTTACTCTTCTCTTTACTCTTTACTCTTTACTCTTCTCTTTACTCTTCTCTTTACTCTTCTCTTTACTCTTTACTCTTCTCTTTACTCTTCTCTTTACTCTTTACTCTTCTCTTTACTCTTCTCTTTACTCTTCTCTTTACTCTACTCTTTACTCTACTCTTTACTCTGTACTCTTCTCTTTACTCTTTACACTTCTCTTTACTCTTCTCTTTACTCTTCTCTTTACTCTTCTCTTTACTCTTTACTCTTCTCTTTACTCTTCTCTTTACTCTTCTCTTTACTCTTCTCTTTACTCTTTACTCTTCTCTTTACTCTTCTCTTTACTCTACTCTTTACTCTACTCTTTACTCTGTACTCTTCTCTTTACTCTTTACACTTCTCTTTACTCTTCTCTTTACTCTTCTCTTTACTCTTTACTCTTCTCTTTACTCTTTACTCTTCTCTTTACTCTTCTCTTTACTCTTCTCTTTACTCTTCTCTTTACTCTTCTCTTTACTCTTCTCTTTACTCTTCTCTTTACACTTCTCTTTACTCTTCTCTTTACTCTTCTCTTTACTCTTTACTCTTCTCTTTACCCTTCTCTTTACTCTTCTCTTTACTCTTCTCTTTACTCTTCTCTTTACTCTTCTCTTTACTCTTCTCTTTACTCTTCTCTTTACTCTTCTCTTTACTCTTCTCTTTACTCTACTCTTTACGCTTCTCTTTACTCTTCTCTTTACTCTTCTCTTTACACTTCTCTTTACTCTTCTCTTTACTCTTCTCTTTACGCTTTACTCTTCAATTTACTCTTCTCTTTACTCTTCTCTTTACTCTTCTCTTTACTCTTTACTCTTCTCTTTACTCTTCTCTTTACTCTTCTCTTTAGCCTTCTCTTTACTCTTCTCTTTACTCTTTACTCTTCACTCTTTACTCTTCTCTTTACTCTTCTCTTCACTCTTTACTCTTCTCTTTACTCTACTCTTTACTCTACTCTTTACGCTTCTCTTTACTCTTCTCTTTACTCTTCTCTTTACACTTCTCTTTACTCTTCTCTTTACTCTTCTCTTTACGCTTTACTCTTCAATTTACTCTTCTCTTTACTCTTCTCTTTACTCTTCTCTTTACTCTTTACTCTTCTCTTTACTCTTCTCTTTACTCTTCTCTTTAGCCTTCTCTTTACTCTTCTCTTTACTCTTTACTCTTCACTCTTTACTCTTCTCTTTACTCTTCTCTTTACTCTTTACTCTTTACTCTTCTCTTTACTCTTCTCTTTACCCTTCTCTTTACTCTTCTCTTTACTCTTTACTCTTCTCTTTACTCTACTCTTTACTCTTCTCTTTAGCCTTCTCTTTACTCTTCTCTTTACTCTTTACTCTTCACTCTTTACTCTTCTCTTTACTCTTCTCTTCACTCTTTACTCTTCTCTTTACTCTACTCTTTACTCTTCTCTTTAGCCTTCTCTTTACTCTTCTCTTTACTCTTTACTCTTCACTCTTTACTCTTCTCTTTACTCTTCTCTTCACTCTTTACTCTACTCTTCTTTTTACTCTACTCTTTACTCTTCTCTTTACTCTTCTCTTTACTCTTCTCTTTACTCTTCTCTTTACTCTTCTCTTTACTCTTCTCTTTACCCTTCTCTTTACCCTTCTCTTTACTCTTCTCTTTACTCTTTACTCTTCTCTTTACTCTTCTCTTTACTCTTCTCTTTACTCTTCTCTTTACTCTTCTCTTTACTCTTCTCTTTACCCTTCTCTTTACCCTTCTCTTTACTCTTCTCTTTACTCTTTACTCTTCTCTTTACTCTTCTCTTTACTCTTCACTCTTTACTCTTCTCTTTACTCTTCTCTTTACTCTTCTCTTTACTCTTCTTTTTACTCTACTCTTTACTCTTCTCTTTACTCTTCTCTTTACTCTTCTCTTTACTCTTCTCTTTACTCTTCTCTTTACTCTTCTCTTTACCCTTCTCTTTACCCTTCTCTTTACTCTTCTCTTTACTCTTTACTCTTCTCTTTACTCTTCTCTTTACTCTTCTCTTTACTCTTCTCTTTACTCTTCTCTTTACTCTTCTCTTTACCCTTCTCTTTACTCTTCTCTTTACTCTTTACTCTTTACTCTTCTCTTTACTCTTCTCTTTACTCTTCTCTTTACTCTTTACTCTTCTCTTTACTCTTCTCTTTACTCTTCTCTTTTCTCTTTACTCTTCTCTTTACTCTTTACTCTTCTATTTACTCTTCTCTTTACTCTTCTCTTTACTCTTTACTCTTCTCTTTACTCTTCTCTTTACTCTTCTCTTTACTCTACTCTTTACTCTACTCTTTACTCTTCTCTTTACTCTTTACTCTTTACTCTTCTCTTTACTCTTCTCTTTACTCTTCTCTTTACTCTTCTCTTTACTCTTCTCTTTACTCTACTCTTTACTCTTCTCTTTACTCTTTACTCTTCTCTTTACTCTTCTCTTTACTCTTTACTCTTCTCTTTACTCTTTACTCTTCTCTTTACTCTTCTCTTTACTCTTTACTCTTCTCTTTACTCTTCTCTTTACTCTTCTCTTTACTCTTTACTCTTCTCTTTACCCTTCTCTTTACTCTTCTCTTTACTCTTCTCTTTACTCTTTACACTTCTCTTTACTCTTCTCTTTACTCTTTACTCTTCTCTTTACTCTTCTCTTTACTCTTCTCTTTACTCTTCTCTTTACTCTTTACTCTTCTCTTTACTCTTCTCTTTACTCTTTACTCTTCTCTTTACTCTTCTCTTTACTCTTCTCTTTACTCTTCTCTTTACTCTTCTCTTTACTCTTCTCTTTACTCTACTCTTTACTCTTCTCTTTACTCTTCTCTTTACTCTTCTCTTTACTCTTCTCTTTACTCTACTCTTTACCCTTCTCTTTACTCTTCTCTTTACTCTTCTCTTTACTCTACTCTTTACTCTTCTCTTTACTCTTCTCTTTACTCTACTCTTCTCTTTACTCTTCTCTTTACTCTTCTATTTACTCTTCTCTTTACTCTTCTCTTTACTCTTCTCTTTACTCTACTCTTTACTCTTCTCTTTACTCTTCTCTTTACTCTACTCTTTACTCTTCTCTTTACTCTTCTCTTTACTCTACTCTTTACTCTTCTCTTTACTCTTCTCTTTACTCTTCTCTTTACTCTTATCTTTACTCTTCTCTTTACTCTTCTCTTTACTCTTCTCTTTACTCTACTCTTTACTCTTCTCTTTACTCTTCTCTTTACTCTTCTCTTTACTCTTCTCTTTACCCTTCTCTTTACTCTTCTCTTTACTCTTTACTCTTCTCTTTACTCTTTACTCTTCTCTTTACTCTTCTCTTTACTCTTCTCTTTACTCTTATCTTTACTCTTCTCTTTACTCTTCTCTTTACTCTTCTCTTTACTCTTTACTCTTTACTCTTTACTCTTCTCTTTACTCTTTACTCTTCTCTTTACTCTTCTCTTTACTCTTCTCTTTACTCTTCTCTTTACTCTTCTCTTTACTCTTATCTTTACTCTTCTCTTTACTCTTCTCTTTACTCTTCTCTTTACTCTTATCTTTACTCTTCTCTTTACTCTTCTCTTTACTCTTCTCTTTACACTTCTCTTTACTCTACTCTTTACTCTTCTCTTTACTCTTCTCTTTACTCTAGCCTCAGCCATGCTCTTGGTCTAGTTCATCTCTCAAGTGGTCGGCTGACATCCCGAATCTGGCCAATCTTGCATCTCTCTCTCTCTCTCTCTCTTTCTCTCTCTCTATCTCTCTCTCTCTCTATCTATCTCTCTCCCCCCTCTCTCTCTTTCTCCTCTCTCTTTATCCCCTGTCTCTCTCTCTCTCTCTCTCTCCCCTCTCTCTCTCTCTCTCTCTCTCTCTCTCTCTCTCTCTCTCTCTCTCTCGCTCTCTCCTCTCTCTCTCTGGAAGTAATTATGCCTCTCTGCTATCCCAGAATGCTGTGTGTAGAGGGAGAGTAGAGTGAAGTTGCTCCTAGACACTGATCTGAGGCCAGTTTTGTGCCTCTCCCCAGTGATTAAGGTTAGGAATTTGGGAGGGTGAGCTAACCCTAGATCTGTGCCTTCAGCCGCTTCTAAACAGAGGAGGGGTGTGGTCTGTCTGGAAGATTACAGAACTGTTACGGGCCCTGTCCACTCCTCTTTCTCTCCGCCTGTTCCCCTTTTCTCTCCATCTCCCCTTCTTCCGTCTTTTCCTCTCTCTTTCTCTGTCTGCTCTCCAACTCGTTTCCTCTCCCTTTGACAGGAGGGCTCAGGCCTCTCCACTCACAATACCGCCTGTGCTGTCTCAGTCCCTACACGCCTGTACTCAACACATGCACTCATCCACTGTCTATGTGTGGCTGTACCTTTTCAAATACTAGGTTTTAATGGACCCCAAAACTGCCCGTGTCTTAATGACTCAATGACTGAAATGGAATGAAATGAACTGGAATTGAGACAACTGACCAATGTCCCCCTCCCCGCCCCCCCCCTACCCCTTCTCTCCCCACCAGTTCTCTCTCTTCGGCCCCCGTTCCTCCGGCAGGACCGCCAACCCTCCTCCCTCTTCCTCCTCCTCTTCCTCCTCCTCCTCCGCCGCCCCTCCCGTCCCGGTTCCCGCTCTCAGCGGTGGGAAAACGGAGTTCCGGCCCGGCCCGAGCCCCGGTCTGAGTAAAGCGGAGTTTCTGGAGCGGGTGCGGCGCAGTAACCAGGCATGCCAGCAGGGGGAGTACGCCCTGGCCGTGCGTCTCTACGGGGAGGCCCTGAGCGCCGACCCGCAGAACTGCATCCTGTACAGCAACCGCTCGGCGGCTCATCTCAGACTGGGTCAGTACGGCACCGCCCTGGACGACGCTCTCAAAGCCCGCCTGCTCAACCCCAAATGGCCCAAGGTAAGAGAGGTCTCGTCTATTACACACACACACACACAACGACTTGGTGCCGAACGTCACGCTGAACACTGGTACCAGCAAAGTCCGAGTCCAGTTCAGGGAGACCTTTTTGCGAATGATGTGTAAAGTGTATACAGTAGGAGTGATGGAGGGGAGGGGATGTGAGGTAGCGCACATCATAGAAGTAGGACTGAGTAGGACTGTGGCTCAGGAGGTAGAGCAGGGCGTCTAACGCTGGCAAGGTCGGGCCGTTCCATCCCCGACTCCTCCTGTCCACGTGTCGAGGTGTCTTTGGGCAAGACACTGAACCCCACTGAACCCCAAATTCGGCGCCTTGCGTGGTAGCTTGCCGCCGTTGGTGTGTGAATGTGTGTGTGAATGGGTGAATGAGAGGCCGTCGTAAAGAGCTTTGGAATAAGGCGCTATATAAGTGCAGAGCAAGGGTGTAACAGAGGTGAAAGTACACATGTTACTAAGACATACCCTGTCTGAGAGGAGAATACATGCGTTGGCCCCACAAGTTAATGTCGAGGTTTTAGCTTGTCAAGTTTGCGTATGTCTTACACGCAAGACACCAGGGGGGTATTCCATCAACGTCGCTAAAGGAAAATCCAGGCTTATTCTAATAAGTCTCTCGAGTTATAAAAACTCGGCATCAGTGATTACATTGATTTGATGCCTATATATTGATGGAGGATAGATTCGTTGATGGATGAATTTCTAGACTGGTTGAGAGATTGATTGACAGTGAGTGTAATTGGACAGGTCATTTGTTGTCCTGTACTTGTTGCCCTGTTCTGATGCCTGTGCTGGGATGCTGTAGGTTCACTTTGTTCAAAGTCCAACTCTGCGGTCGGGTCGGTTGGTGTTGACAGTTTGATTGACTGTGTGCTGTCCAATGTGTCCGGAGCAATGCAAGTCTTTCATTCCCCTCTATCTTTACTATCCTCTGAGATGGTTTGTTTTTTGTGTGTTTCTGTTTCTGTAAAGTCACAAAAGACACAAGCACACACACACACACACACACACACACACACACACACACACACCCACACACACACACACACATACACACACACATATACGCACACACACACTCACAGCTTTCTCTAAATTATACCCCCTGTGTCTGTAATTCAGTAAATATGGTATTTCTATTTGCCTTGCCAAGTATCATCCCTTCACGCTGGTGTTGAACAGCAGGTATTTTGGGTGATGACTCAAAGCTGTAACACAACAGTGTGTGTGTGTGTGTGTGTGTGTGTGTGTGCGTGTGTGTGTGTGTGTATGTGTGTGTGTGGTGGCTACCATGCACTGTCCATACACTTATGGCTTTTGCACTATGCACTATATCACTGGTTAGATACCAAACTGTGTTTCGTTGTCTTTGCACTTGTACTCTGTCAATGACAATAAAGTTGAAGTTGAATAAAGTTGAATAAAGTTGAATCTAATCTAATCTAATCTAATCTAATCTAATCTAATCTAATCTAATCTAATCTAATCTATCAGAATTGTTCTTACATTCCCATTTTTGACATTTAGCAGATACCTTTATCCAAAGCAACTTACAACAAATACATTTGTCTAAGTAGGTGAATCATCATCTATCCATCTGTCATCATAAGAAAAACAAATCTATGCTAGAACCAGAGGCCATTGGCAGTCACAATGCTAGAGGAAGGAAGAATATTTATTTATTTTCAAATGTATTTACAGTAGAGAAACTGTACAGGGAGGGTTGGGGGGGATGAAGAGGTCTTTAGGAGGGACAGTCAAGATGTAGCCTGAAGAGATGGGTCTTCAGTCTGCGGCTGAAGATATGTTAGTGACTCCGCAGTCCTGACAGCAGCAGTGGGAAGCTCGTTCCACCAGCGGGGCGCCAGGACAGTGAAAAGCTGTGACCGAATAATGCGATTGCTGCGTCCACGTAGAGACGGTGGTGCCAGGCGGCCAGTCGAGGTGGAAGAGCGGAATGATTGGGCAGTGGTTTGGGGGGGGGGCTGACCATTGCTTGAAAGTAGGGAATGGCTGTTCAATTTGCCGCCCGGTAGGCGAGCACCAGGGTCTTGAACTTTGATTCGCTAGTACACACAGAGCAAAGGGGAGAACTTTCACCAGGGACTTTCTGAAGTAATACGTTAAGTATTCCTTCTCAAGAAGCCTTTCCCAGGAGATTGGCTTTAAGTGCTGCTTTAAACTGGAAGTGTTCCTTTACATCCACCGGTACATTCATGCTATACAGGGAAATGAATGATGGTTCGGACTTAGAGAAAGAGCTTTTGAGAGTTAGGCCAGGGACCGGCTTCTGAAGAGCTTTTCAGGGAGTCGGGGACTAGACTGGCTTTTCCAGGCTGGCTGTGTGTGTCTGGGGCTCTGGGTCTGGGCCAGCTCCACTTCACTTCCTCTCTCTGTAGAGAATAGACGGAAGCTCTGTTTGTGTGTGTCTCTGTGTGTTTGTGTGTGTGTGTGTGTGTGTGTGTGTGTGTGTGTGTGTGTGCGTGTGTGTGTGTGAGTGTATGTGTGTCTGTTATTTTGTTTTGGAAATCCTGGCCAGGCGTAGGAGCGAGTTGTAAGGACAATAACAGCAGCAGCATTCCTGTGAGAGTTTGTGTGTGTGTGTGTGTGTGTGTGTGTGTGTGTGTGTGTGTGTGTAATTCCTGTGGTAATAATTAGGTGGTTACACTGCTGTATGTTTGGATGCATGTGTCCCTAACTCCCTATCTGTGTTGGATAGTCTGTAAGCTTATGCTTTCAATGTATTATGTTTCTAACTGTGTGTGGGAGTGTGTGTGTGTGTGTGTGGGAGTGTGTGCTCTGGCTCAATGGAGGTGTCATAGCAGTGGGCCTGCTGCTCTATTCCTCTGGGTCAGTGGTGAGGTCAAGGCTAATGAACTACCAATAAGAGAGACCCCTTTGAGGGCTATTTACTTCTTCCTGAATTCCCTTCCCTTCTTCTTTTCCTCCCTTCCCCATGTCAGACTCTTTCTCTCTCTCTCTCTCTCTCTCTCTCTCTCTCTCTCTCTCTCTCTCTTTTCTTCTCTCCGTCTGCCTCCCTTCACTACCCCCCCGTCGACATCTCTGTTGGCACAACAGCCTCTCACCCACACACACACACACACACACACACACACACACACACACACACACACACACACACACACACACACACACACACACACACACACACACACACACACACAGGGTTCAGATTTGGGCATGGGAGCAGAGTGTCGACAGGACAAACCGAAGCAGGGGGCACAAAAGCATGATGAAAGTGTTTGCGGATTGAAAGGCGTCTGGACGCTCGCAGCAGTTTTGAGAGAGTTTTTCACTTTTTTTGTTTTTCCTGTTTTCCTCCTTTTGTTGTTGTGTTTCCACGGCGCGTCGCTTTAGGGGCTCTTTGTGTCTTTGTCATTAAGATGGCGTCTACGTCACAGGAGTAAACGTGTTGTCGGGAGAAAGAGCCCTTTTAGTTTGAGGGTTTTTTCTCCTATAGACCTCCCTGTTTTGTATATGAATGTCTTTGCGGTTCGGGAGTTGTCCTCTCCCTCTCCCTCTGTGTTTTTCTGTGTGGTTGCTAGGCAGACTGAAAGGGGGTTGTTTCACACTCAGGTGCGTTGAGCTAGAACCCAAGGACACACAGTGGTTGAGGCTCAAGACACACTCTTATGTGGTCCGTAAAAAATGAGAGAGTCCTGCTGTGTCCCACGCAAAGAACTTTCTTATGTTCCACCTCGCAAAAACAAGAACCGTGTTGATGTTTCGAAACCCAAAAAAAGAACACGCCGCCACAACATGCATGGACCAATCATTGCGATCTTCTTGATGTTCAAAACCCACAACCCCCTCAAACTCCTGAACATGCCACTGGCAAGCGAGTTGGAGGCGCCGGAGACCTTGGGCGGATCCTTCAAAAAGCCTTCCATGTCTCTCTGGTGTGAGCCCTTGCTGTGTGCCAGAGAAGCTGCCGCCCACAAGCCCCGATTCTCCCAGAGGGCAGTGGGGCAGGCCAGCATAGCAGCAAGCTTCCTTCCTCTCTCCCTCCCTGTCTTTATAAAGACTTGCTCTGACCGCAGCTCCCAGCATGGGACAGTAGAGGGACAGTAGAGTCAGACAGATACACACAGACACGCTGCTGTCTTACTGGCGGACCGAGAGGTGGATTCTCCCCACCAGGTTGGCACGGGTCAGTGAGCTAAAATTAGGGATGTCAGTGAACTCGAGCGTTTCAATTACAAGCAGATTCGCTGTGCGACAACACTGCTGCACCGTTTGAGCCCCAACACAAGTGTTGTCGTGTGTCATAAAGAGGTCAAAACCGAAGGCGGTTTATCTTTATTTACATTTGACATTTTTGGCATTTTCGCAGACGCCTTTATCCGAAGCCCTACGACGACATACCAGCGTCATGTGTAGGGGGTGTACTTCAAGCTGCCTCACTCTACTGAAACAGCAAGATAGTCTCCTGGTCCCGTGGGCCGTTAGGTTCGAGAACCGTCAGTTGTCAAGGCTATTTTAGCCGAAGTGACTTACAACATTTTGTCTAAGTTAAGCGAATCGTCTCAGATTCAGAATGTTCACGAATGTTCTCGTTAAAGTTTCAACACAGAGTTCTAGAAGTTTGAACAACAAGTTCTAGAAGGCAAGAAAGGTTCCACTCTCTCTTTCCTTCCGCACACCAACAGGACGCTCTTCGACCAAAACCTCTGATCCCTCGGTCTCTGACATGTCTGTCAGCATGACTAACATATGAGTGAGCCTCCCCTTCAGTCATTCTAGAGGCTTTGAAGCGGCCCGGCTATACTGAGGGATTAACATATGAAGGGACCATACAGGCCCGTGAAGGGCCGTCACGTGAGACAAAGTGTGTTGAGTTGGACTTCCCTCAGTTGTTGTGTGTGTGAGGCACTTTGTGTTCAGTTTGGCTGGGAGCCCCCCCCCCCCCGGCCCCACTCAGCCAAGAACAATCAGGTCTGCAAACATCAAAATGTGTCTTTGAAACCAATAGAGGCTCATGTTTTTAGGAAGGGGGGGGGGTGGTCAACAGAGGAGGGCTGAACCGCTGGAGGCGAGACACTGCCCCATGCTGTAGTAATGTTAGGAGGGTTGTAGCTGTGGTTGTTGCATGAATGCTAATGTAGAGTTATTTTCATGCCGGGGAGGCTGTAGGCTGTCGGAGGGAGAAATTGATCCCGTTC
>NC_137689.1:49646175-49648675 GCF_963989245.1 Nansenia antarctica | reverse complement strand
GTCTTCAGTTCAGAGCAGGAGTTAAGAGTTAATGTGGCTAATTGTCGCCATTTGCTGCATGAGCGACTGGAGGGCCATGGGTAGAGGGAGAGAGCTAATTAATGACTTGGGGAAGAAGGAGGAAAGGAGGGGGGACAGGGGCTTCGCTAGGTTGGTGGGCATCAGGCTAGCAGTATTACGGGGCTCAGTGCGGGACTATACAACTAGCTAGCTAACTAGCTAACTGTACTCAGTCCAACCAAGGTGCATGACCAGTCTGCTGGTGCGAGATGTTCACTCCCGAAAGTGAAAGGGATGTTGTTGATAAAACTTCTTCTTCAGGATCAGGAGGCCAACAGGGCTGGATGTGTTCGTGTGTGCGTGTGTGCGTGTGTTACATTTACGTTTTACATTTTTGAAATTTCGCAGGCGCTTGGATAAAGCGACTTACAACAAATACATTTGTCTAAGTAAGTGAATGTGTGTGTGTATGTGTGTGTGTGTGTGTGTGTTACTATGCGCTTTAAATGAGATCCATCTAGACAGATGTACTGTGTGTGACGGGGCAGGCGGGGGGGGGTGGCGTCACAGAACATTCCGGGTCACGAACTGAACGGGGGGGACGCGCACCGGAGTTACCATGACCTGACATCACGGGGTTAACGGTTTAAGTGGCGATTGTGTTTCCCGCGGTCGGCGAAAGACCGTGCCTCATTCTCATCCTCCGATTTCTACCTCCGCCAGCCTCCACGACAGACAGGTTCAATGGAAATAATAGTTTATCGACGTGTCCCCCTTGTGTTCCTGAGACGCCGCTTCGGTGTGTGGCTAATCGATAAACACATTCATGTTCCGTGTCTCCGAGCGCGGGGTCCGAGGCTTTTTCAATCGTCTAAACGGCTTTCATCTTCTTACAGCGACACAGAGGCAACAAAAGACCTGGGAGACTGGAGGATAAGCACTCTGCATCACTGTCACACATCAACTGGCCTACGCACGGCACGCACACACACACACACGCACACACACAGACACACTCACTCACTCACTCACTCACTCACTCAGACACACACATACGCACACGCACACACACACAGACACACACGCGTGCATGCGCCCACACACAGACACACACGCGTGCATGCACCCACACACAGACACACACACGCATATGCACACACGCGCACACACTCACTCACTCAGACACACACAAACGCACGCACACACACACACACATACACACACGCACACACACACATTCAAGAATAAGTACTCCTCATCACCGTCAGACGTAAACAAGCCCTTTTCACTTGATGTCAGAATTTCCCCCATAACACTGTTATGTCTGTCTGCCAGCTACTGTGTGTAATTATCTTTTCAAAGGAACAAGACTTCTGCCGACTGCTCGTAGTCGACTCAAGGTGCCTGAATATGAGAATCAACTGGAGTGTGTAGGAGAGGGTAAGGCGGTCGTTGGAGGAGAATGGGAGTTCGGCAGACAATGCTTAATTCATGATTACTCGAAGATTGAAACCTCCATAAGGGTGCGGTGGGCATTATCATTTTCTCTTTAGTAAGGACTGTACAAGATGGCCAACCACACACACACACACACACACACACACACACACACACACACACACACACACACACACACACACACACACACACACACACATGTAGTAGATGATAGAATGGCAGCCCAGACGAGGCTAACCTCCAGGCCTCAGATATATCATATTTTTATGTGTATGATTTATCCGTCCTTTCTAAGGCATACTGACGGCGATCGATCAAATCCCTGTTTAACCACTCTCTGGATTACAGTATATTAACACTCTTTTTTCTGAACTTCACATTACTAGCTCTGATAATCAAGAGAAATATAGCCCCAGGCGAGCCTGACAAAGATATACTGTATAAGTTCTGGTGTGTGTGCGCGTGCGTGTGTGTGTGCTCTGGGCCCCAAACACTGAAATGGACCCCGAGCTGGACACAATGTTAGTTGAAGTGTGTGACGAGTGTGTGTGTGTGTATGCGTGTGTGTGTATGAGAGAGAGAGAGAGAGAGAGAGAGAGAGAGAGAGAGAGAGAGAGAGAGAGAGAGAGAGAGAGAGAAAGAGAGAGAGCATCTGTTCAGGAGACCTCGATGGCGCCACATCCAACATGACAGCCCTATTGGAGGGGGGAGAGGAGAAGACAGACAGGCAGGCAGGCAGACAGGCAGACAGTGAGGAACCAAGACGAAGACTGACTCACTTGACCACTTGATAGATTGATGGGATATGAATGATATGGGTATGAAGTCTAAACAAGGCATTCGCATCTCGAGCAAAACAACAACTCTGCAAAAAAGACTCACCCTAACCCTAACCCTAACCCCTAACCCTAACCCCTAACCCTAACCCCAACCAAGACGTGATAAATCCCCTGACTCCACCCCCCAAAACGACAAACAACAATAATGACAGCTCATCTGTTTGGCAGGGACCCCAGTAGCACCCCTGCCAGTCTAGCCGAGC
>NC_137689.1:49636175-49638675 GCF_963989245.1 Nansenia antarctica | reverse complement strand
TGGTGATCCCCCCCCCCCCCCGCTGCAGTGTCTCCAGGTACAGTACAGTACATTGCACCCCCCCCCACCCACCCACTTTATACCACTCAGGACTTCAACCTTTCTGTTTTGCACACTGTACAAGTGTACATAATACCCTAACTGTACATATTGTATTCATATCCATTTCCCTGGTTCTGTACATATCATACTGCATATTACCTTAACTGTACATATCTTCCCTCGTCTGTATATATCACTCTGTACATAATATGAAGATATATTATATAGGGCTGGGCAAACGATAAACATTTCTTTTTCGATAATCGCAAGAATTAACGTGCAATTATCGATTAATCGCTAATTTTTGTTATTTATTTTCATTTTTTTTATAATTACAAAAATAATAATAAATTAGGGCAGAAATAACAAGCATGTTTTCCTTGAGGAAAAAACTTTATTTGTGTTGCTATTGCACACATTCATTCATTCACATTCAAACTAGACACTACAGTCAGATAACAATCCTCTTAAACAAGGCAGTGAGTAGCCTAAATTGTTTAACTTAAAAACACATTTTACTTTATAAATAAAAATATAGAAAATAAGTAACTCACCATAGGAGCAGTAAAAAAACAGTTACTCACAAATAGGAGGATGACTGAAAACGTTAGTGTCCTTATTTTTTTTTAATAATAATAATAAAAAAAAAATATTAACGATTATCGAGCAAAATATTTTGTGATCGACCAAGAT
Source organism: Nansenia antarctica (assembly GCF_963989245.1). Lineage (NCBI taxonomy): Eukaryota > Metazoa > Chordata > Actinopteri > Argentiniformes > Microstomatidae > Nansenia > Nansenia antarctica. The sequence continues at coordinate 49,637,940 of NC_137689.1, read as the reverse complement.
CCTTATCGATCAATTATCGATCGTCGATCATTGATGCCCACCCCTAATATTATATCTGTTCATACTTTTAGGCCTTTTTGCACTATTGCATCTGGTCAGATGCCAACCTGTGTTTCGTTGTCTTTGTACTCTATCAATGACAATTCATTCAATTGAATGTGAATCTGAGGAGCCTGACAAGACATGGATGACATCCGCCGTAACAGTGCCCCGCTGTACTACAATAGGCTCTAATGACTGTCACAAACACAATGCTGTTCGTGAACTGTGGGAACAATGATATGTTATAATTGGTGCAGTTCTGTACATGCCTGCATAGAGGATTCGGGGGGGGGGGGGGGATAAAGTGGTGGCAGAGGTACTGAGGGAGAGGTGGTGGCAGAGGTAATGAGGGGGAGGGGTGGTGGAAGGAATAGGAGTGGGGATGGGGAGGGGGTGGGGGGGGGTATATGTTGCCATGGGGTTAGAGCGACCCCTTGGATCCGTCTCACAAATGGAATTCCAGACAGGATGTCTTATTGTTCACCACTGCGACCCAGTGATTGGGCATGAGGTCAAGGGTGGGATGTTGGTGGTGATGAGAAACAATGTTGAGGAGAAGGGGGAGCGGAGACTGATGGGGAGAGATGGAGATAGAGATAGAGAGAGAGATGATAGTTGGGGGGGGATAGAGAGAAACAGAGAGGAAAGGTTGGAGAGAGGAAGAAAGGGAGATGGAGAGGGAGGTAGGGGAAGGGTTGAAAAGGGAGAGGGAGAGATGGAGATTGGGTCATTAATACACAGAGAAGAGTGAGTAGAAGAAGAGTCTCTTAGTTGAAATGAAAGGCCCTCGGTACAGTGTGTTACCTCTGTAAAGTGTGTTACCTCAGTAAAGTGTTACCTCAGTACAGTGAGTTACCTCAGTACAGTGTGTTACCTCAGTACAGTGTTACCTCAGTACAGTGTTACCTCAGTACAGTGTTACCTCAGTACAGTGTGTTACCTCAGTACAGTGTGTTACCTCAGTACAGTGTTACCTCAGTACAGTGTGTTACCTCAGTACAGTGTGTTACCTCAGTACAGTGTTACCTTAGTACAGTGTTACCTCAGTACAGTGTTACCTCAGTACAGTGTGTTACCTCAGTACAGTGTGTTACCTCAGTACAGTGTTACCTCAGTACAGTGTTACCTCAGTACAGTGTTACCTCAGTACAGTGTTACCTCAGTACAGTGTGTTACCTCAGTACAGTGTTACCTCAGTACAGTGTGTTACCTCAGTACAGTGTGTTACCTCAGTACAGTGTGTTACCTCAGTACAGTGTTACCTCAGTACAGTGTTACCTCAGTACAGTGTGTTACCTCAGTACAGTGTGTTACCTCAGTACAGTGTTACCTCAGTACAGTGTGTTACCTCAGTACAGTGTGTTACCTCAGTACAGTGTTACCTCAGTACAGTGTTACCTCAGTACAGTGTGTTACCTCAGTACAGTGTGTTACCTCAGTACAGTGTTACCTCAGTACAGTGTGTTACCTCAGTACAGTGTGTTACCTCAGTACAGTGTTACCTCAGTACAGTGTGTTACCTCAGTACAGTGTGTTACCTCAGTACAGTGTTACCTCAGTACAGTGTGTTACCTCAGTACAGTGTGTTACCTCAGTACAGTGTTACCTCAGTACAGTGTGTTACCTCAGTACAGTGTTACCTCAGTACAGTGTGTTACCTCAGTACAGTGTTACCTCAGTACAGTGTTACCTCAGTACAGTGTTACCTCAGTACAGCGTGTTA
>NC_137689.1:49628675-49631175 GCF_963989245.1 Nansenia antarctica | reverse complement strand
TGAATTGACTGGGCGTGTGTGTGCATGCGTCCGTGCGTCCGTGCGTGCGCATGTGTTTGCTCCTGGTAAGGCGTCGTAAATATGCAGTTAACAGTGTTCATGAAAAAACAATGAGGTTGGCACAAGCCATGAGCATAAACAAACATAAACAAACACACACACACACACACACACACACACACACACACACACACACACACATAGCTCAGCTACTGTATTATTGATGGTGCCTTTAAGATTTAAGAGTCTTCTGGGAAGTGTGTGTGTGTTCAGTGTTTAACACCTCTGTCTGGTCGGCAGTGCGACTAACACACAGCAGTACACATGCCTGGTGTATGTGTGTGTGTGTGTGTGTGCGTGTGTGTGTGTGCGTGTGTGTGTGTGTGTGTGTGTGTGTGTGTGTGTGCGTGTGTGCGCGTGCGTGCGTGCGTGTGTGCATGTGCGTGTGTCTGCGTCAGTTTGGCTGCAAATGAGAGACCAGGTGCTGTGGCATTAGCTCTCTCTCTCTCTCTATCCCCCAGGTGGCGTCACACTCACATCGTCCTCTACCCAACACACACACGCTCCAGTTGGGTCAACCCAGCGGAATACACCACTACACCTGTCATTATCAACCAGATTAGCTCACACCTGTTGTTTACCCATAATTGTATAATTTGTCATCATTGGCATAATGTCGTAGAGTTTGGAAATCCTGGGGAAATCTTTGCAGAAAGTAGGGGGGGGGCAGTGAAATGAGAAACACGTTCTCCTATTCAATCCGAGCCAGAAAAGAAATGTCTCCAGACCTTCAAAGGAGGTGTGAGAATCGCGGGTGCTGCTTTTCGTATGGCAGCAAAAGTGTTTCAGTGTTTCAGTGTTTCAGTGTTGTGGTGCTGGATACATTACAGTCTTTGTGATCATACTCAGTGAAGTCGCACGATCTAAGTCTGATCTGAGTCTTTTTAACAAAAAAATAAATAATTGAAATGTTATAAAAATGTGAGAATCAAAGCTATGATTGCGATATGAACTAAATACAAACAGACGAGAAATTAATCGGACGGAGTTCTGAACATTCAGAGTCTTTTGAACTCCTGCGTTCTACCAGCCCATACCCGCTTTGTCTCTGTCTGTTTCATATTCAGATCAACCCAGCAGGAAGCCTTTCCCTTGGGGCTTCCACCTTTCACTTCCCTCACAACTAACTGAAACTCAATTGTGGCACCAAAACACATTTTATTGGCATATTGCATATTAAATATGTTGTTGTTCAGCCTGGAATCCCTCATTTCAGCGCTCATCTGCATGTGTTACGTACCCACACAAGGCCTAGAGACTCACCAAGGGTTTTGTGTGTGTGTGTGTGTGTGTGTGTGTGTGTGTGTGTGTGTGTGTGTGTGCGCGCATGCGTGCGTGCGTGGGTGGGCGGCGTCTTTGTTATCGGGGGGGTCTCAGACTGTTTCAGGGGTCTGTGCCTCTCCACAACGCAGGGCCTCCATGGACACCATTAGCAGACACTACAGAGACACACACAGAAACACTACAGAGACACACACAGACACGCACAGACACACACAGACACACACAGACACTACAGAGACACACACAGACACTACAGAGACAGAGACACATATAGATGGAAGTGGAAAGTGGAATACAATGAAAGATGAAGACAGCACTTGGTTATCCCCTACATAGCAGCATTTCACAGACAAGGACAGGTGATGAAGTTGCACTCATGGAGTAAATTCACTATTTTCTTTTCTTTTTCACCCTCCGCTCTCTCATTCTATCTTTTTCTCACCCTCTTCTCATTCCACCTCGACGCCCCCCCCCCTCCTTCTGTCACCAAACCCAAGGGCTATTATGCTTAGCCGTTACCATGGGAACCTCCTAGTCCCCCCACCCCCCTCCTCCTCCTCAATAATGTGATACGTGTCGTGCCGAGTTCCGTTGTAGATTCTTTCTTCCGACAGCGTTTTTTTGATTTCACACGTTTTATTTCACGCGTCGTTTATCAGCGCCGGAACGCCCCTCAGAGTCTTATCAACGGCGCCCGGGGTCGGCCGGGCACATGGGTGGAATACAGCCACCTGTTTTTGTCATGGACAAAAGACATTTCTGGCGCCTTTCTCATTTCTGCTGTGATTCTCCGTGCCTTGACCCGGGGGCAACTAATAACAGCGGAGACGCCGGCCGGTGAGGCTACAGAGAGGATATCACATGACTGACTCTCTGTTTGAGATGTGGGGGCGGGGGGGGGACGGGACTGAGTTTCCTCAGAGGAGAGACTTAGGCGTAGAACGTCCCTGATCGTCAGTGTGTTAACGTAACGTTAGGACATCCACACCTTGACTCTATGGTGTCAGCTTAACCCCTAATCAGGGCTGTGTCAGTAGTGGTCTAGAACCAAAAAGCCTGCACCCCCCCCCAGTCGTGCTCCAGGACTAGAGGTGAAGACCCCCGCTGAGTGAGATGCTGGGGGGGGGGGGTCACAGGGGACAGACAGCACAGGGGG
>NC_137689.1:49616175-49626175 GCF_963989245.1 Nansenia antarctica | reverse complement strand
CGTAGACGGTTCAGTGTGGTCCATTGCCGGCGTGGTAGGTCGTCTCCTCCAATGGCGCCATCTCCTGGGTCCCAGATGTAGCGGTGGATTCGGGAGGGCCCGGTTGACTCCCACTCCTGCTTCCAAGCTGCTGCCAGCCATGCATCTCTGGAGATGTCCTCAGAGGTGGAGTTGAGCATGGCTTGTGCTGCCTTGTTGTAAGGGTGGCGGGTCTTGAGTCGGCTTGGAGGTGCTGGTGTTATGGTGGTGTTGTGCAGGATGTGCCAATCATGCTTTTGTGCCTTCCTGGCCAGGGCGAGGGTGGCAGCCTCCCGTCGGAGGCCGGCCGGTGCTATTCCCGCGAGGACTGGCAAGAGGGACACAGGGGTAGGCTTCAAGCATCCAGTTATTATTCGGAGGGAGGTATTGATAGCCACGTCGACCTTTCTCGCATGAGGGCTTCTGCTCCAGACTGGGGCGCAGTATTCTGCTGCAGAGAAGACCAGGGCTTGGGTGGATATTCTTAGCGTCTTAGCGGAGGCTCCCCAGGTTGTACCAGCAAGGCGGCGGATCAGCGCGGCCCTGGATGTCACTTTGGCCTTGACTTCTTCCAGGTGTTGCCTGAAGGATAATGTCCGATCCAGGCGCACTCCAAGGTACTTCGGGGCTTGCTGGACCTCCAGACATTTGTTGTCAACGCGCACCTCAAGTTCCCTCCTGGCTTCTCTGGTGCTGAGGTGGTATGCCGCTGCGACTGTCTTTCCGACACTGAGTTGTAGACGCCACCTTCGAAGGTATGCTACCAGTGTGCCTATGTCTACGTTAAGACCCTCTTCCATCGCCTTCCACGTTGGTCGGCTCAGCATGATGGCAAGATCGTCTGCATAGCCATACTTTCTAGATGCTGTATCAGGTAGGTCGTGGATGTAAACGTTGAACAGCATCGGCGAGAGAACAGACCCCTGCGGTACCCCGTTCCTCAGTCTTCTGAGCCTACTGCACTGGCCACTGCTGGTCTGTAAGATGAAGCTGCGGTTGGAAAGTGTCTCCATGATGAACTTCACCATGTGGCGGTCCGGTATTGTCCTCAGCAGCTTCAGGTGGAGTCCCCGGTGCCACACGGTGTCGTATGCAGCAGTCAGATCCAGGTACACTACCCCAGCTTTCTCATTGTCCTGGAAGCTGTCCTCGATGTCCTGACAGAGTAGTGTTACCTGGTCTGCTGTTGATCTTCCACGACGGAAACCAGCTTGTTCCCGTGGGAGCTGTGAGTCCACCACTGGCTCGATGCGGCTATGGATCATCCTCTCCAAGATCTTAAATGGGACACCGAGCAACGAGATTGGTCTGTACGACTTGGGGTCTTCTGCAGGTTTATTTGGCTTTGGCAGAGCTATGACAGAGGCACGGCGCCAAGTCTTTGTGAGCTTTAATCTCCGGTAGCATGATGTATAGAAAGCACAGAGCCAGCCAGATGTTGTTGTGCTCTGGTGGATGACGAACTCCGGGTGGATGTTGTCACGGCCAGGGGATTTGCCTGGCTTGAGCTTGCTCATAGCCTCACTGAGTTCCTCTGCTGTGAATTCTCCCGAGAGGTTGGAATCGACACTGGCCGCTCCCGAGATGCAGGACAACTCACGCGATGTCAGTCGGGCAAAGTCTTTGTCAGCATCCGGGAAGCGGCCGTTCTTCAGGAGCTGGGATGCGATGGCATTTGCTGTGACTGGGCAGCTGTGGGGTGTTGTATTTCTGCCTGTGAGCTGGTTGATGGTCTGCCACGCCTTGCGACTAGAATGGGTGAAGTCGATTGATTCGACAACTTCTGTAGGCCTAGATGAAAAGGTGCTTTGGAGTCCCATGGACAGATGGAGTCCTATGGACAGATGGAGTCAGAGACTTTGCCATGTATCGAAATAACAATAACCCCGCCAGTTTGTAATAAAATCCTTCTTTCACTGACTCTGATGGGTGGTCGGGTGGTTGTCCTCTTCCACAGGCATGAAGCTTGCCTCATTTCTCTTGCAAAGTGATATCTATTTCCTTGCCTATATTGCATAGTGTAAACATAACTTTACCATTACACATTACAAGCGTAGTAAAATGAAACCATACAAACAATCATTTGCAGTATGCAGCAATTTATTGTTACACCATTGTACAATGTTCACACAGGGAGCAAGAGTACACAGTAGCCTAGACATAAAAGAGACGGGTTATCATTATGTGTTCGGAAAGAACATCCTCTGGTTGTCAATCATCTTGATTGGCCCTACAGTTGTATTATAGACATTTGACTTGACACATTTCCCTTGAAAGCGGTTGCGTTATTGTTGCCTCCAGCATACAGCGATCTCGTGCTGAACACATTCATTCTGTTCGCTCGTTTATCCGTCACAGGGATAGGCAAGGGTAACCCGCGCTCCAGAAGGCCCACACTGACATCTCTGACATTGTCACGCTGAAATCGTTTTCCGCAGCCAAGGGCTGCCCTGTCCTCGCTGAATAATATTCTAAAAAAAAGTTGTAATTGTGTGGTTGTTGGGCAATGACTGTGTGCCAGTGTAAGAAGCACTGGCACACACTGACAAAAAGTTGAAAGTTTCTCTGTGAGTCATTTCTTCTCTTCCCTCCCACCCTTGCCCTCATTCTCACACACCTCTCTCTCACTCCCACACACACTTCCACAGCGCTCTTCCTCTACAGTTCTCCTGTGAGGATGGCAGCCTGTCTCTCCTCCTTAGAGTGAGAGTTTATCATGCCTTGGCTGTCAGGAGATCTTCAGGGAACTGGTGTTCCTGAGCTGGTGTTCCTGTGCTGCTGCCACAGCTTCCGGAAGACCTGCCTGGAGGAGAACTGGAGACTGGGAGGGACCCGAGACTGCCCCGTCTGCAGAGAGAGCTCATCTGAGCCCGGTTGTTCCAAACTTTTAATCTGGATCAGAATGATCTTTTTCTTTTTCTTTTTCTATTCTTCTATTCTTTTTCTATTCTTTTTTTTCTCTTGCTATCCAGGATCAGATCAATCTCGCTGATTTACCCTCTCCGACTCAAAATCAGCCAGATAGATTTGATCCTGGATAGCAAAAAAGAACCAGGATCATTCTGATCCAGATTAAACGTCTTGAACAACTGGGCCCTGGTGACCAGCCCACAGCTACCTTGACCCTGAGGAGTGCACGTTACATTTGACATTTGTCCATTTTTGGCATCTAACAGACGCCTTCATCCAAAGCAACTTACAACAAATACATTTGACTAAGTGAATCATCCGAAAAAATGCTATGCTGTGGCCAGGGGCCATTGACGTGAAACCCTGCTGAGAGACAGGAGTGCAGGAACACCCAGGGACCCACAGAGGGAGCTACTGAGGAGGCCAGAGAAGAGGCTGGAGACGGGAAACTGGCACGGGGTAAACACCATCACTGGGGGCCCCACAGGAAGTGTGTACCCTCTGCTGTCAGCAGCTATAGCTCTTCTGCCTGGCGGATGAGTGTGTTTTGTGTGGAGTGTGTCGGACCATCCAGATCACAGCTTCTGCTCTGTCAGCATAGGCGGCAGGCCAGGCGAGAGAGGAGCTCAGACCTCCACCAAGGCCCTGCGAGACAAAATGGCAGCTTTTGATGCCAAACTCACCATGGGGGGAAAAGAAAATGAAGGCTCACATCAGCGAGCAGGCAAAGGAAGCCAAGAGACAGATAAAAGAAGCGTTTGAGAAGCTGCATCGCTTTCTGAGAGACGAGGAGAAGGTCAGGATAGCTGCACTGAGGGAGGAAGAGGAGGAGAAGAATAAAAGGATGAAGGGCAGTTTGGGAGGAGATGATTAAAGTGATGTCATCTCCGTCAGACAGCATCATGGCGGTGGAGGGGAAGCTGGTGGGGGGGGTGGTGATGAGGTGTTTTTACAGAGCTACAAAGACTACAAAGGGCAAAAGCAGATAGGGAGGCACAGAGCATTACCACAGGAGCCACAGCTGGCTTCAGGTGCGCTTGTCAAAGTGGCTAAACATCTGGGCGACCTCACGTTTCATGTCTGTTAGAACATGAAGGACAGGGTGGAATACACTCTGGTGATTCTGGACCCAAACAGTGCTAACTGTCTACCGGTCTACTCAACACACAAAGCACGTCCACACCTTTAAACAGGTCTTTACGGAGAGGATGCATCCATATTTCATCCTCGGCTCAACCATTGCAAATCCTGTCAGTGCAGGTGTCTGTGAAGGCGGACATGAGAGGGTTTTTTCCCAGTTTGAATGTTAACACGGATTTGACCTTTTGGCGTGTGCTTTTTCCAACTTTTCATACTTTATATGATGCTTATTGAGATGCAAAGCAGTGTCCATTTAATTGTTGTTTTAACTATTGTGTTTATTGAGGATCACTGCAGTTCTCGGAAATCCAGTATTGCTCATTTAAGAAGCTTTTAAAATAGCAGTGTTTCTGTTCCTGACAATAAAACACATGGAATAAAAGTATGGATATCGAAATAATGATTTTTAGCGACAGATCGGTCAGAACTGTCAACACGTGTCGTGTACACAGAAAGTGCATTGAAATGGGGGTGGTTTCCTGAACACACGGAATAAGTCTCTTTGTCTGGAACAACATTAGGGGTGGGCATCGACGATCGATAATTGATCGATAAGGATCTTGGTCGATCACAAAATAAAACATTTGGTCGATCACCAAAAAAATTTTTTTTTATTTTTTTTTTTGTGATCGACCAAATGTTTTATTTTGTGATCGACCAAGATCCTTATCGATCAATTATCGATCGTCGATGCCCACCCCTAAACAACACCTCCACTGAGCTTCAATATTTCAAGTGTTCAGGTAACCTTCTGGGGTCTTTCCTGCACTGCTGAGATATGACTGAAAATGCACAAGTTGGCTGTCACTATGGCCTTGTATGGATATGCTCATTGCAGCGGTGGGATCGGCATACATCTTCCACCAGGGGTAGGGGCTGGCTGGGAGTCCGTGTGTATTTGTAATGGAGCATCAGATGCTTGATGGTTGCTAGCTGGCGTCAGCTGATAGGGGGTGCAGTAGATCCTGGGGTTATCAGTGCTGATTGAGTTAAAGGGATGTCCAGAGGCCACGGGGGTGGCTAAGCCCTGGTAATTTCCCTTTAAATTGAATTACCCCGGGTCATTTATTTCTGCGGGGGCAGGTGGTTCTTCAAATGGCTCTCACACATGTGGACACTTGATATATATTGGGTGAGTTATTGAGCTCCACCCCCCCCGACCCCCCCCCCCATTACACCCCGACCCAGCACTGTCGAGGCTCGGTCAGTGATTTCATCCGTGCAGTTGATTCACATACACCTGTACACACACACACACACACACACACACACACACACACACACACACACACACACACACACACACACACCTATACATACACACACACACACCTATATACACACACACACACACACACACACCTATACACACACACACACACACACACACACACCTATACACACACACACACAGTAAATGGAGCACACGCTTGCATGAGTGCACACATTAGCCTCAGAGCTGACGTTTAACAGTTGGGCTGTTTCAGTTTAACCCCATCTGTCCGGGCAAGGTCATTGGATTTGACCTTTCACCCCCCTCAGGGCCTGGTTGGTAGTGCCCTGGAGGGTTAGTTGACTTTGACTGCGGGCCAGAGTGATATCCATCTTCATCACGGGGTGGGAGGAGCGCAGGAGGAGACCATTAGGATGGCCGGAGGGAGAGAAACAGGCAGCTGCTTTTCTTAGAATCACCCACAGAGCTTGTTGTGTCTATTGTGTAAGCTGGAGTGGGTGTGTCTCCTTACCCCCTTTCTGCTCACTCACTGACTGACTGTGTGTGTGTGTGTGTGTGTGTGTGTGTGTGTGTGTGTGTGTGTGTGTGTGTGTGTGGTACGTGTGTGGAATCTGCTGTCGGCAGATAGAAGCTCTGTGACTCAGAGATAGGCTACGTACATTCATTATACCTCTTATTATACCCTATGGGGTCCTATCGCCCTGTTACCTGTCACACACACACACAGGCACACACACACACACACAAAATACACTGACACATTGTATACATTAGGTACACACACACACACACACACACACACACACACGTTAAGAACATACACACTCTCACAATACACAGGCATGCATATTACCACACGCAGCAGACATCCCTCTTGCTCCCCTGTCCTCTCTGAGATGATCCTCCACAGTCTTCATCCTGGTGTGTGTGAAGAGACAGGCCTCTCCTCTCCCTGCAGATACCATCATGTCATGTGACACCTGTTTCCCAGGCTGTGGATCATCTCTCCTTGCCGTCTCCTAGCTAGCGCTCTCTCTTTCTCTCTCTCTCTCTTTCTCTCTCTCTCTCACACAGTACCTCTCTTTCCGCCTCCTCTCTTCCTCACCCCATCCCCCCTCCCGTTACTGTTTATGGTGTGTTAAGGGCTTTACGAGTGTCCACCTCTCTCTCTCTATCTCTCTCTCCCAGTCTCCCCCCCCCCCCCCCTCTCCCTGTGTTTATCCTGAGTTAGAGATCCGAGGGGCTTTCTCTGGGGACCCCGTGTCTCCGCCTGGCAAATTGCCTTGATCCCCAACAATATTATCCTCAGCTCTCCTTTCAAACGGGGCCGCCGTGCCACCCTGAGTGTTGACGGACAGACGGAGGTGAAGAATTCTCCTCTCCCTTTATCCCTCGTTCCCATTCTCCCAGAGTGGTATCAACCCCCTTGCGCTTCCTTTTTTGGTGTTGCTTTGTTTTGTTTTTCCTTCTCATGTAAAAAAAAGAAAAGAAAAAAAAGCTCTTTGATCACACGTGTGCGTGTGCGTGTGCGTGTGCGTGTGTGTGTGTGTGTGTGTGTGTGTGTGTGTGTGTGTGTGTGTGTGTGTTTGTGTTTAGGGTCTGTTCTATGTTACTGAAAATCAAACATTGTGTGTTTTCTGCAATTAGATTGTGATTGTTTATATAACTAGTATACTGGTATAGTTAATACTGGTATACTGCAATGTCCTTACCTAAACTCCCATTTATTGTGTTTGATGCCTAGAATTAATATTGATCAGGGAGCAGAGAACCTAAAAGGGTGGTCAGTGGACCTGCATGGACAGTGTGTGTGTGTGTGTGTGTGTGTGTGTGTGTGTGTGTGTGTGTGTGTGTGTGTGTGTGTGTGTGTGTGTGTGTGTGTGTTGAGGGGGGGGTATTTAGTAATTGTATTATACGTGATTACCTGACCTGAGTAGTGATGGTGTTGTAGTCTTATCAAACCATATACGTCATGAGTTGTATACATATTTCGCTTCAACGAGTGATTCAAGTGTGATTTCAATGGTCAAGAACTGAAGAATTGTTCTCTTTGTAGAAGGACGGCTCTATGACCCGGCAGAGCTCTCTCTCTCTCTCTCTCTCTCTCTCTCTCTCTCTCTCTCTCTCTCTCTCTCTCTCTCCTCTCTCTCTCTCTGTCTCTGTCTCTCTCTCTCTCTCTCTCTCTCTCTCTCTCTCTCTCTCTCTCTCTCTCTCTCTCTCTCTCTCTCTCTCTCTCTCTCTCTCTCTCTCTCTCTCTCACACACACACATACACACGCACACTCCGTACAGCAGGAGGAGAAGAGAGGAGAGCGAGGGAGGGAGGGAGGGGAGTCATTCCTGTACTGGAGTCTGTTGCAGGATATTCCTCCTTCCAGCTCGTCGGGAAGAAATTCCAGGGATTTTGTTTCGCTCTTTTACAGTGACGGGCGATCTTTTTCTTCTTTCTGTCCCTGTTTTCTCTTCTCTCTCTCCCTACATTTTTTGCCCTTTCGCCGTCTTCTTTTGGAATTGTATGTTGTGGAATTACGTTCTCTTGTTGGAATTCGACACTGCAAGTTCTGCAGCCAGGGAGAGAGACGTGTAACCAGGCTCGGATCACCGCTGACACGGCTACAAATAAACTATAGGCCTATCGCTTTCTTTTTGTTAGAATTTAGATAACGGGACCATTTCGCCCACGTCCACAACATTTATCAGGCTGGATCAAAACTAGTTGGGCTTCATGGATGTGCTGCAATAAAACATCCTAAAACAAACACCCACAAGCAACTGAAACAACATGGGACATCAAACAGAACTCTTAAAGTAGAGCAATGTCAGTCGCGAACAGCAAATGCGATTGTTCCGCGTCCAGGGTCCAGGGATTGTGTTTCACCCGATAGGCTCGCAGTGAAAGTGTAAGAGTCGGTGACCGGTTGAATGTTTTGGTGCGACCGCTGATCGGTAAATCATAAGCACGGTAAATCATAAGCGCCTGTCTGCTGGATCTACGGGGCTGCTACGGAGTCCGGAGCCAACCCTGACCGCGGGTCTCTCTCTCTCTCCCCCCCCCCCTCTCTCTCCCCCCCCCCCTCTCTCTCCCCCCCCTCTCTCTCCCCCCCCCCCCTCTCTCTCCCCCCCCCCCTCTCTCTCTCTCTGTCTCTCTCTCTCTCTCCCCCTGTCTCTCTCTCTCTCTCCCCCCCCCTCTCTCTCTCCCCCCCCCCTCTCTCTCTCTCTCTCTTACGCACTCTGTCTGTCTGTCTGTCTCTGTCTCTCTCTCTCTCTCTCTCTGAACCCTGTGCTCTATTTCTCTGATTCATCCTTATCTGACTGTCCTCCTGATCTGAAAAAGATGCAACATTGAGCCTCGGGGTTCTCGGGGGGCAGTATGACTGTGTCTCCCATGCCATGAGTTCCAGTTCCCCCACCGGCAGTGTGATATTTTGATGTTGGACATTTTTGGTTTACAAATATGATGAAATGGCAGCCCCGGAAGAAGGTAAAGGGTGTTTTAAATATCTATACGTTTTCTTTTATTGACATTGAATATTTATTGACATTATGTGAATCTTCGCTCAGGTGCTCAGAGGATGGTCTGTGATTACAGACTTGCATGGTAGTCTGGTCTGGTCTCTCTCTCTCTCTCTCTCTCTCTGGTAGTCTGGTCTCTCTCTCTCTCTTTCTCTCTGTCTGTCTCTCTCTCTCTCTCTCTTTCTCTCTGTCTGTCTCTCTCTCTCTCTCTCTCTCTCTCTCTCTGGTAGTCTGGTCTGGTCTCTCTCTCTCTCTCTCTCTCTCTCTCTCTATGGTAGTCTCTGGTCTGGTCTCTCTCTCTCTCTCTGGTAGTCTGGTCTGGTCTCTCTCTCTCTCTTTCTCTCTGTCTGTCTCTCTCTCTCTCTCTCTCTCTCTGGTAGTCTGGTCTGGTCTCTCTCTCTCTCTCTCTTTCTCTCTGTCTCTGTCTGTCTCTCTCTCCCTCTCTCTCTCCCTCCCTCTCTCTCTCCCTCTCTCTCTCTCCCTCCCTCCCTCCCTCTCTCTCTCTCCCTCCCTCCCTCTCTCTCTCTCTCTCTCTCTCACACACACACACACACACACACACACACACACACACACACACACGCGCACACACATCATTAACAGGCTGACGCAGACAGAGAGTGGACCATGCGGTACAGATGTGACGATCACTCTGACCCGTTGGCGTTGGTCGACCAGACTGTCCATCACACGAACTGATGTTGTCTCTTGTCGACGATGTTCTTTTGATGTTCCTAACCTGTATGTGAACAGAACCTGTTCCTCCCAGCCCTCAGACGGACAGATGATATAATGCCCCCTTACCCTACCTGGGGCATGGCTGCTATATCAGAGGAGAGTTGTTTACACTGGGTTCTCATAATCAACAACACACAGCTGTAGATCCAAGAGAGACTCTACGAAACATCTGTGAGCAGACGCCACAAACGCGCACACATGGTGCGCGCTCACGCTGGAGTAACTAAGACAAGACCTGAAGACTCGTCTTCGAACCCCCCGAGCTAGTGCCACATTCATGTGGCGTGCGGGAGACGAGGATTCAATTTAGACCAGGGACACTCGCACAAAACAACACGCGCGCACGTGCGCGCACACACACACACACACAAACAAACCAACACTCCGTGCAAAGACCCCGTCTCTCCCCTTAAGGACAGGTAACTGATAGGCCTGTAATCTGCCGGAG
>NC_137689.1:49608675-49611175 GCF_963989245.1 Nansenia antarctica | reverse complement strand
ATGAAACACAGAGGCCCTAAGAATAACCCATTTGGATTCTTTAGAATAACCCATTTTGGATTCTTTAGCATAACCCATTTTGAATCCTTACCATAAGTCGTGCTGTTTTTTGTGTCAGTGATCCCAACAGAGTTGTACTTTGTGGGAATTCTGGCCCTAAATACTTTTCTTTTAATTATTATTTATGTTTTAGGATGTTTTAGGATGTTTCTATTATGTTGTCATGATGTTTTACGATGCGTATGTTTCATGTTATATACGTATGCTATGATGATGATGTCTTCTTGATGCTTTAGGCTCTGTGTGTGAAGCGAATGACCCATAAAGGACAATAAAGGCTTCATAAAGGCTTCATTCAGTCATTCAGTGCATTCAGTCAGTCATAGCCATTGGAGACAGCGGGCTTTGATGTCCTATGTGGTTTGATGTACAGTATTCATATCGGCACAGCTGATTAGTCTTTTCTCTCCTCTCTCTCTCTCTCTCTGTCACTGCAAGGCATGATGGGATTCATGGCATTGTACATCCGACAAGCAGATGAGTGAAGTCAGACGTCTCCGTATCGTCTTGAAAGTGTTTCCGTTTCCATGTTGTTGCACAGTAAATTGCGCTGTAACAACACGGTAATGAGAGGGTAACCATCCAACAGTTGACGTTAGGTTGGCTGGATGTGAGATCATCACACAGGTCACGCAGGGCTGAGAAGGAGGCTTGAACCCCCCGTGAGGTGAACCGGGGAGGCAGAGGTCCGCGTCCTTCACCTCACCATACCTCAGAACTTCTTCAGACTAGTGGAGAATGTTCCAGAAGGAACAAAATGCCGTGTTGAAGGGGTCCAGACTTCTGCGATAGCCTCAGGACTCTCGCTCACTCGCACTCGCACTCGCACTCGCACTCGCACTCGCACTCTCCCTCTCTCTCTCCCTCTCTCTCTCCCTCTCTCTCTCTCTCTCTCACTCTCCCTCTCTCTCTCCCTCCCTCCCTCTCTCTCTCTCCCCCTGTCCCTCCCCTCCACTATTCATTTCATGCAAATCACCATGTAGATCTGAGCAGAGATGCTGTCTGTCAGAGAGAGCCGGGGAAACTAATCTACTCCTGAGATGATATGATTCCCTTTCCCTCGCCTCTCGTTTCTGTGCTCCTCCTCTCCTCCTCTCCTCCCTCTCTCTTCTCCGGGGGAAGCAGGGGGCAGAAATGGCTTTTTCTTTAATGTCAGCCGAGCGTAGATGTGTCGAGTAATAAACTCGGCCTGGGGATAGGGATACACAAGGCTTGACTGTTCTGTAGTGTACCCCCCCCTGTACTGCTGCTGGCTGTGGCTCTGGAGCTCTGGGGTGCGAGTCCCCTCGACTTTCTTTGTCTTCCAGCGGAGGTTCACACCCCGCCTTGATAAATCAGAAGAGAAGAGGTGTACTGAGTCACTGAGTTGAGGAACGCCGCCAGCCCCCCCCCCCCCACCCCCCTCCTCTGCTACGCCAGATGTGCTGCATAGTCACAATTGTATCTTCTCTCACCATTGATCTGGGGTCTGAATGTCTACCAGTGAGGGAAACACAGAGGTTGAACTGTATCATGACTGAACCCCCCCCCCCCACACACACACACACACACACACACACACTCCTCCACTTCCTGTAACCCAGCTGTGAGCGCTCTCCCCCAGGACAGATGGGGCAGGGGTAGATCTCAATTAGAGGTCGTGTGTCAACCTGTAGCCCTGAGGTAGTCGCTTACATGGATCTGCTCTCTGCTG
Source organism: Nansenia antarctica (assembly GCF_963989245.1). Classification (NCBI taxonomy): domain Eukaryota; kingdom Metazoa; phylum Chordata; class Actinopteri; order Argentiniformes; family Microstomatidae; genus Nansenia; species Nansenia antarctica. The sequence goes on along the minus strand of NC_137689.1, from coordinate 49,609,422 downwards.
TGTGTGTGTGTGTGTGTGTGTGTGTGTGTGTGTGTGTGTGTGTGTGTGCGTGTGCGTGCGTGCGTGTGAGCCAGCACACACAACAACAGTAAGAGCATGGAAAAGAGTGTACTGCTGATTAGATTAGATTCATTTATTTAAACGACCTCTGTGACTGCCAGTGGAATGGAGCCGGGGGGTGGGGGGGGTACTGATTGGTTAATGTGATGGCTCACAACCGTAACAAACTCCTGCTCTGTCTCTCAGTATGTGTGTGTGTGTGTGTGTGTGTGTGTGTGTGTTTGTTCATTAGCGTGTTGGCTAGCCACCTTAATGAACTCCTGATCTATTAGCGGCGTCACCTGGGAGCCCCCCTCCTCCTGTACTGGCTTCCCTCTCTTCCTCTCTACTCTTCCTTCTCTACTTCTCTCCTCTTCTGCTCAGGTGAGCACAGCAACAGTACTCACCCTAGCCCTGAAACCTTACACGGTACACAGAGTTTGTATTTAGCTGTGGCATGTGATAGTACATGTGATAGTACATGTGATAGTACATGTAATTAGTACATGTGATAGTACATGTGATAGTACATGTAATTAGTACATGTGATAGTACATGTGATTAGTACATGTGATAGTACATGTGATAGTACATGTGATTAGTACATGTGAATGTGATAGTACATGTGATAGTACAGTACATGTGGTAGTACATGTGATAGTACATGTGATTAGTACATGTCATAGTACATGTGATAGTACATGTGAT
>NC_137689.1:49588675-49596175 GCF_963989245.1 Nansenia antarctica | reverse complement strand
CATAAAGTATGTACAGTGGGTAGTTCGGGTCTTTTAATCTGATTTTTGATTTAGAGGGTCCAGTTACGGATTGCAGCCTCCTGTAAATGTTTTTTGAGAGTGGTTTTGAAGGTGGGCAGTGTTTTGCACTCCTTTAAGATTATAGGAAGGGCGTTCCACATTTTTACTGCATAGTTTGCAAACGAGTTTAACCCCTTGTTTGTGGTGCAACGTGGTTGAACGTGGTTCGTGGAGCTTCCTCTGGTGTTGTATGTGTGGACGTTGTTCACTTTTTGGAAGTATGTTGACAGGTACTTGGGTGTCTTTGTGGTGTAGCGTATCTTGAAGACCAGGCCCAGTGCAAGCTGCTGCACTCTGTCAACTACTCGTAGCCAATCAAGGCTCAAAAAATGAGCAGCGGTTAGATGTGTCCTAGGGTTGAGGCCTAGCAGAAGCCTAACCAGTTTATTTTGGGCTGTCTGGAGTCTTGTTTTATGGGCCTTTGTGGTTCTATAGTACCATGATGTTACGGCATAGTCGAAGTGACATTGAATGAGAGCTCCTGATAGGGTCCTCAGTGTGTTTTTACTGACAAGTGAGGATATCCTGTACAAGAATCTAGTTCTATGGTTCACTTTTTTGATTACTTTTGCTGCCATTTTATCTCCGGAAAGATTTGCCTCTAAGATGGAGCCCAGGTATGTAATATCCTCTTTTCTTGTGATATTAATGTTACCCACTTTTATTTTAAAATTTTCAGCCTTTCTGAGTTTAGATGGGGATCCGTATAGGATGGTTTCAGTTTTACCTAGGTGTATTGATAGTTTATTGTCAGCTAGCCAGATGCAGATTCTACTCAGTTCAGTGCTTAGCGCTTTTTCCACCTGCAATATGTCCCTGTCAGAGACCAGCAGAGCCGAGTCATCCGCGAACAGGAACAAATTGCAATCACATGCTGATGACATGTCATTCACATATATTAGGAACAGTAAAGGTCCCAATATGCTTCCTTGTGGAACGCCGCAGGTCACTGGGAGGGGGGGGGACAGTGTTCCGTTCACACTAACCACCTGTTCCCTCCCCTCTAAGTAGGATTGCATCCAGCCCACCGATGTTCTATCGAACCCAATTGCTTTCAGTTTATCTAACAGTATGTGGTGATCTACTGTGTCGAAGGCCTTCTGGAGGTCCAGCATGACCATGCCGCAGTACTTGCCCGAGTCCACCTCATGGTTGATGTGGTCGTTCAAATAGAGAAGGCATGTGTCAGTGGAATGGGATGTTCTGAATCCTGATTGAAATTCATACATCAGATTTTTTTCGGTAAGGTACCTATCAACCTGTTCATAAACTATTTTTTCCATAAGTTTCGAGATGGAATTAAGAATAGAAACAGGTCGGTAGTTGCCTGGGTCTAATTTGCTTCCTTTTTTATACAGTGGGGTTACCCTTGCTATTTTAAAGTCAAGGGGGACGTGTCCCTGTTTGATGGAGAGGTTTATTATGTGGGTGATGATTGGGGTAATGGAGGCAGCTGAGTCTTTTAGAAATCTGGCTGGAATATTGTCATGGCCCGTGGCCTTTTCTGAGTGTAGAGCGCCCAGCTTTTTAAACACCTCATCGTTTGACACCATGGAGAGTTTAAAATCATCTTTGCGTACACCCAGTTTATTGTAGAACGCACGGATGTGCTCTACACCATAACGCCCTGAGTGGGGTGGTAGATTGTTAACTAATTTAGTGGCTATGGTTGTAAAGAAAGTGTTTAAGCACTTAGCCACATCCAGCTTGTCTGTAAGGAGAGAATCTCCAGATTTTATGCTGATGTTTGTAGACCTGGTTTTGAGTTTTTGACTGCAACCTAGTTGGCTATTAAGTAGCTTCCAAAGGTCACGTGGTTTGTTTAAGTTTTCTTCGATTTTGTTATCGAGGTATTCTTTCTTAGCAGATTTGGTCATGGTAATTACCTGATTGCATAGTTTGTTGCATTGTTTTTTAATTTTCTCAAAGTGGGTTTTGTGATCTTCGTTTAAGTGTTTCACTAATTTTGATTTGCATTTTTGAACTTCAGAGCATTTTAGGTCTCTGACTTTCATAGCATTTAGAATGTCCGAATTCATCCATGGTTCCGATCGGGCTTTAACCCTGGTGGTTCCCATGGGGGCTATACTGTCAATAATATTTAGGAATTTGGTTTTGAAACCTAGCCATGCCTCTTCAACCTGTGTGCATTTTAGTTCATCTAACCAGTCTTGTTTCTCCAGTTTATGGTTTAAGGCCTCACTAGAATAGGATTTAAGGGATCTAGTGGTTACAGTTTTATGACCGCCAGCCTTGGGTTTATGTTTTTTACGAGTGCAAAAGATCATGTAATGATCACTTAGCCCACATACAATAACCCCACTCTTGGAGATTTTGGGCTCATCCGATGTTAGAATGAGATCTATGGTAGTTTGAGTAGAAATACACACCCTAGTGGGTTTGGTAATTTGTTGACGGAGACCGTGCAATTCAGAAAACCTAGTGAAGGATTTGAAAACGGATGCTTCATTTCTGAGCATGTCCGTGTTCAAATCCCCAATAAGAATCTTTTCCACACATTCAGCGTCATCCAAGCACCCCTCAAGAATATCATAGAAATCATTCTGATCGGGAGGTCTGTAGATAGTACCAACCAGCACCGGTTTTGCTTTGTTAAAGATAATTTCAACCCAAACAGATTCTAATTTGTCACGATTCAGGTCACACCGGGTGTTAAAGATAATATCGTTGTGAATGTACATGCAGACACCACCCCCATACCTGTTCCTGTCGTTTCTGATGACTGTGTAGTTAACTATTTCAATCTCTGGGTCTTTTATTGATTCATCAAACTTGGTCTCAGAGAAGCTCAAGATGTGAACCTTGCTGTCATGGAACATTTCTCTGATTTGGTCCAGTTTAGGCACAAGACTGTTCACATTAAGGTGAACAATATGCAGGCCCTTACTGCTGTGTCCAAAAAGAGAGTTTATGTCCTTGACTTGGAAATAGTCTCCGCCATTCTGGTCATCTTCACGTTGAGGATTGGGGGATGGAGGGGGTCGTCCATTGTTCAGCGGTTTCGTTTGAGAGTCTCCGGGTGAATCCAGGAAGTCCGCTGCAGATGCCGGTAGGACCGGTTTGACCGGTTTTTCGACAATGCCGTCAATGGCTTCGCTAGTACCATTTGCCTGGGAACGGCTAAAAAGTGTAGCCTGCCTGGTTGAGACTGGTCCGGGATTCAGCTGAATGTCTCCCGATAGAAGTAGATAGAGAAAGATCATGGTCCTTCGGTCCATTCTACCTGCCGGGGGCTTGTTCTTCCGCGTCGAGTCAGCAGTCAATGTTGTGTGAATTGCTGCCGTTCCGAAGTTTAAATACTTCATTGTGGCGTGGAGATAAAAGTCACTATGGGTCTCATTTTTTCCAATAAAATTTGTCTCCTTCTCCATAAGATGTAAGTTCTGTGGTGATTTAATGTATAAGTCCGTAATCCACAGAAGGAACAGGAGAAAGTGCGGAATAATCCTTGCTGTTGCATTGTTGCAGCAGGACTGGCGTTGAGAGATACGACCGCTCATTATCCACCGGGTAAGCGCAGAATTCGCGGTTCCTGTATTTGCACTTCTAATGAAACAGTATGCGGGAGTGATGGAAGGATTTACCCCACTATCTGCCGACTAAGAGCTGAAAACAGAAGAGCAGAACTCAATGGAGCTCCCTCGGTCATCTTCATACAGAAGGGCAACCTGTGCAGTGTCCGTCTGAAACACAGAGAAATAGTGCATGTGCAAAAGTAGCCCGGTTCTTCTGGGCAGGCTTTCCTATGGCGGGAACAGTGGGGTGTGTGTGTGTGTGCGTGTGTGTGTGTGCGTGTGTGTGGCCGTGTGCGTGTGTGTATGTAAGTGTGTGTGTGTGTGGCCCTGTGCGTGTGTGCGTGTGTGTATGTGAGTGTGTGTGTGTGTGTGTGTGTGAGTGTGTGTGTGTGTGTGGGCGTGTGTGTGTGAGTGTGTGTGTGTGTGTGTGTGTGTGTGGGTGTGTGTGTGTGAGTGTGTGTGTGTGTGTGTGTGAGTGTGTGTGTGTGTGGGCGTGTGTGTGTGAGTGTGTGTGTGGCGGATGGAGAAAGCGGGAGGACAGGCATATTGTAATGGAGGGAACAGAATGAGTAATGCTATCACACACATGTGTTTGATACAGTAAATGGTGGTCTGGTGCCATGTGTTCCCTGGGAGCCTCCTCTGCCCTCCCTCAGCCCCCCCCCCCCTCCCTCTGCCAGGCTCTGCTGGTGTGTACAGCTCAGCCCCCCCCCCCCCCCTCTGCCAGGCTCTGCTGGTGTGTACAGCTCAGCCCCCCCCCCCTCCCTCTGCCAGGCTCTGCTGGTGTGTACAGCTCAGCCCCCCCCCTCCCTCTGCCAGGCTCTGCTGGTGTGTACAGCTCAGCCCCCCCCCCCCCCCCCCCTCTGCCAGGCTCTGCTGGTGTGTACAGCTCAGCCCCCCCCCCCCCTCCCTCTGCCAGGCCCCCCCCCTCCTCTGCCAGGCTCTGCTGGTGTGTACAGCTCAGCCCCCCCCCCCCCTCCCTCTGCCAGGCTCTGCTGGTGTGTACAGCTCAGCCCCCCCCCCCCCCTCCCTCTGCCAGCTCTGCTGTGTGTACAGCTCAGCCCCCCCCCCTCCCTCTGCCAGGCTCTGCTGGTGTGTACAGCTCAGCCCCCCCCCCCCTCCCTCTGCCAGGCTCTGCTGGTGTGTACAGCTCAGCCCCCCCCCCCCTCCCTCTGCCAGGCTCTGCTGGTGTGTACAGCTCAGCCCCCCCCCTCCCCTCCCCCCCCTCCCTCTGCCAGGCTCTGCTGGTGTGTACAGCTCAGCCCCCCCTCCCCCCCCTCCCTCTGCAGGCTCTGCTGGTGTGTACAGCTCAGCCCCCCCCCCCCCCCCCTCCCTCTGCCAGGCTCTGCTGGTGTGTACAGCTCAGCCCCCCCCCCCCCCCCCCTCCCTCTGCCAGGCTCTGCTGGTCTGTACAGCTCAGCGTGGGGCTGCTTGTTGTCATTAGGGCCTGTGGTCTGGGTTTTAATATCCTTAATCCCTCTGCAGGTGTGTGTGTGTGTGTGTGTCTCTCTCTTTTTGTCCCCCTCTCTCTTGTAGCCAAACACACACACACAAACACACACACGCACCCCTGCGCGTGCATGCACATACACACGCTCTCCCGCGCGCGCACACACACACACACACACACACACACACACACACACACACACATTTACCCACCCACACACTCAGACTATGTTTTTATGTTGTTTTAGTGTACTTGACTCAGAGTGACTCACAGGAATGAGATACAATGAGGGTGTGTGTGTGTGTGTGTGTGTGTGTGTGTGTGTGTGTGTGTGTGTGTGTGTGTACGTCTGTGCGTGTCCAGAGCCTCAAAAAGCGCTTGTTCAGCATTCATTACTCCTCAGTAACAGTCTTATTACCACACCCCCGTGTGTTGGGTCCTGCTCACGCACAGTGACGTTCACTGGGTTAATTCTCAGACCATGAGTAAGTCTTTGTAAGTCAGGCTTTGTCTCATTGGACCTGGTATTAATCCACTCTGTGGTTTTTATCAAGGTAATAAGGAACATTCGCAGTGTTGACACAGCATTACTCCTGGACATGACTCTCTTTAATGACGCTCGCCCTGGACGTGCACAGGGTTGCACAGTTTTTTACGACGAGCGAAGTCAGTAATTAAAGGTGTGACCTTTCCATAATAATGCAACTCAGGAGGTCATTATATCACATCGTCGGCCTACACCCGACGATCCGAAAAACGGATCAAAATGCACACGGATAAGATCGCGATACTGTTGGATCCATGAAATCAGGGGCGTGGCTTTTTACGACAAGCTAGCGACTGAACGACGCGACCTAGCGACTCGATACGAAACCTCAAAGTTGAAATTCCTTCAAACTTTTTTTCCTTCAAACTGCCAAAACGTACGGAACGGACACGGACGGACCCTCGTCGTCTCCGTTGTCTGTCGACGGACGACTAGAAAGAATAGAAACCACCGGCTTGATCTGTAAATCATGACTAGCTAGCCATGCTAACATCGGGTGACCTGCCCTGGGCCTAGGTTGGCCCGACGCACCAACAACACACTGTACAGCGTTGTCTGACTGCTCTCTCTCGCCTTCATCACCACGTGGAACTGTTCTAGTCCGTCGTCCATCACCAGTGACTTGACACCCCAGAGGCTTACGTTAGAGAGAGAGAGACAGAGAGAGTGAGAGTGAGAAAGAGAGAGAGAGAGAGAGACACACACACACACACACACACACACACACACACAGAGGCACACACAGAGAGAGAGAGAGAGAGAGACACACACACACACACACACACACACACAGAGAGACACATAGAGAGAAAGAGAGAGAGAGACACACACAGAGAGACACACAGAGAGAGAGAGAGAGAGAGAGAGAGAGAGAGAGGGGGGGGGGGGGGGAGAGACAGAGAGAGAGAGTGAGAAAGAGAGAGAGAGAGAGACACACACACAGAGAGAGAGAGAGAGAGAGAGAGAGAGAGAGAGAGACACACAGAGAGAGAGAGAGAGAGAGAGAGAGACAGAGAGAGAGAGAGAGAGAGAGAGACTTGACACCCCAGGGGCTCTGCCTTGTCTAATCGTCATGGTGAGGGAAGAAGCACACAGAAACACAGATGATGTTGTCAGCACACAGTGATGATGAAGACTCGATGGGACTCTCACTCTCTCGAACCATCTGTGTCTGGTTACTCTGGGCTCGGCTGAAAAAAAAAGCTGATCTGTCCCTCTCTCTCTCTCTCTCCCTCTCTCTCTCTCTCTCTCTCTCTCTCTCTCTCTCTCTCTCTCTCTCTCTCTCTCTCTCCTCTGTAAAGAGAAAGTTACGACAGAGACATGTTTATGTGTAGTTGTTTGAGTCTTTTGTTCGTTTGGGCTGTCTTACTTGTTCGGTTACCTGAGCTGCACGTTGTAAAAATAACGTATCCAAGTAACATTGACGTTTTGGCGCTTGGTTAGTGTGGTTATGGTCTGTGTGTGAATTAGGGATGGACGGTTTTTCGGTTAAACCGAAAACCGCGGTTTATACAAATAGAAACGGTTTTTTATCAAAACCGTCTGAAACCGTTTTTTTTTTTTTTTTTTTTTGAAGAATAAAATATAATAAGAATAAAACTGGAACATGTCACATGTTTGTCGTGTGTGAAAATAACAATGATACAGTCTGAATCTGCCGCGCAATGAGTGAGAGGTTTGGTCAGTTGTGAAGAATAACTGAGGATTAATATCTAATTGGGATTATATTTAAGGGTAACGAATCACTCTATGGGAAAGATAGTTGCCTTCAGTTATTGGTAGATAGGAAAGGTTTTTTACAATTACTCGCTTACATTTAATAAGATCATTTTCGCTGCTCTCTGTAAAGCGCATTGGGTCACTTTTGTGAGAAATGCGCTATAAAATGTGATTTGATTTGATATCAA
>NC_137689.1:49571175-49573675 GCF_963989245.1 Nansenia antarctica | reverse complement strand
GGTAGAAGAGATGTGATTTGGAATCCCTTTGGTGATTTTTCACACTCTTGATTTGGTGCTGTACCGTACATCCAGCCTGACCGCCGGCCCGGCCCACACACACACACCAAGGACCGGCACTGACGACCCTGCTGTTCATCCTCTGTGTGACACGTTGTTGTGGTGGGCGTCGTTCTGTCTGTGTGGCTCTTCCAGTGTGGAATGAGAGTATGTGTCTTACGTGGGGCTGGTGGCGTTCCAGACATTAGGACAGGGCTGTGTCCTACGTGGGGCTGGTGGCGTTCCAGACATTAGGACAGACATTAGGACAGACATTAGGACAGGCCTGTAAGGGGAGTAAAGGAGCAGGCTGAGGCCACTATTGATTTTTCCGAGAGGCTTTTCTCTGATTGTTCTGAGAGACCAATCTGTTACCTCTGTACCTGTGGGTTAGAGGGATAATGAGGGGGAGATCTGTGTGTGTGTGTAGGTGTGTGTGTAGGTGTGTGTGTGTGTGTGTGTGTGTGTGTGTGTAGGTGTGTGTGTGTGGGTGTGTGTGTGTGTGTGTGTGTGTGTGTAGGTGTGTGTGTGTGGGTGTAGGTGTGTGTGTGGGTGTGTGTGTAGGTGTGTGTAGGTGTGTGTGTGGGTGTGTGTGTAGGTGTGTGTGTGGGGGTGCTCTAATGAGGTGAAGATAAGTCATGGTGGACTGCAGGGCTCTTCTCTTCATTCTTCAGTTTAATTTGGAGAAGCCTTTTCCTCTGACATCACAGAGATTTCCCAAGACTCTCTCTGATGACCGTCCAATCAATAGCAACACTTTGAGGATTAATTGGCAAATGAGAGAACAATATCCCAATTACTGAGGAAAGAGAAGGGATACATAGCCCTTTCTCTCCCCCCCCCCCCCCCCTCTCTCTTTCTCTCTCTCCCTGTGTCAACATAGGCTAAGGACATAGGCTTTCGATGGTGGTAGGATATATAAACACCACTGTGTGTCTGCGTGTGTGTCAGTATGTGTGGCTGGCTTCCATGTGTGTGTGTGCACCTCCTGGGCTTGCTCGTACCATCACAACCATCACCCTTTGGCATCACCCCATCGGCTCCTTACTCTATCTGAAGAAGAGGAGGGTAGAAGGATGACAGTGTCGTAGGTGTGTCCTGACGATTGTGCGTTGTTCCCCCCCCGTGTGTGTCTCTGTCTCCAGGCGGCGTCCGGGGCTCTGAGCAGTCTGGGACACGTGTACACGTCCATAGCCGACTACCCCAACGCCTTGGCCAGCCACAAGCAGTGCGTGCTGCTGGCCAAGCAGACGCAGTGCCAGCTCTCAGAGGCGCGCCAGCTGGGCAACATGGGCGCCGTCTACACTGCCCTGGGGGACTTTACCAACGCCGTGCAGTGCCACGAACAACACCTGGATATCGCCAAGGTAACTTGTGTTAGTTGAAGTTGAAGTTCTGTTGTTTATCCCCGAAGGGGGAAATTACTTTCTCACAGCAGCAAGATTAACACTAGAACAGCCATGAGGGGTCATTTGGGGTCCCCTGTGAGTAAAGAAAAATGTTATGTCTTTGCACTCGATCAAATTTCAGGACCCTCCTTTCATGACTTGTCCTAGATATGTGCGTTCTACCTCCCAGTATCCTAACATTTTCAAAATCACATCAGGATAAGCTAGTATGAAGCTATTTTGCTGTTTTTCTGTGTAGGAAGCAGACTAATTTACAAGTGGCCAACTAGTGGTCGTTGTGTGTAAATGGCAGCTTGAGCATTGTAAAGAGCTCTTTTAGTAGGTAAAAAGGCACGGCTGTTCTAGTGTTAAGAGTATGGGTGGATAAAAAGACACATAATAGATAATGAATATAAAATAGGAAATAAATAGAATAAAAATAGGGAATAAATAGAGTGGACACAACAGTACGGTACAGACTAAAAGAGAACTACATTTATGCATATTAAGAGCATTGTTAAAAGATAAACGTGTTAAGTCTTAGTTAAGACCAGCCCACTCAAAGAAAATACCACGATAATATAATAATAATACAATATATGTATATATATATATATATATAGGCCATTTAGCTGACACTTTTATCCAAAGCGACTTACGTTGCAGTGAGTGCATCCATTTTACACACGGTAGTTTCATGTTTCATACTTACATGTGATGTGATACACAACTTCTACTTTTTGGATTGCCATGTATATGTCAGTACTGTACAGTACCAGTCAAATGTTTGGACACACTTTCCCATTCAATTGAATTGGGGAAAGTGTGTCCAAGCCTTTGATGGGTACTGTATGTATATGGAGATGTTCTGGACTAAACCGGGTCTGGATCCACAGACCCTGGAGAACCGGCGGGAGGAGGCCCGGGCGTACAGTAACCTGGGCAGTGCCTACCACTCGCGGAGGGACTTTGACAAGGCCGTGTCCTACCACACACGGGTGCTGGAGCTGGCGCAGGAGCTGGGCGAGAGGGCCATCGAGATGAGGGCGTACGCAGGCCTGGGGCACGCCGCC
>NC_137689.1:49553918-49555975 GCF_963989245.1 Nansenia antarctica | reverse complement strand
AGTGGGAATGAGAGAATAATGAGGAGAAGAAGAAGACCTCAACGAATTAACGACTGATAAAGCGATCCGCTGAACGGAGCCTTTGTAGCGCTACTTCTTTCCGCTGTGCCTTCCCCAGGGATATGTAAACGTGTTATGGTCACACAGCGAAAACACCGAAATGTCCGGTTATTATTTGTTAATTTGTGTTCTAGTTGCTTTTTAAATTGTGTGTAGGCCTCGGAGGAAAACACGATACCTTTGATGTTTTTAAAGAGGCTTGTGTTGTTTTCGGGAGCGTGTTTTTTGTATTTTTAAGTTGTGGAGATACCGTGTGTTATACAGCGTTGGAGCAAACAAGCTTGTATACAAAATATGATATGCGATAGTGGGGGGAACACGACAATACTTTAGCCTCATACCCCCCCCACCCGCTGTGTCTCCTCTCCCTTCCTCTTCTTCCCTCCCCCCCTCTCCTCTCCTCTCCTCCCCTTCCCCCCTCCCCCTCCTCTCCTCCCTTCCCCTCCCCTCCTCCCCCTCCTCCCCCCCCTTCCCCCCTCCCCCTCCTCTCCTCCCTTCCCCTCCCCCTCCCCCTCCTCCCCCCTCCTCTCCTCCCTCCCCTTCTCCCCCTCCTCTCCTCCCCCTTCCCCTCCCTCCTCCCCCCCTCCTCTCCTCCCCTCCCCTCCTCTCCTCCCTTCCCCTCCCCTCTTCCCCCTCCTCTCCTCCCTTCCCCTCCCTCCTCCCCCTCCCCTCCTCCCCTCAGGTCTCTGGGCAGTCTCCAGCAGGCGTTGGTGTGTTTCGAGAAGCGTCTGGTGGTGGCCCACGAGCTGGGCGGGGAGGGAGGGGGGAAGGCCCAGGCGTACGGGGAGCTGGGGGCCCTACACAGCCAGCTGGGCAACTACGAACAGGCCCTGTCCTGCCTGGAGCACCAGCTCAACATCGCCTGCACCGCAGGGGTAAGACCTTTACCTTGAGAGAAAGAGAGAGAGCGAGAGAGAGAGAGAGAGAGAGAGAGAGAGAGAGAGAGAGAGAGAGAGAGAGAGAGGGGGGGGGGTGCTTGTATACTGTTAGCTTCTGGAATGTTAATGCCATTTTCAACCACTCCTGTGCAATTCAACCACTCCCGTGCATTTTAACTACTCCTGTGCAATTCGACCACTCCCTTGCATTTCAACCACTCCCGTGCATTTTAACCACTCCCGTGCATTTCAACCTCTCTGTGCATTTCAACCCTCCCCGTGCATTTCAACACTCCTGTGCATTTCAACCACTCCTGTGCCTCCCAGGACAGACCACTAGAGGGCGAGGCGAGCGGCGCGCTGGAGGAGTCTACCAGCTGATGGGAGAGAACGAGACAGCGCTACAGGTTGGTGCTACAGTAACTCGATAGCTATCGTTATCAGTTTTAGTTTAATACCATTCTGTCTGTGTTCTTATCTTGTACAGTATCAATTCTAGAATTGTAAATGCATCAAAGATAATGAAGTTCTTTACTGTATTCTGCCCATTAATCTATTTATCCATCCACCCATCCGTTTGCCATTCACCAATTCATCGGTCCATCCATCCACCCATCCATCCATCCATCCATCCAATCATCCAACCATCCATCCATCCAATCATCCAACCATCCATCCATCCCTTCCATCCATCCAAACCATCCATCCATCCCTCCATCCATCCAACCATCCATCCCTCCCCTTCCCTCCCCTCCCCTCCCTCCCTCCCTCCATCCATCCATCCTCCCTCCATCCATCCATCCTTCCATTCCTCCATCCATCCATCCATCCATCCCTCCTCCTTCCATCCATCCCTCCATCCCTCCCTCCCTCCATCCACCCATCCCTCCATCCCTCCCTCCCTCCATCCACCCATCCTCCATCCCTCCCCTCCCTCCCTCCATCCCTCCATCTCTACAGTGGCACCAGAGAGCTCTAGAGATTGCAGAGCAGACAGGCAGTGGGAGGTGTCAGGGGCGGGGCCTATGGTAACCTGGGACTGACCTATGAGGCGCTGGGGAACTACGAGCGGGGCGGTGGTGTGTCAGGAGCAGCACCTGAGCGTGGCGGCGCAGACCA
>NC_137689.1:49546418-49548918 GCF_963989245.1 Nansenia antarctica | reverse complement strand
ACAAGCTTAATCATCATCATCACTGCTCTCTTGACTGCTGTTATTACTGTCCTCAATTTCAACCATGGTAGAGGATGTTGTAGGCTATCACTTTAAATAGCTCATTATTTTGATTGTGCAACAAAGTCTTTTTTTTTTCTTCTAATAGAATTCCCAACCATATTCCCTGGGTCAGGGGTCTAGGTGCGATAATGAAGCTGTAAAACAAACGTCTGAACGTTTGAAAGCTTCAGATAAAAGAAATGTGAAGTCCCTTGGTGTTGTTTTTCCTTTTAGCGACGAGTCGTTCGGGACAGAATTTTCACGTGTCGGCGTGATAACCGTGATAACCGTGCGATACGCGATACGCGGAATGAAAGTACGAGTTACGATACTTTCCGAATGTTTTCGTGAGGGGAGTCGCCGTGGTCGTCGTCGGTCGACTGTTGTGATGGATTACTCGTCGGGCCTTCGGCTGAGGGGACGGCAAATAGTTACTTAGTGGGGCTTCAGTGATGCAGCAGTCAGCAGTCAGCAGTTGGATTTTGAGGAAGTAAATTCCTCTCCCAGCGCTTCCAGCTGTTGGTGCGCAAGAGCGCGTTCATGCGGCTGATCTGCCGCGCAGAATGCATTTTGGCGACGCATGCGCACTGGCGCACCAGTTATGTGCACCCCTGCCTATGAGTCTACTCATGAAACCAGCCCTATGGTCTACTCATGAAACCAGCCCTATGAGTCTACTCATGAAACCAGCCCTATGGTCTACTCATGAAACCAGCCCTATGAGTCTACTCATGAAACCAGCCCTATGGTCTACACATGAAACCAGCCCTATGGTCTACACATGAAACCAGCCCTATGGTCTACACATGAAACCAGCCCTATGGTCTACTCATGAAACCAGCCCTATGGTCTACTCATGAAACCAGCCCTATGAGTCTACTCATGAAACCAGCCCTATGAGTCTACTCATGAAACCAGCCCTATGGCTCTACTCATGTGGTTCGTGAGGCGGATGCACAACATGTCCTGCATTGGTTTGGAGGCAGAAAAAATATCATCAACCATGTAAATCTTTAAATGCGAAACATGTCATTGGTCTCATGTGGGGCGGTTATCTATACCACCATCTCTGGTTGTTAGGGACAAAAGAAGTAACAAATGACCCAGTTATACCCAAAGGTAAACATTAATGGTAGCTTATTGGCCATGACAATATAAAGTATTTTCAGTAATAAAGAACATAGAATTAGAAATAGATGCCTCAAACAAATGCCTCATACAAAATCAAAGGATCACAGAGTCAACAAAGAACACATCCACACACAAGGATGTGTTTCTAATCGAATTAAACAGTCACCATATCAAAGTCTCAAAGTATAAAGGTGACTACTAAAGTACAAAGTAACTGAACTAAATCACAGAAAAAAAGGATCACTAAACCAATGAAACCACCAAGCATGGCTCTGAACTCAGCATGGTGGGAACTGTGTGGTAAACACAACAGCTGCAGATGAGCGGTACTCAGAGTCTTTTAAAGGCATGCTGTCTCTGGGGATTGGCTGTCACTGGTCCAGGTGACCCCTGGTGATTGGCTGTCACTGGTCCAGGTGACCCCTGGTGATTGGCTGTCACTGGTCCAGATGCCCCCTGGTGATTGGCTGTCACTAGTCCAGGTGACCCCTGGTGATTGGCTGTCACTGGTCCAGGTGACCCCTGGTGATTGGCTGTCACTGGTCCAGGTGACCCCTGCTGATTGGCTGTCACTGGTCCAGGTGACCCCTGGTGATTGGCTGTCACTAGTCCAGGTGCCCCCTGCTGATTGGCTGTCACTAGTCCAGGTGACCCCTGCTGATTGGCTGTCACTGGTCCAGGTGACCCCTGGTGATTGGCTGTCACTGGTCCAGGTGACCCCTGCTGATTGGCTGTCACTGGTCCAGGTGACCCCTGGTGATTGGCTGTCACTGGTCCAGATGACCCCTGGTGATTGTCTGTCACTGGTCCAGGTGACCCCTGGTGATTGGCTGTCACTGGTCCAGGTGCCCCCTGGTGATTGGTGGTGTATCTCCAATCAGTAAACTGGGAGGAGCCCCAGGACTAGGAAGATCTCTCTCCTGGTAGAAAACAGAGTACAGAACAGACACACACACACACACACACACACACACACACACACACACACAGACACACACAGACAGACAAACGAGAATGCCATACTACAGAAAACAGAGACGCACACACAGACAATGCCATCCTAATGACAGCCGTCACACTGGTGTTTAGGGTTAGGGTTATGGTTATGGTTGTGGTTAACATGTCAGTGGTCTCATGATGGGAGGTTGTCTGCACCTCTATCTCTGGTGTTTAAGGTTAGGGTTATGGTTATGGTTGTGGTTAACATGTCAGTGGTCTCATGATGGGAGGTTGTCTGCCCCTCTATCTCTGGTGTTTAAGGTTAGGGTTATGGTTGTGGTTAACATGTCAGTGGTCTCATGATGGGAGGTTGTCTGCACCTCTATCT
>NC_137689.1:49443918-49538918 GCF_963989245.1 Nansenia antarctica | reverse complement strand
CCCCCCACCCCTCGTCCCTCCCTTCCCCTCTCCCTCCGTCTCTCCCCAGGGTCTGATGCACAGCAGTGGTCCAGTGGGGAGACACAGGCAGCTGGTGTTGGTGCTGGAGGGCGAGCTGTACCTGATGCCCTTCGCCCTGCTGAAGGGCAGCTCCTCTAATGAGTACCTGTACGAGAGGTTCAGCCTCATCTCTGTCCCCTCCCTGGGGAGCCTGGGGGCCGCCGTCAAGGTGGGGGCTCACACACATGTCACACACATGTCACACAGCCAGACACACACACACACACATACACACACACACAGCCAGACACACACACACACGTACAGTCAGACACACACACACACACATACACACACAGTCAGACACACACACACAGTCAAACACACATACACACACACACACACACACACGCACAGTCAGACACACACACACACACGCACAGTCAGACACACACACACACACATACACACGCACAGTCAGACACACACATACTGTAGATGCACAGTCAGACACACACACAAACACACTCACAGTCAGACACACATACACGCACATACATACAGTCACACACAGACACACATTCAGTCAGACACATACACAAGCACGCACACACACACACATGCACGCATGCACACACACACACACACGCTGCACATTCACTGTACAAATGTGTGTATACACTAGTCGATTATTGATTAACCACCCCCCTCCCCACCTGCTTCTCTTCTCCCTGTCTCCCCCCATGTCTCCCCCCATGTCTCCCTGTGTTTGTCTTGCGGCCCCCCCTCATCCTCCCCCCAGCCCCACCCACGACGTGGTGGTCCCCTCCTCTGTTCTGGCGGGGGCTCCATGGCTGCAGTGGTGGGGGCCCCTCGCCTGCCCCCCAGCGTCATGGACCGCTGGCTGTGGGGGCCGCTGCCCTCTGCCCAGGACGAAGCCCTCCGGCTGGGGGAGCAGCTGGGCTGTCACCCCCTCACGGGAGCTTCCGCCACCAAGGACCGCGTGCTGGCAGCCCTGGCCCAGGCAGAGTGCGTTCACTTCGCCACTCATATCTCCTGGAAGCTGGCCGCCCTGGTCCTCTCCCCCAGCCAAGACCACTCCGGGGGGGAAGGCCCAGGGGGCAGGCCCAAGGAGGGAGCTCTATGCGGGGGGTCGGTTTCAGGCGAGACCGGGGATCGGGACGGGAAGGCCAAGGCTTCGTTCGGGAGGAGCCACAGCAGCCCAGAGAGGCTGAGGGGGGCGCAGGAGGAAGGCAGCGAGGACGGGGAGAGCATGTGTGACGTGGAGAGTGTGTGTGACAGCCCACCGCTACAGGACTTTCTGCTGACCGCTGCAGACATACTGGACCTGAAGCTGCCTGTGAAACTGGTCGTTCTGGGGTGAGTCTTAAACACACATAACACACGTTTCATAGTCATCTAATTGTGGCAGCAGCTGGTGAAAGCGGGAACAAGTCAGGCAACCGATCAAAATGTTCAGACTTCTATTCTGAAAAATGTCAATGACTTGTTGAAAATCAATGACACGCTCGCTAGTCAAGCCAAAACACTGCAATGCAACGGAGTCGGTGAGTAATCCCCATTACTCACTGAATCCATTGCATTGCAATGTTTTGGCTTGACTAGTGAGTGTCATTGATTTTCAACATAGTTGAAATGTATTTAAATTTTTCAGAATAAAAGAACATTTTGTCGGTTTGACGACTTGACTCCTTTCATGACTTTTCCTAGATATGTGCGTTCTACCACCCAGTATCCTTACATTTTCAAAACCACATCAGGATAAGCTAGTATAAAGCTATTTTGCCGGTTTTTCTGTGTAGGAGGGCAGGCTAATTTACAAGACGACCAACTAGTGGTCGTTGTGTGTAAGTAACAGCTTTCCATTGTAAAGACTATGGTCATTTGACCCCCGAGGCGACTCTAATACTAGGTAAAAAAGGCACGGCTGTTCTAGTGTTAAAATAGGAGAACAGAAGTGAAAACAGAAGGGTGACCCACGCTGACCCGGTCCGGTCCGGTCCCTCTCTCCCTCAGGTCCTACCAGGAGTGCTGCAGCAGGGTGACGGCGGACGGCGTGGTGGGTCTGACGCGGGCCTTCCTGGCCGCCGGGGTGCAGTGTGTGTGTGTGGCGCTGTGGCCCGTTCCCATGGCAGCCTCCAAGGTGTTCACACACACCTTCTACATGGCGCTGCTCAACGGCACCAAGGCCAGCGCTGCTCTCACTGAGGCCATGAAGACTCTGCAGAGCAGCCAGCAGTACTCACACCCCTCCAACTGGGCTGGTGAGTGGACACACACACACACACGCATGCACGCACACACACGCATGCACTCACACACACACACACACACACACGCATGCAAGCGCACACACACACACACACACACACACACACACACACACACACACATACACACACGCATGCATGCACGCACGCACGCACGCACGCACGCACATACACACACACACACACACACACACACACACACACACACACACACACACAGACACACACACTGTTAGGAACTCTGGGGTTCCAGGGGCAGCTGGTAGCCTAGAGGTTAGAGAGGCCCGCTAACAATCGTAAGGTCACTGGCTGGATCCCCGCCTCAGGAGGGAGCTACATGTGAGCTGGTGACTGGAGGGCTGCTGGTATCATATCTAAGGTGCCTACCACTGCCGTTGTGCCCTTGAGCAAGGCAGTTAACCCATAATTGCTGACTATGGCTGAACTTGTGCCTAGAGCAAAAAATGCATTTCCTTGTACTACTAAAAAAAAGGGGGTTTTACAGGCCGGGCCTGTAACTGATCTGACACCTGCAATACTGATGTCACTTTTTAATCATCCTAAATTACTATTCCAATCAACATGCATGCACACACACACTAATACACACCACACAAACATACACACATACACACACACACACACACACACACACACACACATAATCTCATGCTTGGGAAAAGTGATCAACTGATTTGAGTAAGTGTTTGTCAGATCTGACCCTCCTCTCTCCTTCCCTCCTATCGGGTGCTCTCTTCTCATCCAGGCTACATGCTGATTGGTAGTGACGTGAAGCTGAACAGCCCCATGTCTCTGATTGGCCAGGCCCTGGCAGAGATCCTGCAGTACCCAGACAGGGCCCGGGATGCCCTGAGGGTTCTACTGCACTTGGTAAGAGACTCACCTCCCCCACCTCACCTCCCCCACCTCCTCTACCCCACCTCACCTCCCCCACCTCTACTCCACCTCATCTACCCCACCTCACCTACCCCACCTCACCTCCCCCACCTCTACCCCACCTCATCTACCCCACCTCACCTACCCCACCTCACCTCCCCCACCTCTACCCCACCTCATCTACCCCACCTCATCTACCCCACCTCATCTACCCCACCTCACCTCCCCCACCTCTACCCCACCTCACCTCCCCCACCTCTACCCCACCTCATCTACCCCACCTCACCTACCCCACCTCACCTCCCCCACCTCCTCTACCCCACCTCACCTCCCCCACCTCTACTCCACCTCATCTACCCCACCTCACCTCCCCCACCTCCTCTACCCCACCTCATCTACCCCACCTCACCTACCCCTCCTCACCTACCCCACCTCATCTACCCCACCTCCTCACCTACCCCTCCTCACCTACCCCACCTCCTCTACCCCACCTCATCTACCCCACCTCATCTACCCCACCTCATCTACCCCACCTCATCTACCCCACCTCATCTACCCCACCTCATCTACCCCACCTCCTCTACCCCACCTCACCTCCCCCACCTCTACACAACCTCATCTACCCCTCCTCACCTACCCCTCCTCACCTACCCCACCTACCCCACCTCCTCTACCCCACCTCCTCACCTACCCCTCCTCATCTACCCCACCTCCTCTACCCCTCCTCACCTCCCCCACCTCCTCACCTACCCCTCCTCACCTACCCCTCCTCACCTACCCCACCTCACCTGCCCCACCTCATCTACCCCACCTCATCTACCCCACCTCATCTACCCCACCTCATCTACCCCACCTCCTCTACCCCACCTCACCTCCCCCACCTCCTCTACCCCACCTCCTCACCTACCCCTCCTCACCTACCCCACCTCACCTACCCCACCTCACCTGCCCCACCTCATCTACCCCACCTCATCTACCCCACCTCATCTACCCCACCTCCTCACTCACCCCCCCACCTCTCTCCTAACCCCCCCCACCTCTCTCCTAACCCCCCCCCACCTCTCTCCTAACCCCCCCCCCACCTCTCTCCTCCCCCAGGTTGAGAAGTCTCTGCAGCGTATCCAGAGTGGTCAGTGTAACTCCATGTACACCTCGCAGCAGAGCGTTGAGAAAAAGGTGTGTCTACAGTCTTCTATCTACTGTATCTATCTATCTATCTATCTATCTATCTATCTCTCTCTCTCTCTCTCTGTCTGTCTGTCTGTCTGTCTGTCTGTCTGTCTGTCTGTCTGTCTGTCTGTCTGTCTATCTCTGTCTGTCTGTTTGTCTGTCTGTCTGTCTAACTATCTATCTATCTATCTGTCGGTCTGTCTGTCTGATCAGTCTATCTATCTGTCTGTCTGTCTGTCTATCTGTCTGTCTGTCTGTTTCTGTGTGTCTGTGTGTCCACCTCCATGTCTCAGTACAATGTGATGATGACTGGTTCCTCTCCCTGCCCAGGTTGGGGGGGTGCCAGGGTGGCAGGCCCTCCTCTCAGCGGTGGGGTTCAGGTTGGACTGCTCCGGGACCGGCACAGGTCTCACGGCCGCCGTGTTCTTCCCCACGGCGGACCCTGGGGACAGGCTTCAGCAGTGCAGTGCCACCCTGCAGTCCCTGCTCGGTAACCCACACACACCTGTCAATCTTCCAGTCTATACAGTATATATGTGACACGTTCTGATGCTTCGGTCCTCATATCGGCAGCCAATCAAAATGGTTCTGACTTTTTCTTTTGAAACACGGTACTATGTTTCAATGTTTCAACGTTGTCGAGAATCACAACACAAACTAGTCACTAGTCAAGCCAAAATACTGCAACGCAATGGATTCGGTGAATAATCCCCACTGCTACCTAGTTAACTATAACACAGCTTTACATTGTTAGCAGGCTCACAAAACAAGCTGTGTTAGTTGACTAGCGATTGTGTCATTGATTTTCAACAACGCGGGAATGTATTCGCATTTTTTCAAAAGAAAAGTCCGATCATTACATCGGATCCCGATTATGAGGACCAAAGCATTAGAACGTGTCACATATGAGTTAACCGATTAAGACAGTTTGTGTGCTAATCGATCCCTAAATCCAGTATTGATGAATCCCACCCGTATTTCATGTCTGTCGGTACGTGTAGGAGCCAGGGGTTGGCTTGGCATTAGGCCGTAGGGTGGCTGGTTAGAAGTGACTTTCTTGAATCTCTTTGTCTTCCAGGTCTGCCTCCGCCAGCCCTCCAGGCCCTGTGCAAACTGGTGACCGCTTCAGAGACCGGAGAACAGCTCATCAACAAGGTAGGGCTACGTCACAGCAGTCCAGTGTACGCAAGACAAACGGCAATACAAATGCACAACAACCACACACATGCTTACAGACGCACAGCGCTCACACACATTAACGGACGCACACACACACACACACACACACACACACATCAGACACATGAGCTGACTGGATGGTCTGCATGCCGTATGCTCGGGGTTTGGTGTGCTTACGTGACGTTAATCAACTAGGCACTGGGTTGTGCGTCTCATAATACGGCCAGTGGCCCCTGCATGGTTGAGTGTGCTGTCTGTGCATTAAAACAAGCCTGGATGTCAGTCTGCCCTCTAATGGCCAACTCTTCACTAAAACCCTCTCTCTCCCTCTCTTTCTCCTTCCTACCCACCACTTGAAGGCTGTTAAAAATATGGTGGGAATGGTAAGTTTTAGCTGACTGGGCTCAAACCAAAATAATCATATTTCACCACAGGCAGAGGTGGAATTGCCTTTTGTTTTTTTGTAATGGATGTTGTTCATTTGGGTTGGAAGGCTACCAAGCATTCTCATGGAGCTTTCTCCCCTCTCTCTTTTCTCAATTTCTTAACCCCCCCCCTCACACACACACACACACACACCCTCGCTCGTTCTCTCTCTCTCTCTCTCTCTCCAGCTCCACCAGGTATTGGTGCAGTTGCAGTCAGGTGACAAGGAGCAGGACTTCTCATTGGCTCCCATCCAGGTGTCCATCAGTGTTCAGCTCTGGAGGCTCCCGGGCTGCCATGAGTTCCTGGCTGCCCTGGGTGAGTCATCATCTGTTGAACAATAACATATTTCATTATTGTGTTCAAGTTGCTGACTTCAACTCCAGAGGAGGCCGGCCACAAAGTCCTCAGGGACATTCCAATACACAATTGTATTGTAAAAAATTGTGATTGAACTTCGAAACCTTCTCTTTTCTAAACCCCTTATTTAGAGTTTTCTGTAGAGTAGATTACTCTCGGTTCACTTCCCTTAACATAGCCGTCACTCAAGTTGCATAGGCTTGTTGGACTGGGAACAATAAAAAGATAACCTTCCATGATAATTAAGATTGTAGTGGTGATACGATTTTTCTTAAGTGTAATTTGGCACCTTGTGTTTAATTATCTGCTGTAAAACTCTGCCCTTTGCCATCTGCTTACTGCCTAATTGCACATTTCATTTGGTTTCAAAGTATTATGACATGATTAGAGTAATTCATGATAATTAGTTTCATTTATGTAGTTGTACATTGGGTTAGGGTTAAACCCATTGTATATTGTATTTACAGTGTGGGTGTGGGTGTGTGTGTGTGGGGGGGGGGGTGATGTACCCATACCTCAATCATGTTGTTCTCATGCCTCCTTTGGAGGTCTGGCTTTGATTGAATTTGGACGGAGCACTGTGTGTGAGAACGAGCTCCAACTGTGACATTCCAAGAACCTGTTGTTATGTGCGTCATTTATTCCAATTGGGTAGGGCTATTTTGAGTTGTTGCCTATGCTAGCTTGTAACATGGATGAAAATGGAAGAAAACCCTGAAGGAAAAACTGAATTCTGTTGTTGTTTTTTTTAGCTCCACCCAAACAAGGTATTTTATTTGGTTGACGTATGGCGAGGCGTCAAACGGGTTTTCAGTATAGCTGTTTTCTGCAACAGATTTCCTCAGGGTTTCTGAACTAGGAAAGCCTGGTCCAAATGAGGTTAACACTGTGCATACATAGAATAATCTGAACTGCTCTCTCTCTCTCTCTCTCTTTCTGTCTCTGTCTGTGTGTCTGTCTGTCTGTCTGTTTCTCTCTCTCTTTCAATCTCTCTCTCTCTCTCTGTCTGTGTGTCTGTTTCTCTCTCTTTCAATCTCTCTCTCTCTCTCTCTGTCTGTGTGTCTGTCTGTCTGTTTCTCTCTCTCTTTCAATCTCTCTCTCTATCTGTTTCTCTCTCTCTCCCTCTCCCTCTCTCTCTCTTTCAATCTCTGTCTGTCTGTCTGTCTGTCTGTCTGTTTCTCTCTCTCCCTCTCTCTCAATCTGTCTGTCTGTCTGTCTCTGTCTCTCTCTCAGGGTTTGACCTCTGTGAGGTGGGTCAGGAGGAGGTGGTGTTGAAGACAGGGAAGCAGGCGAGCAGACGCACCATGCACTTCGCTCTGCAGTCTCTCCTGGCCCTCTTTGGTGAGACCGACACACAGAGCTCCAGTTCTGTTTCAAAGCCTTCTCCAAGTCTCTCAGTGATACACTGTACACACATGAATGTTTGCTCCCAAGAACATCTCCGCCTCGTCTTTCCCTGTACGCTTTATTGCACAGCCTTCCATCTCTCCGTCTCACCTGTCCGTCTTCCCATCTCTCCATCTCTCCATCTCTCCCCTCAGACTCCACAGAGCTTCCCAAACGCCTCAGCCTGGACAGCTCTTCCTCCCTGGAGTCCCTGTCCTCCTCCCAGTCCGTCTCCCACCCCCACTCCTTACCGTTGACCCTGGGCTGCTACGCGCCACAGCCTCCCTTCTCCCCCCCGCTCTGTCCCGACAGCCTCTCCTCCGACGCCATCTCCGTCTACAGCCTCAGCTCCCTGGCCTCCTCGATGAGCTTCCTGTCCCGTCCCGAGCCAGCGGGAAGTGACGTCATCAGCCTGCGCTCGCGGCAGCAGGAGCTGGAGCGACACCGCGGGGGGGCGGGGCTCTTCGCCTCGCACCGACACACCGGGGGCGTGTCCAGAAGTCGGTCGACCCATCATGGAGGGGGAGGAGGAACGGGAGGAGAGGGGGAGGAAGAGGAGTACGAGGGGTTCTCCATCATCAGTAGTGAGCCGCTCGGAGGAGGGGGAAGGGAATGTGACACCCTGCCGCTGCCTGGGGGACACAGGCACCACAGAGGAGGTGCGGGGAGGGGGGGCGCAGGGGGAAGAGGGTACCCCATCTCCGTCTCCTCCAAGGGTAGCGTCAGTACTCCGACCTCACCAATAAAAGCCCCCCCACTGCCTTTGACGGTTCCCCCCAGCCCAAAGCTCAAGCCGGAAGGGTAAGTTGTGAGTTGTTTTAGTTGACAAGGCTCAAATAGAGGGGCTGTGTTTTACTCCAGGGTGTTGTTCCCTCACTTTGGGAAGACTAGGAGGAGAATAGGGAATGAAGGCAGCAGGGAAAGAACAACTTTCTGAAATTAAATTAAATGCAGCTCAAGATAGCCGAGTTAAAATGCAGATTAAAAATGCAGCTAGGAAGTCATTTTTCTATGATTGACTTTATCGTAAGTAGAACGGAATGGATCTGAAACATCTCTTTTCTCCTCTTTCCCTTCCTCCCTTCCAGCTCGTCCTCTCAGAAAGTCGGGAAAGGGAAGGTGAGCAGTTCCGAGTCAGACCAGTCCAGTACAGAGACAGACAGCACCGTCAAATCCCAGGAGGAGAAGGGTCCGTTGGACCCCCAAGAACTGGCCCAGAAGATCCTTGAGGAGACCCAGGGCCACATGCGGGCTGTAGAGAGCCTGCAGAGGGGGAGCGGATTGGTGAAGACAGGGGTGGGGATTGAGGGGGTAGGGGAGGATGGGGCAAGGGGATCCTCTACTTCTACCCCCACAACCCCGACTCTGACCCCTACTGGAGGGAGGTTGGGCTTCCGTTCCTCTGAGACCAGTGCTTTTAGCAGACCCAGTAGTAGAGCAAGCCTAAAGGCCCGGTCCTCGCCCCTCTCCCTCTCCGCACCCCTCTCACCTCTCTCCCCGTCTCTTTCTGCTCCCCTCTCGACCCGGCCCAAACCCCCTTCACGCTCCTCGTCATTACAGAAGATCAGCTCAGGCTACAACAGCCCAGCTCCCTCCTCCCCCTCTCCCTCCCTCTCTATCTTCTTCCGAGAGGGGAGCACTCACCCCCCTCCCTTCCCGTCCCCCACCCTAAGCTCAGACTCACACCTTCAGAGCCAGCTCAAACTCAAATACCCCAGCTCCCCTTACAGCCCCCACATCTCTCACTCCCGCTCCCCTAGTAACCTCTCAGTGTCCCCCAGCTCGGGAAACCCTTCCCCAGCTGGCAGTGCCCCGTCCCCAGCCCTCTCCTACTCTTCCACAGGATCCACATCAGCCCGGTCCAGTCCAGCTGACACCCCAGATCGGGATCGGTTAAAGCGAGCTGCCCTGGATGATAAAGTCCAGGCCATCCACAACCTAAAGACCTTCTGGGCCAACGCCACTCAGAAACAGGAGGTCCCTGGCCCGGTCAGAGTGCTCAGAGGTGGGGGGAAGAAGATGAGTACAGTTCAGAGAGATGTCCTGGGTCTCTTGAACCTTTCTCCAAGACATGGGCCTGTGAGCCAGGACCTGGAACAAGCCCAGGGTCAGAGCCCTGGTAACCCACCCAACGGGCACAGAAAGCTGGATCCTAAACAAGTGGCGCCCTCTTCCCCTAATACCACCCCCTCCTCCAGGAGCGGCAGTCCTGGAGCCCACCCACTCAGACTGCCCTCTGGAAACGGGTACAAGTTCCTCTCACCAGGACGGTTCTTCCCCTCCTCCAAATGCTGAGAGGGTTTGGACGGAGATCTGTCCCCGGGTTCTGGAGAACCAGTGTCCACTATTTTATTACAATAGCTGGTCTATGAAAGGGACTAGCCATTTGCCAGCAAAGTACAGCAACAAGACCCCGCTCGTGACAAGGAACGCTTAAGTTCCAATTGGCATGGCAACATAGAAAGTGTGTAATGTCAACATATGACGGCGCATTTACTGTTAACGGGGATGTGACACTTTGTGATGATTGTGCCGTCCCATGGAGACCACAGGAAGGATGGAGTGAGGCTGACTGGACACTTTATCTCCCTGCAGTTCCTAACTGACAGGAGAGCGTGTCGTCCCAATGCCTTCACCTACACTGTAAAGACAGTAGAAAGACTCAGACTCAGAGCCGGTTACAATAACTGAAAATACCCAGATGGAGTTTCTACCTAAAACACTCACTGGTTGTGTAAATTAAGACAACACGGTTGAATTGGATTTCTTGAATTTTGATTTATTTTTAATATAATTATTGTTCATTGTTATTATCAAGGACTGTAACTGTTATTATGATTATTTAGTTTTGTAAATTAAATCCAGTGTTTTGCAATCAGTATTACATGTTTCTTTTTATATTATGAAGCAAATCATGGATGAAATTTAAAAACAAACACATTTTGATATTCTTATTGAAATGGTGAAAACAGACTTATATGTGAATTGCTTGTCAGTATGAAAGCATGGGAACTCTTGCTCTTCAATGTTTCACTGTCTTTTTAACACACACAACTTTTGCACCAGTGGACTCTCATAAAGTATAAAGACATATCTCAATTAATTTCTCAGAAAAATTGTTTCAATAAAAATGTTTGCTCTCTTGGTTTTGTCTCATTTTAATCTTAATTGTGAGGGAGACATTCTACTTGGATTTTACTCCTGCATTGTTGCTTAGAACATCATCCTAGGAATGAGTTCAGGGCAGTATTCTGATCTAAACAATAACTTGTTAAATGAATTTAACAGGAAACCATGGGGAAATTTATATTTAATATTTATAGAATAACAAATTATCACATTAATTCGTCAAAGAAGCTTGTCCACAAAAATATGAATGAACTAAATAAATCCTGGATGGTAAATGGTTCTTTCCCATCCTTCTGCAGTAGATCACTGACTGATGATTGAGTATTAAATATTTATCAATTTATGATGAACTAATAAAACACTGTCATGTTTAACTTTCAAAAGAAAATTACTATGGAATTGTTGCCCATGCCTGTGGATGTGAAAATTGTGAGGAGCAATGCTGGCAATCAAGGAAAACCTCATTCTGTTTGAGAAATCATTGTTAGACTACTCAATAAATAGGTATTTGGAATTGCTCATGAATATCTCAGGAGAAGTGACCATTGGGAGTTACGTTTGAACAGTGGGGTGAGAATGGGGGATGCCCTACCCCCCACAGTCTCCAACCCAGTTTTCATAGTTTCCGTTGATGGCTCTTAATAGTATATAGCATATACTATACGATTTAATGCTACTAATAATTCCTGTCATCCAATACATTGGCTATCAGCCTATCATATCCATCATGTCATGGTTTTACATACCGGCAAAGCTTACAAAGTCATGTGTGCGGGGTTTGGCCAATCAACAGCTCTCGTGGGCGGAAAGAACTTGTTGTTGATAATTCCGGATGACGTCGACATCCTCGCGCAGCCGCAGCCCGGGAGGAGAAGATGGTGCTGATCAAGGAATAGTGAGTTGGACTGTTTAACGTCTTTATTCCGTCGTGTTTAACCACTGTGTCTGGTCCTCGTGCCCAGTCTGTAAGAGGGAACTTCTATGTGTCGACTCGTGTCGGCGTATGTGTATTTAGTCCCTTGTCTATCATTTAGAAGGGTGTGTGAATGTTCGGGTGGATAAGGTCGGGTTGATGTGGGTTCTTCCCAGATACCGGTGCCTGGGAGCCAGGCCTAGCTACCACTAGACACCGGTGTTAGCCGCCTGGGAGCCAGACCTAGCTACCACCAGATACCGGTGCCTAGGAGCCAGGCCTAGCTACCACTAGACACCGGTGTTAGCCTGAGAGCTAGGCCTAGCTACCACTACATATACCGGTGTTAGCCGCCTGGGAGCTTCACCGCTACATTAGCCGCCCAGCTAAGTTAGCTAGTAAGCGCTAGCATCACAGGAGAGGCAGCTAGTGAGCTGTTCTCCAGCTGAAGCCTGTGTAGAAAGATCACTTCTAAACACTTATCCACTAACGTATATTGAAGTTTGGATACATTTCTTTAAAAATCCCTGTTGTACAGATTCAGCCAGCTAGCCACCGGTGTTACCGCTGCTAGGAGTGCTTCTACCCGGAGAACCGTGATAATCTGCCACTCAGAGACCGACAGCTTATGGCCCCGTGTTGGCTAGTCGGCTAACTGGGCTAGGCTCTGCTGCCTTCACACCCAGGTTAGGTTGGCTAGCTAGCTAACCCCGTGGCTCTGCCGCCTTCACATTCAGCTTCATTCAAAGCTAGCAGGCTACATAGCTCCCCGCTAGTGCTAGCTAGGCCCAGCTCCCAGGCTAGACACCTGTATCTAGTGCTAGCTAGATACCGACACTTAAGCTAATTACTATTAGCCAGCTACTGCACCTTTAACCAGCATGTTATTTTTAGACGTCGCTGTGTTGAGCCTCTTCCGACCACCCTTTCTTAGCTAAACATGGGCCTTGATGCAGCTTTACCCCCACCTGACTTGTCGGTGGCACTGACTGACTGGTCTGCTTGTGTGATGATGGGCTTGACTTGGTGGCTAAAGTACATTTTACAACTTGCTACTATGGGAATAAGGAATGGATGTAGTTGTCTAGCTAAAAAATCATACAGGTTCCCTGTCTGCTGCTGCAATCTACCTGCATCGTAACCTATATGGATACTGGTGCCACATTGCCAAAGTGTCTTTTAGTGGTTCATGATCTGGCTGTAGCAGCTCTGCAGTCTACAGTGTGTGTCAGTGAGCACTAACTAGCTGCCACTGCCTGTTAGCAATAAAGCACGAGCAAAGATCCAGATTCTGTTTTGTATTGCAATCAATTCTCGAAGGCTAAGCTTACTCTAGACTGATCGTCACTAAACCTAGATCAGTAAATGGTCCTTCCCTATGAAATGGAGCTAAGGGGCAGACAGTGTGGGGAGGGACCGTCATCCACATGATCTGAAATGACTCAGGTGACACTTCCCAAAAAATTACACTACCAAGAAAGTAATCTAATAGCCTATAGTCTGTGTGCCGTCGGGTGTCTGATGATGACGACTGAAAGCGCAATTGACATACATGTTCAATACCTTTTTTCCCCCCCAGGGCATTTATGTGGTCTGATTTAGGCTTTAGTTAAGATGTTGACGGTAGTCAAGTCCGTGTGTGTGTGAAGGAAGTGTAGCACGTCTCCAGACTCCTTTTCTGCTCACCCGGGGCAGCAGTATAGGTTAAGCAGGATCGATGAGATCAGACAGAATGTAATAGAATTGTTCAGGCTGCTCCTTGAATTCAATTTCCAGTGAGACGAAGAAACAACCCGCCTCTACGTAGAACGCAACCGCTCAGGACTTCCAGTCCATGCTGATTACCGTGTTGAGATAAGATAGTGACATGCTGAGGACACGTTGTGCCCGCCCGTCTCTCTGACCTATAGCAAGGCATGCTCATTTTCCCGGAGTAGCCTACGATATCGGTTATCATCATGAGGGGTTTTAATAGGCTATAGCCTGAAGCTTTCGCTTGAACATAGGTCGGTCACTTTCCCTAACCTCTCTTCCTTCTCCTTGATAGTGGTCAGAGAACCAGCCATCACCTGCATCTGGGAGTGTTGCCTCGTGGGGGGGGCAGGGCAGTGTTGCCTTACGGGGGGGGTTGGTGTGTTACCAAGGAAACTTCCTGTGGTGTTTCCGGGGAATGATACAATTTCCCTTGCATCTGCTTTGCTTCCCTGTGCTTTAATTCTTCCTTTCAGTCTTGCCTTTCCTGTGTGTGTGTGTGTGTGTGTGTGTGTGTGTGTGTGTGTGTGTTCCAAGAACCATGAGAGGTTGAGGGTGTTTCTCAGGTGGCAGGCTGCCTGACAACAAGCCAACATGGGTCTGCCTGATCTACATGGATCTTAACATGATCTGCCAGTGTCTCTCTCTCTCTCTCTCTCTCTGCTTGCTTGCGCCTGCATGTCTGTATGGGTGATGTGGAAATGAATCCATTAAGTGCTCAAAATTGCTTTAATTTTTTGTTTGTTTGATGTTAACAAAAGTCAGTTGTTTAGAGACATTTTCAATTCAAGGAGGAGACTCCCTTTTTAAACCTCAGCACCCCCCCCTCCTGTTTGAAGATGGAGGCTAATTCTCTTTATTGTCAGTGTTCAGTCATCTGGCTAATAAGGAAACAGTGAAGTCTTTCTGTGGAGTCGTCGAGGTGACTCCTAGCGTAGCTTAACTCAGCCAAGTCAGGCATACTTGTGTTTGTGTCGTTTGATGGCTTTGTTGTTTACAAGCGTACTCTCTGTGAAGTTGTCTGCTTTACTGCGAAGGTCCCTCCGATATTTTGTGAGTGTATTTGTGTATTTGTGAAAGTGGATAAAGAATCATCAGATGTAAATGCAGGTTAACTTGAATGAGTTTAGATTTAGTATTGTTTAAGTAAGCACAGTCACAAATCACATTCAAATATCAGTCAATAAACAACAGTGTGGTTGTGAACTGTATTTATTTATTTATTTTTAATTGAATTGTATTCTAATTGTAATGTACTGACTCTGAAAAGAAAGAAGATACCCTCACACTGAAATGCTCCCAGCCTTTACATGTGGTAAAAAAAAAAAAAAAAATGGGAGTATTTCACAGTGTATGGCAGCGTCTTTCTTTTCATGGACTACTTTTCTACTTGTCCCGGCCTGCAAATAAGTTGGATGTGTGTACATTATTTGTGAACTGATTACTGTCTCCCTCTCTCTCTCTCTCTCTCCATCCCCCTCTCTCTCCATCCCCCTCTCAGCCGCGTGGTCTTACCGTGCTCTGTGCCAGAGGTGAGCGCCTCCATTTCATTACCATAATGACTGTAGTCAGGACCGTGTTTTTATGGGTCATACGGATGTCACAGGCCTTGAGAGATGATCCCGGAGAGCGTGTGATGTAACAGCAGGGCAGGCATGATCTACTGTTAAGTACATGGTGTGACAGCTGTAAAATCACTACCCAGAGGGGGTCATCCTCCCAGTCAAGACCATTTCCTCTACTGTGCGTTTACACTTCATAAGCTGAGGCACTGTGGAATCGGGTAGTCTCCTCTCTTTAGATGCTTACTGGGTTTGGTCAAACGACTTGTAAGACCTACCTTCATTAAAGGTACCACAAAGCGGGCATGCTGCAACTATGCAGCCATCCCAAACATCTTTCCCAGAAAGGAATCACGGGTGGTATGCTGCTCCAGATGGGGCTGGAGAAATGCACTCTCAGTTTCTTAGAGCTATGTGTGTAAGGACTGATCATCCGTGATTCCGTATTTGCCGTATTTGGGGTTGATATCTCCATTCCTCATCTCCCTCCCCTAAAGTAGAACCGTTTCTAGTCTCTCGTCGGGGCCGGGGTCAGGGCTCCTGTAGGGAGACAATCGCCTCCTTGTTAGAGAGAGATGGGACACGGGGGCAGAATTGCGATGGGGCACTGTACTGCTTGTCTTTATGGCTCTATCTCAGACACACACACAATACAGAGCATTGTGTTGTCATGATCCTAGCCTCTGATGGAGGATCCATTTCCCATCGCGACTGCGACCGTATCCAACCAATCGAGCATTGTTAGTAGGTTGATTAGAATACACTTGGAAGTCATTATTATGTGTCGGCAATAAAGTTGTTGCGTGTCACAGGGAAACTGTTGTCTTATTTGAGGTCACAAGCCCCCCCCAAAAAAACTTTGGAACCCCCAGGCAGCCTAGGGTGGGGGTTTGCAGTCAATGTGGGTACTGAGCATTTGTTCTTTTAAACTCTGGTTTTGTGTTCTGGTCTGTATCTCTTCATCTCCTGTCTGTCCGTCCATCCTGTCAGTACCAAGTGGGGCAGCTGTTCTCTGTGGCCGAGGCTAGCAAGAACGAGACGGGAGGAGGAGAGGGCATCGAGGTGCTGAAGAATGAACCCTACGAGAAGGAAGGAGAGAAGGGACAATACACACACAAAATCTACCATCTAAAGAGGTGAGGACACACACACACTGTACATCCACAATCTAGCATCTGAAGAAGTCCATTAACACACGATTCACGACTAACGCTTTAACACTCACTCTCTCCCTCCCTCCAGTAAAGTTCCAAGCTTTGTGAGGATGATCGCACCCGAGGGGGCACTAGTTTTCCACGAAAAGGCCTGGAACGCCTACCCATACTGCCGTACTAGTGAGTCCCATGTCACCCACCGCTGTGTAACAGACCATCGCCGTTCCTGAGCAGTCCTGAGAGAACAGTGACATCCACTAGTTGAACTGGCTTCACATAAGTGAAGGAATAAAGTCTCATAATGTGATAAATACTTGTTGAACTTGATATTCTTGCTCCAACCGTTTAGTAGTATTCTAGTGTTCCACTTCCTTTTTTTTCTTCTTTTTTTTTTAGAACAGGTGCTTAGCCAGGGCCTGGTGTATTTGTGACAAGCATACATGGTTTAGCAGGGAACAGTTGTGTTGAAAAATAATCTAATGTTCCTTTTCTCTTTTTCTCTGTTGCATATTGGCTCCGTCTTCTACAGTTGTAACGGTAAGCAGTGTGACAACTGATCACCCACAGGCCTTTAACAGGTTCACTCAGGTCTTGACTGTTAAAGTAGCCACACACACATCACACACACAGATTAGCACTATATTCCCCCAGACTCAATGTGAAACTAGCCTGACTAACTCACGTTTGGGTCACCTTCATAGCAGCCTTATGTAGCTATGCTAGCATGCTACCAATACAGGTAGTGAGTAGAATAGCAAAGCTGGCTCACGCAAAGTAGTGTTTCGTCCAAAACGTCTAATTGGTTAATTGGATTAGTTGTGGGTTTTAAATAGACCTCCCACGAGTCGCCATTCAAGGCTTCCTCATGATCGGAGCTTTCCATTGGCTAAGTTCCTAAGGAGACGTAAGATGAAAGTTACGTCAGTAGCATTTGTATGCCTAAAATAAATAAATCATTAGTTATCCCCCTTCGAAGTGAATGGACAGACCTAAAATTCACTTAAAAGACACTTAAAAATGTTAACGGTTCACCGAATGGCGGACTTTACGACTCTACGTTTTACCGACACCGTTTTTTCTCATCCTGGTTAAGATGACGTCCCCTCTCCCTTTCTTTGCAGAACGAGTACATGAAAGACGACTTCATGATCAAGATCGAGACGTGGCACAAAGCAGACATGGGAACCCTAGAAAACGTGAGTGTGACCGACCAGGAGGAAAGACCCCTGTAGAGAGGCACTCTGAGCTGTGTGTGTGGCTGTGTGTGGCTGTGTATGTGTTACGACGTGGCCGTTGACGAGAGCTTCTTCTCTCTCTTCCGTTTCTCCGTCAGGTACATGAGCTGGACGACCCCACGTGGAAGACCGTGGAGGTGGTCCCCATAGACATCGCAGACAAAGAGGTGGTAGCGGCCGCGGTGAGTGCAGACGTTCCTCACACACACACACCTGTTTGGTTCCGGACGTTCCCTTTCCTTGGTTCTGGACGGATTATGTTGTGCTCCCTGGTCCCGGAGACCTGCTTCAACTTCTCATTACACTAGACTGGGATAGATTCGCTAAATGGCGTGTGTGTGTGTTTGTGCAGAGCTGGAGCTAAAGCCTGCACACCCTGTAGCACAGGGGTGGCCAACCGGCTCTTTGCCTGTCTCTGTGCGATCCCACTTTTTCACTACCGATACCTGGGCTTCGGGTATCTGCGATACCGATACCGATCCGATATTTGTATACATTTTTTGACCCCTGAATAATAACAAATACCTCCCCAGTATATAGTCCACACCAACAACAGTTAAATTAAAGACTGCCAGCCTTTATTAAAGCAACAAATGCGACGTGTTGTGGATTGGAACTACGGATCATAAGCTTTCAAATGATGTGTCATACATTGAAATCCGAAAAAATATGAAGTTAGAGTCATTTGAATGTTGTTAGACGTCAGGCACATATAGGGTTAACCTCTTTGTAATGAAACCGGAAGCACACAGC
This sequence comes from Nansenia antarctica, assembly GCF_963989245.1. Taxonomy (NCBI): domain Eukaryota; kingdom Metazoa; phylum Chordata; class Actinopteri; order Argentiniformes; family Microstomatidae; genus Nansenia; species Nansenia antarctica. The sequence continues at coordinate 49,520,711 of NC_137689.1, read as the reverse complement.
GCTACGAACTATGAGAGCTGTATCCATTATGCGCATTTTAAGCGCATATAGGACTCGCGTGAAGCATTTCTGCGACACGCGTTTCTGTTCACTGTTTTCATTCCCTCATCGCTTATACACATAAGTTTGACTGCGCATGACAGTAGTTCAGCAGTTAGTCGCACTGGTGCGATTGAATGTATTTCCAAGTCGCACAAAAATATATTCACTCGCAAATGCGACCAAAACAGTCGCACTATCGAGCCCTGGTCATGCACGTGACCACTGGCTACTACTGTTGTCGTCACTTGAGTGACACACCAGATCGAGAGCGCGGATCGGAGCCTTTTTTTTCTGGTGCGATCCGCGATCCAGCATTCAGGTCCAATATCGCGGCGATATCCGATATCAGTATCGGATCGGGACATCCCTACTTTAATCCATTCATTAAAAGTGCGTGGCTCGCTCTCTGTGTCTCAATAGGCGTCGTTTTGGTATGGCAATTCATGGCACTCGCCATACCTGGCTTAACATTTAAAAAAATCTGAAACACGTTTAGTCATTTTGGTGATTTTATCCACTACACACAACGGTAACTCAAAACCTCCCGGCTCCATCTCACCCCACTAGCCAAGCGCTGTAGTGGAGCGCAGGGTTGCCAGACGGGATTGTCAATTTCAAGCCCAACCAGTCTAAAAGCTGCCGAAACCCGTCCAGAGTGACCAAAAGTAGGCCTATCTGGCAACACTGGAGCGGGACATCGGTTCCTCAATAAACAAGCCATGAGTAACGTTAATGTTAAAACCTTGTCCACGATTCTCGTTCATTCAGGTGTGTTAAACAAACTGTATAAATGCCATTTACATACTGTTGGTTCAAATGTAACATTAATGAACAAGTTCATGTCATGTTCTGTCAGTACAAACATGTTCTAATGTTATTTTAGTGAGTTCGCTAGTTAGCGAACATTAAAGATTACAACAGCTAGTTTACGTATGTCAACAATGTCTCTATTCTCAATAATTTCAGTAATAATTGTACCAAATTGGGGCCAGTAACACTGACTTGTGTGTGAGTAAGTTATATGTGTGTGCAAGCATGTTTTTGATATTATCAATCGTCTCACTTTTACTAGGTGAGCTGGTAAAACAAATATGCCAGGGGAAAAAAGGAAAATGGACATAAAGACCTCTTTTGGTCAAAGGGCAGCAGAGACAAGTACAGGGACACAGGTGAGGTCTAAACAGGTGACAGGGACAGGGACACATGTGAGGTCTAATCTAGTGTTTTAACAGTGCAGTTCGTTTAGAGTTGAGAATAGCTAAATCTGTTATGTTTTGTTTCTAAGGAGATTGAACCAGTCTGCCGGCTAGGAAAGATGTAGGCTACTACCTGCATACTGTAGTTGTCTCCTTTATTCTAGAGATGCTCCGATCAGGGTTTTTGGTGCCGATCACCGATCACCGATCACTGGAATCAGTGATCTGCCGATCCGATATCACCGATCACTGATCACAGCGTCGAAAATGGCAATTGAAGCATTCTATTTATTGTGTAGCATTATTTATGTTTTAAATTATTCTTAACACCATTGACATTGTATATTAAGTATTTAAATGAAATTAGGAGATGAGAAAGTATCATGAATTGACGACCATCTGTTTTATTGAATTCACAACCACCTGTAGCTTACTTCAGGAAAAACAAATAAAATGTGAAAATAAAAATCATAATAAATAAAATGTACACTGTCACATCAAATGTGCAGCATTCCACTCGAATGAGAGGAACTAGGGGCTCTTAGAGAACTTGGAGCTTATACTGTAACTGTAGCTTTCCTGAGGAACAATAAACATACCCAAACTAAACTGCAACATAAACAGGCTATAGCCAAATATAAAATACTGTTTCAAGTCAGTCAGTTTCAAGTCATATTTAGGAGGAGATAAGACAGCAAGTCAGCAATAATCAATAAAACAAAAAAACAAAACATTGCACCTAAGGAGATTTCAGACTCAAACCTTACTTCTGATTAAGCAGCATCACTGGCAGATTAGCCTTGAGAAATACAAGCATCTCAGCGTTTTTGGCACTCAGCCTGTTCCTCTTATCATCTAAAATATGTCCTGCTGCTGAAAAGTCGCTCGCTATCTACACTTGTGCAAGGTGCACAGAGGAAGACCTAAAACTCACGCGCTAATAGTTGTTGTTGCTATGGGCCAAGTGACTTCCTGCTCGCGGGGTCACATGACGTCGGTGAACACTACCTACACTACGCTCGTGAAGTCGCGCTGGAACTCTGACCAGCACTCGTGGAACGCCTCTCGTCCAATCAAAGCACTCGGTCCCTTTATGACGTCGAGCCCAGTGTGCGCTTCGGCGCTCTCTGAGCGAATCGACGAACGCAGCAAATGCCGTATGATATTCGTGGTATTGAAAGACCTTGCGTGCGTTCCTCCGCAAGGTATTTCTTTTGAGCAGACATTACAAACGGCATATTTGTTGTCTCTTTCCGACACTGTGTAATATTTCCAGACTGGCGACGCCATTTTGTAAACTGATCGGTCATGTTTGATCGGCCGTTTTGAGAACTCCGATCAAAACCGATCAAGGCCATATCGGCCGATACCGATCGGCGCCGATCAGATCGGAGCATCACTACTTTATTCATTACCTTAATGTCACATAAGTAAATTGTATAGAAACAACTCACCAAAATTGACTATTGCACAACTGTTTTGAAAAAAAAATCCACGAGGACAACCCCCCCACTCAGACCTTGCCATACCTTGGCTTTTGCTGAAATTACACCACTGGTCTCATAGCCTATTGGAAATGTATTGCGTGTGTGTGAATGAGCGCTTTTGTGAGCCCGCATGTATGATGTGGCTCTTTCTGGTACCCCAACAATGTTTTGTGGCTCTTAGTCTCCGACTGGTTGGCCACCCCTGCTGTAGCACATCCAGTTTCAGGCGTTGGTGATCACTGATCTACAGTAGGAGATTTGTCTCCCCTCTGTGGAGAAGTTGTGTCGTTGCACTTACTGTAGACCAGCTGTCTCTGAGGAGTGATGCTGTACTGACCATTCATAGAGGAGCTCTGGTTCGTCTGGGTCATCAGTGGATTTGTCATCGTATCGTTTACCATCAGAAAGCTCAGATCAGGACCTCAAGTAACAGCATGATGATGATGATGATGATGATGATGACGACATGTAAAAAGACCCCCCCCAAAAAACTCACGGGAGATCAGGAGACTTAGTCACAGAGGTCACACCCAGGTCATGACCCCAAAGTAGTTGTAATCCAGCCTGTAAGCTCTCAGTGCTATAGGGGTCTGGAGACCTTAATTTCCATGGATCTCCTCAGTTCCATAATGCAGGCGTCGGCCATATTGCTGTTTCTGTATTAGACTGCTAGTTGGCAACAATAAGGGAAGGACTGAGATTCCCCCCCAAAAATATGGAGGAACATGAGAACAGACTTGAAAATAAAAAAAGATAATTTCTGTCCTTTGGTGCATTATTGGAGTGAGCTCTTGTCGGTGCACGTAAGGACGTATGTAGTCATACTCCTTTTCGAAGGCCCTCTGATCAGCACTAGCCTACAGGTCTCACTGAACACCGAAGAGACCCCCCCCAAGCCTCCAACCTGAACATAGCCAGGCCGTAAGCCATCCTCCCACATGGGTCAGAGTGGGTGTCTCCGTAACAAGCTGGCAGTGGCTCCTACACCGGCTCCTTTACACTAATGATTTAATTGGATCAGTGAGAGGGTCAGGCTTATCGGTAGGCCCATCTGCGCCAGGTATTGGGGCGGCTGTGGCTCAGAAGGTAGAGCCGGCGTCTAATGACCGCAAGGTCGGCGGTCGGGTGGTCCTGTCCCCGGCTGGCCACGTGTCGAGGTGTCCTTGGGCAAGACGCCGAACTCCAAATTGCTCCCGACGAGCGGGCCGGGGCCTTGCACGGTAGCTTGCCGCTGTTGGTTTGTGAATGTGTGTGTGAATGGGTGAATGAGAGGCCGTTTCGGAAAAGCGCTTCGGAATGAGGCGCTATATAAGTGCATTATATAAGTCAATGTATTCGCCACACTCTTAAAATAGGTACTAGCACAGCAGGACAGTGGTGTGTGTGTGTGCGTTTGGGTGGTATGGCTGTTTTGTACCTGTGCCAGAATGTGTTTTGTATTTGTATGACAGGTGTCCAGGTTGTGCACTGACACTGAACACCACAGCTACAGAGACGAGCTTTGCTTCCCAAACGATGTGTATCATAAGGAATTTCCCTGCAGAACCTATCCAATGAACCATCGCCCCTCAGATGTCCCCATTCCTGATGTCTCTGTCCCAGATGTCTCCATTCCTGATGTCTCTGTCCCAGATGTCTCCATTCCTGATGTCTGTGTGTTCTTCAGATGTTCCTGATGTCTGTGTGTGTTCTTCCCTGCAGGACTATAGGCCCGAGGAGGACCCTGCTCTCTTCCACTCGGTTAAGACAGGGAGAGGACCCCTCAGCCCTGAGTGGAAGGTATCATTCAGTCCATCGACACTTTGCTCTTCTGTTTTTCTTTATTTCGTTAGATTTGCCATGATAGTTATTTACTTTCTAGTACCAACTTTTCCTGTTTCTTTTTAAACACATCACCCACCTCCATAAAGTTTTATTTCACAAAAAAGTCACGACACACTTAAGAAACATAAGGACAGTTAAAACATAAACACAAAATGCCGTTCTGTGGGGAGTTAATACACGTGTTTGTTGGGGAAGTGACGTTTCTTCCTCCTCTGTGTGTCCTCTGACAGAATGAGCTGGTGACCAAGACAGACTGTCCTAGGATGTGTGCGTACAAACTGGTCACTGTCAAGTTCAAGTGGTGGGGTCTGCAGAGCAAAGTAGAGAACTTCATCCACAGGGTAAACCTCTCCCTTCTCTCTCTCTTCATGGTGCTTTAGGTATAAAAGAGAAAACATTGCTGACTTTCCTCTGTGTATTTCATGATATTTCACGATTATTCTTTTTTTTTGGGGGGGGGGGGGGGGTAGGGTGCCTTGTAACCATGAAGCGCGTTGTCTAGCAGTCTGTGAGGTGTCAGCCAGCTGCTTTTTATTATCTGCTCTAATCTGAAGACAAAGGAGAGATGAACATGTTATGCCGGATGCCGATCAAACGGATTCGTCTTTGTGCCGGCTAGCTCATTTTCAACAGTGTAGCGTACGTGTAGAGGACGACTGAAAAGGAGACAAGGAGAGGAAGTCACGTTAGGCGGTTGAGACGCCCCACCGAGAGTGTAACAGTCATCTCCTCCCCTCTCCCACAGCAAGAGAAGCGGATCTTCACTAACTTCCACCGCCAGCTGTTCTGCTGGATCGACCGCTGGGTGGAGCTGACCATGGTGGACATCCGGCGGATGGAGGAGGAGACCCAGAAGGAGCTGGAGGAGGTAAACTACAAACTACACCCAGATCATCTGTCTATCTGGTTCTTTTGAAGCTTTTTGTGAATCTGAAAGTGCTGAATAGTGGATATTGAAACTGTTTCTGCTTCATTGTACAATTATGATGATTTGTTTTCCACTGATGATGATGATGATGATGTTCACTAACACCAGACCCCAGAGGATTAAACCAGGCTCTTGTTAATGGCCTACATATCGACCCCCCTGCTCACCCCACTAACCCTTCTGCTCTCTCTGACTGAATCCCCCCCCCCCCGCGCTGACGGTTCTACTTTGCCGTTTAGATGCGTCAGAAGGGCTCCGTGCGGGGTACCACGGCAACGGAAGAGTAGCCCCCCCCCCTCTCCTCTAGGTCAAAGGTCAGAGGCAGGCTGAGTAAGTTGTGAAACCAGGAAGGAGGAAGCACCGGCGTGGTGGTGTGGGCTCCTCCGTCTCTCTCCTCTCTGTCGGTCGTCGACGTCCTCCTCACCCCCTCTCTGCCTGGCTGCTGCTGCCTGTCCAACAGACCCTCTGCTCTCAGTTTTCAGTCTGACACGGCTCTCTCTGGCTCTACCGTGTAACCATCTCCTCTCACCTTACTTTTTGTTCTCATTCTGTCTGCCTCCTGTTTTTACATTTCTACAGTTTCGGTTGTTACGGGGCGGCCTTGTTTTGTCTCCTGTTTTGACGTTGTTTTTTCCGGTGTGTGTGTGTCGGCCTTGCTGAAGCGTATGTGATTGCACGGTAAACTGTATACCTCAGTTTAATCTCACTATTCACTGAGGTAAAGCACCCACTTTCTAGTTGGTTTCAGGTGAACTGCGTTCTCCAAGCTTTTCCCTTTCCCTCCAGCATGACTCACGTGTCCTCGTCTTCATCTGCCTGCTCTCTGACTAACACACTGCCTCCTGCTCAGTGTGTCCATATGGTTCTAGGTGTTTGGGACAGCACGACTAACCTTTGCTTGTCTGCCATTGTGCATGTTTCCTGTTGCCTTAACGTTTTCCCTGTGATGGAGAATGAATGAAGTGATGTTGGAGTCTGCACTGAGGCAGTAATATTTCACATATTTCATATATATATACTGCAGAAATGCCTATATATTTTTGGTTTTGGGGGGAATTTATCTGAAGGGTCCCAGACTAATTGAGGAGAAATGGGCTTCAGTATTTCATAATCTGGACAACGACCATTTAAAAAGTACGTAACGCACTTTGTGCAAGGTTGAGCAGTGGGTTGTCATGACCTTGACACACACTGCAAGAGAAACCGAGCGTTCAGTGCATTCTCCATCACTTTACAGTCTTCACCAGACAGGCAGACTCCTTTTCTTAACTAAGTAGGAACTGTGAAACCTGTATTGGTTTTAACTTTGTTTCCTTTTTTTCTCGCCCCTCCTTTCTCTCTCTCTCGGTCTCTCCACCCCATCTCTTTTGTACCCTCTTCCTCTCGCTGTCCTCCGTCTTTCTCTCTCCCCTCTCTCACTCCTCTCCCCTCTCTCTCTCTCTCCCCCCCCCCCCCTCAGCTTCGTTGTAAAGGGCCGGTCCGAGGCATGAGTGCTGCTTATGAGAAATGAGGCAAACCAACCAACCCTTCCATGATGATGTCATCAGACATACCCACCAAGATGAGGAAGTGGCCCTGATGTCTGCTCTTCTCTCTTCCTGTCTCCCATGATTCATAAGGGAGGGGGGGGGTTTGTCACAATTGGTCAAATAGTACTGTACTGACCCTCACCCAACCACAAGCCTCTTATTTACATAGAAAAAACGAAAAAAACAAAAACGGTTTTGCATACAATAAAAAAAAAAAGAAAAGAAAAAAAAGGGAGAGAAAATAATCTCTTTGCACAGTAAATTGCCTGTAATGTAATTGTTAGTTGATTATCAAATGGGCTTTGTTTGTATTCAGTTATGGCAGCCGTGATGACTCAGAAAGCCAAGCCTTTTAAACAGACTAGAATGTTATTGCAGTCCTGACAGTTCAGTTGGTATGTATATCACACACAATTGGTATGAGATCACTTAAGCAGGTATTGGACCAATTCTTTTTTCCACGTACCCCCCCCCCCTCCCCGTATTATAACTGTCTGTCTTGGCTCTAGTTAGTTGTATCCTTATTTCTTGTCGCCTCAAAGTCTGTCTTATTCCTTTTCCTAGTTTTAAGGTAGTATAGTTTTTGGAGACGCAACCCCCTAGTCTTGTCCCTACTGTTTGACTGTTGTCTGGTTGGGAGTTATGTTGTTGTTTTTCTTGTTAGTTTTGTTTGTGAGGTTTGATTTCACCCAAGCTTGTTTATCCCCGTCATTATAGTTCCTAGAAAATGTGTGATGCTTATGCATGATAGGTGATACTTTGCTACTTTCCAATACAACCCCTCCTACAACCACGTGCACACACACGCGTACATTTCTACATGTGCATGTGGAGAGCAGCACCTCCTCAGCAACTGGCATTGCATGAGCTTGCAAACACCTCAGTACAACTGTTCTAATGTTAGGGAGAGTGTGGGTCTAGTAGAGAGAGGGTTAGGGTCCTCTGGACACAGCTAGGTGTGTGTGTGTGTGTGTGTGTGTGTGTGTGTGTATGTATGTGTGTGTGTGGGGGGGGGGGGGGGCGGGTCTCCTGCTCCCAGAGCTTATCTGCTCAGAGAAGTAAGATGGCCAGCATTAATAGCTAAACAATTAAGACTGCTGCTTCAGAGTGGTTTTAAGTACAAAGCTATGCTTCTAGCAGATCAGTGATTCAGCCTTTTGAAAACTACCTTTGAGCTGTGGCTGTGTTCACCCCTCCCCCGGCATAGGGCTTTAACACCAGGGCTGGGCCAGCCTAGGTAGGGCCACCAACACGCTTCTATTTTACTATAACAGAAATGAAGTGTGTGTGTGTGTGTGTGTGTAAAGGGTTTTATATATCCTGTCAGTTTCAGTTCTGTCTGTCACTCTTGTAGCGCCTCTCCCTCTCTCACTACTGACTGCAGCGGTCTGCTCTTGAGCCCACCGAGCGATACAGGAGCTGTGTTGAGAGTGGCTAGGCATACATAAACATTTCCTTTCCTTTTTGAGTTTTTGTTGCATTTATTGTCGATTGATTATGTATGTATGTCTGCCAGCATTTCCCTTTTTAACGTGTTATGGTTTTAACCTTTCGTCCATTTTTGCCCCCAGGAAAGTGAGAACTGAGTCTGTACATTTCTGAGCTAGGCCTACTAGATCAACTGTCGTTGGTTGTACCGGCAGGGCAATCAATCGCTGAGGAGAAAGGGGAAGTTGCTTAGAATACTGATCTAAGGCCAGTGTTGCGTCCCCCCCCCCAATTATGTTTCGGCTAGGGTAATCTGATCCTAGGTCAGTGATTAGGGAACAAGTTCGCTCCCGCTCCCTCCTGCGTTCGCCTACCTGCGGTCACATGCGGATGACGTCAGATTGTTACCATCAGGCCTAGAGCTCGTTTTATATGTCCTCTGTTTGTTAGCCTGAGTTCCTCGCAGGTCTTGTTGGACTGTAGTCAAACTCAGTTGTGACTGGATTCCTGTCGTATGCATAATGTACTTCACGTACCTTTTTTTAGTATCATGGCTGTGTTATAGGACAACTTGTCTCATCAGACACGTACGGCAACCGACGTCCCTCTGTCCATAGATTTATTTTTGAGGTATCCACATGTAGATAATACACCTTTACCTATTGGGATAGATGTAAATACATGGTTGTCACTGAGTGTGTGTGTGATATCCCAAGCTGCCCCCTGACACAAATAAGAGAGTTTTACCAGCATCGTCTGTATCTTCTGTTTCATGTTCGTGGTTACGAAGCATAGGCAGGTCCAGACTACCTCCGTGGTATCTCCAGTACTGTAACTGTACAGTAGGGTGTGTGGTATTCTGGGGGGGGAGGGGGCCTGATGCCAGCTCTGTGCAGTGTGTGATATCTGGAATAGGACAAGACTCACCCTAGATGCTTCTCTACGGTGGAACGTACATACTGTTCATGTATTTGTTTTCCGCCCCATGGTTTTCATACTGTACCTTTTCTATGCCCTTGTACAGATCTGTCTCTGAGAGAACGCATGTCTCTCAGTGTGCAGGGAAGATTGCAGATATGTTGACAATAGACACATTTTCCAGCCGCGCAATGCAGACCCAAGTACCCCACTGCATTATGAATAGATATATAGATATTTGATGAAAGATCTATTTGAATGAACTGAACATTTTTTGATACAGTTTATTCCTATTATCACGTTGTTCTAGAGTTTGATCTGCACAACCTCTTGGATTGAGATGCTGAAAGTGAATCAAATCAAAGTGTTTTATTTCTTTCTTTCTTTGTCATAAGAATTCCCCCCTTATTAAATATTTGTCTTTTAGATATGATCCATTTCTGTTTGATCAGTGTATTCATGCTTGTCAGGTTGAACAACCGCCATCAGACCATGTATAAGGATGTGACGCTCAAGGGGATAGTTCACCCCAACATCAGAGTACTGGCGCACGGCTTGACTTCAGACCCGTTCTGAGGGATGACAATTCTGATGTTGAAGTGAACTTCCCCTTCCATTTTTTGCAGATGGTTTGGTGTACTCTGTGGCAGAGCTAGTGATGTCAGCCGGGGTTTGACTAAGGGGAGGGATAGAGGCCTAGTGAACAGTCTTGAGAGTCCAAAAATACTGTACCTTTCCTGTAATCATGACTAAGCACTTGCAACATCTACTGTTCATTTTCATTGAAAGAAAAAGATTCACAAAGCAAACATGTCTCTTTGATCAGAAAATGAAATTCAGGGGAATTAGTAGTGAATGTAAGACATTTGAAGATTTTTTTTTTTTTTTTTTTTTGCAGCTTTTGAGCTGTGTCAAAAACATGTCTAGACAATGGAACTAAACAGAATATCTAATAAAACATTTGAACACAAAAATCCATCCTGTTGTCTGTCACTTGGTTTGAAATGTCTGAACATTTTTGTTTGAAAAAAGTAGTAAAGTAAGAGTAGCATACTGATTATATTACAAATGTTGGAACATATTCATTCATTTTAAATGTGACAACACTAAAAGGTTCTGAAATCAGAACTAGAGGGACGTGTCAACTAGCATGTAAAAAACAACATTATTGCAGCTTTCACATTCTCCCTCATGCAATTCATGTCCTCTGTATCTTCAGTTCAGTTGGCAGTATAAACATCTTCATACATATAATAATTTTCAAGATACAGCTGAACTTATGTATTCTACCCTGTTGGACAAGGCACATCAGTATTGCATCATTAGTATTGTATTTAACAGGCATGATAATCGCTCACCCTTAGGCGAAATTCGCCGTTTTGAATCGAAAATAAGTGACCTACCACTGGTTGTGGAGGGCTGTGGAGCGGAGCCACAGAAAAAAGACATAGCGAACATGAGCGTGCGCGTGAAGGGCTGAAACTATAATGCGCGCGCGTGTGAAACTCCTTGGTGAAGGGAGCCAATACGGCGTGGCTATGAGCGCGAGGTGCCTTGGGCTGTTGGTCGGGTAACGTCACTCGCACTGGTGTCGGTCGTAAAACGTACAGAACGTGAAAAAGTGTTACGCTGCCTCATTCTTGTTTTGCTACTATACTAGCCTATATTAAAGCTGCGCTGTTGCGCATTTCATGAGAGAAGTTGTCAGTCTCATCTCTTATACAACATGTCAACATGTAAAGATACTTTATTTGCACTTAATTATACATTCATACTTTTGTTTTTGTGCAATCTTGTAATTCTGCATGTGACCACCACAACAGTAAATCTAAAATCAGTGTGTCATTTGCATTTTTCTGAATAGCGGTCAGAGCATTGGTCGGCTGCCGACTTGTTCCCGGTTTCACCAGCTGCTGTCACGTATGGCCCACTGGGCAACTGTAACAACTGAAGTATTCTTACTACCTTGTTTGGAATATTTAATTAATTCAACCAGTATGTGTCTCTTGGATCAAACGATAACTTTTAAAACTACATTTATGTTTCAAGACAAAGCATACAAGTACTATAGAACAAAAACCCCTAACCCTAACCCTAAATAACTTTATTGAGACGTGTGACAATTGTGTCATCTCAACACAGAGCATTAGAACCATAATGATAAGATATAAATAATCAAATCAAACATTATGTCGATATGCGATTACGCACTTTTTAACAAATGTTGTAAGACATGAGTAGTGGTTTGAAGATACACATCTAGAAAATAGAAACATCACAGATGTCTGGCGCAGAGGGAGGGACGTGTGTAGGAACAGGACAGGTCGTTCTGGCGATGATCACCTGGGGAATATCAGGAAGTAAAACAACGTTATTAGAAACATGCAGGGAGGGAGTCTGGGTCATGTGATCACCTAGTACAGTTGTTGGTGCATTAGCAAACATTTCTCAAACCCTATCCTACCTCCTGCGTTCATCTCCATGCAGTGCTCCCGGCCGTTGGAGTTGTCTGTGATGCCGTGGTAACTGTTGCTAGGCTGCCCTGCACTCCAGTGGGTGTAGCCAAACCTGGAGCCATCGCTCCACAGCCAAATACCCTCCTGTAGAACACACAGGTAGAAATGACCACCACATACTACACACAGGGAGACCTCGAGTCACCACCACACACTACGACACACTAAAGACAATCTACACACACTGTCCTGAAACAGCAGCACTTGGCTGATTGGTAAAAAAAATAAATAGGATATGGTTGGTTGGAGAACCCCATGGAACATACCCACCTACTGTAAGATGTGTCTAACTCTCCACTTTAACCTGTAGGTTAAAGTTTATCATTTACTACCTGTATTAATGTATTACCTGGACGGCATCATTAGCTCCAATCCAGGTGCGTAGGTATTCGTTGGCATGTCCCAGTATGACACTCTGGAGGAAAGTATACTGGCCATGGCTGTGCACAGATGCCAGGTTCCCCCCTAAGAGTACACAGTTCCTCTAAGGAGAGAGAGAGAGAGAGAGAGAGAGAGAGAGAGAGAGAGAGAGAGAGAGAGAGAGAGAGAGAGAGAGAGAGAGAGAGAGAGAGAGAGAGAGAGAGAGAGAGAGAGAGAGAGAGAGAGAGAGAGAGAGAGAGAGAGAGAGAGAGAGAGAGAGAGAGAGAGAGAGAGAGAGAGAGAGAGAGAGAGAGAGAGAGCGAGAGAGAGAGAGAGCGAGAGAGATTTGGTGATGTATTCAGGCCTTCTGAAAAAGACTACTATAAAAAGTATAAAGTACCACCTGAAGCAACAATCAAGTTCCCATACCTCTGCCTCTGCCCATGTGGTGGGGGAGTAGTTGAACTTGTAGCACTTCTCCTCATATCTGTACCAGCCAATAGCACATCCACTCCTGCTCAGTGCCACCTGTCCAGCCTCCATCTCCACCAACATCTCTGCTTGGCTCCCTTCAACATCCTCCCGCTCTACACCCAGGACCGCTACCAATACAAAGACATGTTCAGGTTAGCAAAGACTCTGTTTTTGAGATGAAGACCTGTTTTAACACTGCTGCCTCTAACAGGTATCTATCAATTATTAATAACATACTCACCCACTAGAGGAAGCTGCTGCACCTCAGTCTCCACCATAGCTTCTGAAACAGGGGAGGTATGAGAGTCAGTGATACCAAGCATGGACAGTTTCAATAACTTCAGTAACCCTTCAATTTCACTCCTTTACCAAGAGGGGGCGATATAACACTTACCAGAAGGAGGGAGCTGCTTCACCTCAGCTTTCACTAAGGGATCTGAAACAAGGAGAGTTGTTAGAAGAAGAACTAATTAAGAACTATTCAGTTAAACAGAACCCGACGTGTGTGAACAGGTAAGTTATGTGAAAGTATGTAAAGTCATGGAGAGTAATGTAAAGTGAGGTCTTTTTTACTGCACTTTACAGGATTGAAGTACAGTGGTGTAAAGTGCAGTAAAGTGATGTACAGTGGTGTAAAGTGCAGTAAAGTGATGTACAGTGGTGTAAAGTGCAGTAAAGTGATGTACAGTGGTGTAAAGTGCAGTAAAGTGATGGACAGTGGTGTAAAGTGCAGTAAAGTGATGGACAGTGGTGTAAAGTGCAGTAAAGTGACGGACAGTGGTGTAAAGTGCAGTAAAGTGACAGACAGTGGTGTAAAGTGCAGTAAAGTGACGGACAGTGGTGTAAAGTGCAGTAAAGTGACGGACAGTGGTGTAAAGTGCAGTAAAGTGATGGACAGTGGTGTAAAGTGCAGTAAAGTGATGGACAGTGGTGTAAAGTGCAGTACAGTGATGGACAGCGGTGTAAAGTGCAGTAAAGTGATGGACAGTGGTGTAAAGTGACGGACGGTGGTGTAAAGTGCAGTAAAGTGATGGATAGTGGTGTAAAGTGACAGACAGTGGTGTAAAGTGCAGTAAACTGTGTCTCTCTTACTGGTGTTGCCTAGTGCAATGGCAGCACTGAGAAGAAGAACGATGGTCAACGTCACCATGGTGATGATTGTCTCCTAGGAACTACGAGACAGAAGAGGAAAAGGAGGCAGAAACACCTCATTTACATATTCATACATCACATCACACCTAATTTACATATTCATACATCACATTACACCTGATTTACATATTCATACATCACATTACACCTAATTTACATATTAATATGTCACATTACACCATCCAGCAACACGATCACAGTAGCTGTCAGAGAAGGGTACCATAACATAGAGTTAACTGATACAGTATGTCTAACATAGTTAACTGATACAGTATAACAGTTAACTGATACAGTATGTCTAACATAGTTAACTGATACAGTATATCTAACATAGTTAACTGATACAGTATGTCTAACATAGTTAACTGATACAGTATGTCTAACATAGTTAACTGATACAGTATATCTAACATAGTTAACTGATACAGTATATGTAACATAGTTAACTGATACAGTATATCTAACATAGTTAACTGATACAGTATATCTAACATAGTTAACTGATACAGTATGTCTAACATAGTTAGCTGATACAGTATATCTAACATAGTTAACTGATACAGTATATATAATATAGAGAGAGTAGGTGAGTAGAGGACTTACCTGTTAGAGTCTTAATCACAGGAACTGAAGTGTGTGTGTAGGTTGTGTTCAGATGGAGAAAGAGCTGCTCTTTTATACAGGAGGCTCTCATGGCTACAAGGAAACAACTGTTATTTCCCAACAATGTTAACTGGTCATGATGGTAACTGAGATTAGATTAGATTATTCAGTAGAGGATGAATGATGAATTATGACTTAATAGTTAGTGTTAGGGGTAGGGGGGGTTAGTGTTAGGAAGGGGGTTAGTGTTAGGGGTGGGGGGGTTATACAGACTTTCAGTTGTTCTTATCTGTCCATTTTTGGAGTTCTGTGAATTGAAGGATATCAGATTTGGCTTTTTTCTTTCAGCTTTTTTGTGTTGCTGAAATGTAAACAAAAGAAAAAGACAAGTGAATACCAAAGCATTTGTAATTGCAACAATTTTCGGGGAGAAGTTGTGCATTATTGACAGAAGTGCAGGGGTGGCAATAACTTCCATCACTGTAGAACACAGGGACTCTCATGGCTACAAGGAAGAACTATCATTTCCCCACAGATGTTAACTGGTCATGATGGTGTAAGTGTTTATTGGGTGTTTAATGGGTATTACTGTAGAAGGCGAACAGTACAAAACAACACGTCTCATCATTTTCCTTACATCCTTTACGTCATGCAGGTGTACTGCTGCCATGGTAACCCTTGGCCCCTGACCTCTGCCCCCTTGAGAATGTGACAAAACAACTTTGTTGAACAACCACAAAAATAGAATTAATTATATTCCTTTAATCAACTCTATATATACACCATCCTATGAGAATATATTGTATAATATCTGCCAGTTAACAAACGTTATCATCCAGCAGTGGCGGGCGGTGCATTTCACACCTAGGCCTTCAGTGATGTCCTACCTGAATTATTACACCTCTTAATACCATCATTATGACACGCCATGGCTCTAGAAACTATACATTTAGACAGAAACGCAGTATAACCGGGCATTGCAATTGTTATTATAGCGGCACCTTGTCTGGGTGTATTAAATTCATTGCATGAAAACGAAAGCGTCAGTTATTTCCCGAACTTTGCTTATCGGTCTGTCGATCTCGATAGGAGAACCGTATCGACTCCATTCAAGGCTGGTTATCTTCCGTTTTCGACGGTAGCACCACGGGAAGTGATTAAAAGATTGCATTGAAGCCCCACTTACTCACACAGCTGAGCCAGTATGCACACCACACACATATGTGACACGGTTTCATTAAAAGGTCCGCATCTCGGCAATTGTGAAACCTCGCAATCGAGCCAAACGGTTTTTGGCATAGGCCGACAAACAAAGCGATGAAGAACCCACTCGATATCATATCCAACAGTTTTACATTCACTAAATACCTACATTTAGTTAGCAAAGTCGGGTGGGGGGTATTAGTGTGGCAGTGTGTGTAGCCACGCCCACCCCAGCTGTATGTAAGGAGCCATGTGCGTGCGTGTGGATCTGTTGACAAGTTTACAAGATGGAGGCTGAATCTCTCGCTAATGCTATCAACAGAATTTCAAAAGCAGGCAGAAATATCGACAGTGGGCAATTAATGAACTCCTTCATATTGGACTATACATAATGGGAACTCCGAACGGGAACTCCGAACTCCGAATCTGACGATGACAGATGACAACGGAATGTCAGACATTGATCTCCACATCAGTTCACTATTCTTGGGACAGTCGTCTGCAGACAGACCTTCTGCTGTGTTCTTGGGCAAGTTTTAGTGAGTTACATGTGTTGTTTACTAGGATTTTGTGTTGTTTACTTAGGATAGCCAAACAGTTATTTGTTGTTTTGTGAGTAAGGTAGATAACGCCTTTGTTAGCCTCAGTTATCAAACCACTGAAACTGCTCACCACAATTATGCCACCCCTCTACAAAACTAATAGGAGATGGTGGGAGGAAGAAATAGGTTGTCAAAGATAAAACATAATGAATAAATACATTTGTTGCAGACCTACCAAACATGCAACATAGTGTGTAATATGTTTCATGCACCATTTTAGTGTGTTTGTGTGTACCAGCTAGCTAGCCAAACAAGTGTTAGCTTGTTAGCTAGCTAGTTAGCTTTGTTAGAGATATAATAGATTATAGAAAAAGTTAATGCTTTTGTAATGAACGATGTTGTGTGGAATCAAAAATAATGATTAATTCATTGATATGTAGATTTGCTGTAGAATAATACTGTGAATTGAAATGATTTCACTAGCCTACTTCTTACAATATAAGTACAGTACACTGAGTCTATGGAAAACCTACACTAGAGAAGTGTCCACACCTCTGACCTGAAATTTGTGTTACAGAATGAGGAGGTGAGAGGTTCTGAGAGATGACACCTTGATGAGAGTCACCAGCACTTCAGGTAATTGTCATTGTCATTGTATAAGCAATTCTATTTTTATGAAGATAGTAGTAGGCTATTTTGTTAAAAGTGGTGTTGGTAAAAGTGGGCAATCATTTTAAATGTAGTGTCTTCTTTTTTTATTACAGCTTTGAAGCCCAGATGGGATGGGAAGGAGCTACACCGATGTCCCACTAGATGCTTTATGGACTATAATGATAAATGCATGTACACGGACACAACATTATTATTTTTTACCATTCTATTATTGTATTGCTCAATTGTATCTTGCCTATTTTTTTCCATTGCCATGAATTTTACTCTCTTGTACTTGTAATGGGATGTAATAAACTTTTGGCACACATGGCAATAAAAAATCATGAATCTTGAATTATTATTATTATTATTATTATTATTATTATTATTATTGTTTAGCAATTTAAACGTGTCAGCCCTGCAATTTTGTTTCCTGAGGGTTAGCTGACAACCCCACTGACAGATGACAGGTAGGTAATGACAGGTAGTGTAATGGGGGAGTGGTTGTCTTGAAGGTGTGGTTGTCTTGAGGGAGTGATTAGGGTGGAGTTAACCAGCTATTGTTCCCACCCATTACCTCTGTGAAAAAACTCTGTGAAGACTTTGAGCTTGGTTTTCTCAAAATGGTAATTTGGAGGGTATCAACATTCAAATATCCATGACTTCTTCAACTTGTTTCAGATTTCAATGTATGACACATCATTTTAAAGCTTACAATCTACCCTTTCATAATCTGGAAGAAACAGAAAAATGATTTTGCCCTACTTGCTGACTTTTTAACCATGCCCTGCTGTCACATATCTAGTAGAGGGTTATGACATCCAGAATCACTGACAGTCTAGTTAGTTCATACAGATACAGTCATACAAACCAACAATTCAGGCTCCAGTACACAAGATACAAGGCAGACTGTGTGTGTGTGTGTGTGTGTGTGTGTGTGTGTGTGTGTGTGTGTGTGTGTGACTGTATGCGTGTGTGTCTGTGTGTGTGTGTGTGTCTGTGTGTGTGTCCATGTCCGTGTGTGGATATGACAACTGTATATTTATATATTATATTATATTAATATTATATATATTTATATCTTATAGTATATTTATATGATATTTATTTATACTGTATATGTACTGTATATACATGTATATTTATATGATATATATATTTATATAGTATATTTATATTATATTTATACTGTATATACATGTATATTTATATTATATATATGTATATATTGTTTTATATTTATATTATATATGTATATATTATATTATATGTATATTATATATATTTATATATGTATATTTATATTCATATATGCTCACAATGCTACAGGGAAACAACTATTGTTTCCCAACAGTTGTTAACTAGTCATAAAGTGTTTATCAGGTATTCCCGTAGAAGGTGAACAAAGTACAAACCAGGCCTTGTGATTTCCCTTACCGGGCATTCCTGCTTTATTGGGATAGAGACAGTAGAGATTGACAGGAAGGATGGATGAGAGAGAGGAGGGATGACATGCAGGACAGAGACAGTAGAGATTGACAGGAAGGATGGATGAGAGAGAGTAGGGATGACATGCAGGATATAGATAGTAGAGATTGACAGGAAGGATGGATGAGAGAGGAGGGAGCGGGGCTATGAGCGCGAGGTGCCTTGGGCTGTTGGTCGGGTAACTTTTCTCACACTGGTGTCGGTCGTAATAGAGTGCAACGTACAGAACATGTGTACAAAAAGTGTTATAATAATAATAATAATAATTCATTGTATTTATATAGCGCTTTTCCGAGGCTCAAAGACGCTGACAATATGGGAAAAACAGAAAACACAAAAAACAACAAGCAACAGATAACATGAGCACATAGAACACAGAGTTAATGAACGGGGAATAAGTAATGCAGCAATGTCCAGGGGGGGAGGGGGGGTGGCAGGGTTAGGGGAGATGGTTAGGGGTAGGGGAGGTTGTATGCATGGGAGAACAGGTAGGTTTTGAGGTGGGATTTAAAAGTGGAGAGTGAGGGTGAGTCTCTGAGTGGTTGAGGGAGAGAGTTCCAGAGGCGGGCAGCAGCTCGTGAAAAGGCACGGTCTCCGAAGCCTTTGAGTTTTGAGGGTGGGACAGTGAGGTAATTTTGGCAATGCTTGTTGTTCCTTCACCTGCAGGCAAATCCAAACATACACCTCTAATGTCAACTTTACAACACTGTTATGAAGACCTTATGATGGAGGATTCAAGTAAAGTGTTAACAAGTGAATGAATAAGATTTATTTATTTAATAGTAGCACATCCATACTGTTACACCACTGCATTAAGTCCTTTGTGTCATTCTACTACATATAAAGTAGCACTGTACATAAACTTTATTTGATTTGACTAATGCCTACATTTAATTAGTAACAAGGTCTAACTGTAACATTCAACAATAATAAGAATAAGAATAAGAATAAGAATATTATTATTATTAATAATAATAACGACAAATAATTGGTTGAAAGTGAGAGATGTTCCCTCAGTGCGGGAAGTTCTTCCCACCACTCTGGGTCAACTAACTGTTGGCTTAGCAAGTGTTTCTGCCAACTGCAGGACACCACCTCCTCCTCTCTGTCACCTGCCAGTGCTGACTCGTCAGCATTAGACCTCGTCTGCATGTTTGTGATCGGCGTGAAGAGCCAGTTCCAGGACGAGGAATCCTCAGCTAGTCCCAGTGTGCTGCCCACACACTCTGAGGCCACTGAGGTGTCATTGGCTAGTGGGCTTAGTGCTGATGATGGTGTGTCGGAGCTGAGACTGTGGTCTACAGCGCAGACCATCTGTAGAGATCTGCAGAGGAAGCTGAAGGAGTTCTTCACTCAGCGTGAGAGGCATGCCGCTGAGCAGAGTGCATCGATGGCTAAGGCTAGAGACAGTATTAGACAGATCTTGGTTGCCATTCAGGGTGACATGGTGGCACAGTCAGGGGAAAATGGAGACCTCAGTGGAGCTACGACAATGACACAGTGCTGTAGGATCTCTGCTGGAGAATGTAGAGAGTGTGTGTGAGGGTAGTTTCACTGGGACAGATACTGTTGGAAGCTTGGTGATGGAGCTTCCAGTGAGGATGGTGTGTTAGTAGCTACAGAGTTGCTCAGGGCCGCCTCCTCTCAGTCCGTAAGGTCAAAGTCTATGTTTGAGAATGTGTCTTTGACTCTTCCTGGAACAACAGTGGCAGTCTGCCAGTGGAAGTTGGGAACAGTGTGTCAGACAGTGTACTGTCCAAACGCCCCCCCCCAGCTCAGGGGTCACCAGCTCCTGGGTTTTGGACCTGAGGACCAGACCTGGGTGCCTCGGCGGATTATATTGGACCGGAGGCTTATTACGGACTTTCGCCCCCTCCATCCAGAGGTACCCAGGTGAATGGCTGGTGCCGTTCGTCGGAGGGGGAGTGGGGTGTTATAGGTCGGGTCGCCTTGGCAA
Source organism: Nansenia antarctica (assembly GCF_963989245.1). Taxonomy (NCBI): domain Eukaryota; kingdom Metazoa; phylum Chordata; class Actinopteri; order Argentiniformes; family Microstomatidae; genus Nansenia; species Nansenia antarctica. The sequence goes on along the minus strand of NC_137689.1, from coordinate 49,500,413 downwards.
CTCTCTGGTGCCTCCTCGTGGCGACTTCGGACTCTGCATCTATTATTCTCTGATGTACTGCCTATTACCGGTACATTATTGGGTCATGAGGCTGTGTTGAGTTGGTTTTCTGTTAATTATGTGCCCCACTTCCCTGCACTCCCTGTCGGTTAATCACTTTGCACACTCTATGTTGAGTATCCTGTTCCCCTGACTGCTGTTGGTTACTGCTCAGGTATTTTGAGAACGCTTCTGTCCTGCTTGTTTATTTCATGTTTAGCCTGTCATTGTTGGTTACTTGGGATTCTTCCACTTTATTTTTCGTGACAAGTTGGCTGTTTGTTTTTGCGTGCTTATCGCTCTCAGTAAAGATAACCTTTTTTTTACATGCGTCTCTGTTTTCATCATTCTGTGCTGCACCTCACCTGGGTCCACTACACCAGAACCTTACAACTACACCAGAACCTTACAACTACACCAGAACCTTACAACTACACCACAACCTTACAACTACACCACAACCTTACAACTACACCACAACCTTACAACTACACCACAACCTTACAACTACACAAGCACCTTACAACTACACCACAACCTTACAACTACACCAGGGGCCTCATTTATAGAAAGTACTCAGATCAAGTACTTGATCTTACCCGTGTCGTACGTAGAAAACCACGTCAACGTAGTGATTTATACAATTTCAAGGTGAGTCAATTTGACCGTGGAAACGATCGTAGCTCTACGTCGAGTATTGACCTTGCGTACGCACATTACCTACTGGTTATGCGGAGTTAGTACAGGCATGTGAGCCGCACTGCCTACTGTAATTCATGCAAGTGGCTCGTAATAAAATTAACGATGTTGTTATCAGCCAAGAAAATGAGTTTAATTCAAGATGTAAAAGGAACTGGTGTTTATTATTGTATTTCAGTCTTTCTTTATATCCCTCCGGAGCTGTCTATCTCCCCTTCAACATGCCTAGTGCGTTCCACAACGGACCTTGCCCGGCCATACTGGATTTTCTCCGGTGTCTGGGAGTGAGCAGCCATATAAGAATAAGACCACCATTATATTATTACAGTATAAGCAGCACTCGAGTTGAGGGGGGATGGCATCCCCCCAGAAATAAAAACAGTCAAAATCGCCCCCCTCTTTCCATACTTTATGTCATTTTATCAATGAACGTGGTATTACTGCTATTTCAAGGTGCGAGGGGGCACGTACACATGCAATGACATTTTTACCAAGTTACTGACACTGAAGTCACTGATGCTGAGGGGATGCTAAAATTGTCCTCATATGATAAAATCCACCACCTCCCCTGATTTTCTTTTACAACTTGAGTACTGAGTATAAGCATGTGCCTGGTTAGTTGTCATGATCAAACGTTACAAATGCAACTTACCGAGAAGCCACCCTTCTCTGCCCTCTCCCACTTCCGTTAACACAGGGCGTTAACACAAACCTCATTCACCTGCGTTCATTTTACCTGCGTTGGTATTTATAGAAGGAAGCACGTACGCAATTTTAAACCATCTCAGCCCGTTTTATAAATAATGCTTACGTCCGTTTAGAAAAATGTGCTTACGTGAAAGTCAAAGATGACGTTCAAGTACTTTTTTTTATAAATGAGGCCCCAGAACCGTACAACTTATAGCTTAACATTTCATCAGTAAGTTGAATCTGAAAGAACAGTAGTATTTAACAATTCACCATAGGAATTCTCCATAAGACCCATGTTAATTCATGCAAATTGAAAGGCAGGTTAAAAAGTATACATGTTACCAAAGTGCATCCAGACAATATCATTTATTTATCCATTAAACAGTTTGAAAATTGTAATGGTAGATTGGGGTGTCCATAGTGAAAGAGTACCTGAAATCTACCTGAGCAATATTATGGCCCCCATTGAAACCCATGTTAATTTAAGCAACTTAAACATGCTTATAATTTAAATCGTCTAAATAATATCTGTTTAGAAGTTATTTAAGTATCTGGAAGTCAGTCTGTACTGTATAATGGAATTATTCATGTTAAGTAGTAAATCATCAAATACAGTACATCTACAATGTAGATTCTACATAATGGGATGTGTAAGTGGTGTAGCACACCAACTAAGGCACATGCCATATCATCACAAGGTTCCATTTCCATTGACATATCCTGTATGTTATCCCCTCTCTCTCATCCATCCTTCCTGTCAATCTCTACTGTCTCTATCCCAATAAAACAGAAATGCTCTAAAAAGATATTAAAACAAAACAAGACCTCTGCAAAAGGGAATACCTAAATGATCCTATGTGCAGGGGTGCACATAACTGGTGCGCCAGTGCGCATGCGTCGCCAAAATGCATGCTGCGCGGCAGATCAGCCGCATGAAGGCGCTCTTGCGCACCAACAGCTTTTTTTTTTTTTTTTTTTTTTTTGAAAACTTGATTTCAGTGTTTACAGAACAGAGCAGTGCTTAAAGAGATGTCCGTTTATATCAGTGTGTTTAAAGAACAGACATTCAGTTAGTGCTTAAAGAGATGTCAGTTTATTTCAGTGTGTTTAAAGAACAGACATTCAGTTAGTGCTTAAAGAGATGTCAGTTGATTTCATTGTGTTTAAAGGAGTCGGACAGACTTTCATTCTTAAAGAGCAGTCATTTGATTTTGCATTTGTTTCTTTTGTTTTGCACACAATAATTTGGTCGTTCATCTTTATTTATGAATAAATGTCGTTTTGCTAATAATATATCCATGTATCCCTTTTTCATCCATCCTGTGGGACGGGTCGTGACTCGCGAGCTCGGGGAGCACCAAGCAGCATCCCTAGGTGCTCCTCTGAGCACTGGCCCCCAAAAGTTATGTGCACCCCTGCCTATGTGACCATAGGTATATTCAGCACATCATACAATATTGTTTACAAACAAATGCTAACCTTTACAAGAAAGTGTTATGTTAGCGAGATAGAATAGATTCTGTAGCATTGTCATATTTTGGTAATAGTAACACTTTTCTTCCTGGTTGTTTATTTCATTCTAGGCCCCTATCCAATCAAAATTCCTCACTGGGTTTTCATGCTGAGTAACAAACTATACTCTTCTTACGCAATAATGGGTCAAGTTTATTGGAATGACATGTTTAGTGCTGAAAGGTCCATAGGTCCTTGATTATACTCTGGTTGTACATAATAAAACAATAAAGGACGCCGGACACAATGGCATGATAGAAACTGGATGCTTCACTTCTCTCCATAACTCCGAACTATGGCAGGCCCAGAGAGACCCTTCCCCAAATACACAATAAATGTCATACACAAGAGGGGTGTAGAACACAAGACAAGTCCAATACATCTTTCACTGTTACACACTTCCCCCCTCCGAGAAAAAGAAACGTCCCCATTTCAGAAGCTAGTAAGTGCAATAACCAGCAACAGTAACATCTGATATGGAGGAGTTGGCACTTGGGTAGTGGATTGAGGCGACAGTGGTAAGGTGTGGTATGGTCTAAACCGCTCAAAGTACAATTGGGTGCTTGCCGTCACAGTCATGAGAATTGCACACAGTAAGTAACTCTCACTTACTCACACACACACACACACACACACACACACTCACACACTCTCACACACACACACACACACACACACACACACACGCACACACACACACACACACACACACACACACACACACACACACAGGGACAGGCTGTTTGGGCAGCCTCCTTTCCCCTCCAACTTTCTCCCCATTAACCTCATTGTCAGCAGACACACACAGCCAGGCCCATAGAGAGCCCAGGTTTCAGTGGCAGAGCAGTGGCTGCTAGTATGAACATCCGAATCAGAATCAGCATTCTTTTATTTGTCCAAGTATATTTGCACATGGTGTGGTTGGTGCATAACGCACCGCGGCAGCCTTAGTAGGCGCCATCATGATGATCTAAAGACTTCCCTCAGTAAGTCAGTCCTGGCTCATCATGAGGCCATTTCCTGTAAGATCCGATAATAATAATAATAATAATAATAATAATAATAATAACTTTTATTGTATAGCGCTTTTCCTGCAAACGTTGCAGCTCAAAGTGCTCGATAAGGTCCCATCCAATGGGGTGTGAGTTTCGTCTGGTTTTCCACAAGGTTGTTTAACCACACCAACTCACCCACTTCATACTCACTCACAGTCACTCACCAAACGGTGGCAGTTGTGGGAATTTGGAAAGCTTTTTGATCATCATCAGAACACTTAAAGTATGTATACACATGAGTATATTCCACATATTCATCCATATCCCATAAATAATTTACTCTTATAGTCTGAATATTTCATATTCATATTTACCCCCTGTTTTATATATCAGTGTACATCTCCAATTATGCATATACAGTATATCTCCTTTTTTCATGTATCAGTTTGCCTATCTAACTCATATTCTGTGTGACTCATTGGGGTGTGGCAAGGTCATGTGGAAAGTACCTAGGGTATTGCTGGGACAGGTGAGAGGAAGAACTGAAGGTATGAGTTAAGGGGTGCAGCAGCTGGTCCTTACAACTAATATAAGGGAGTGAGGTCCTCAACGTCCCGAGGGAAATACTGGCCTGCTGTCGGCTAGCGCATACGGAAGGCGCCTGCAAATCCACGTGACTCTCCCAACTCAGTAAGCCAGCCGAGAAGGGATCATAGACACATCATAGATACCCTCACTCATGGTAACAGATAATCAATGTATTCACTCACTAATAGTTCACACAGTACCCAAAGCAAACATGAGAACGGAAGAAGAGTGCAGAAGCGGAAACCATACATAGAAAATCTGGAAGCCTTTAAGACCCCCAAACCCCGCACTCTCTTCTCTGGCTGATGTTACTATGATTCTAATGAATAAGATTTCACTTTCACCTCATCATTCTAGTCTACAGGGGGAAATAGGCTCAAGTTCTCTGTAGCCGCTCGTCGGCTGATCTAACTTTCATGTGATCCATTGGGAGGGTGTGGAATCCGCAGGGACCACCAGAATTGTCTGGCAGACCAGGTTCAAAATGTCACCCTGACCCACAGCCTGTGCCAGGAGTGGCCGTCTGGGGGAAAATGATGACTCTTATCTGATCTACCGAATAAGATGATGACTGTATGTTTCTAAAAATATTTACAATATTTCCCTATATAAAGTTTGTAATTTTGTACTAATTTTGGATTCAGTTGTGCTCCAGACACAGTTTGCAATAAACTGCTATCTTGACTAAAGCTCTGTGTTTCCCGTGGTTATTGAAGCTGAATAACCTGTCTATACTTAATCTGAATTTATGTTAAATATCTACTACTTATTCTAAGATACTCATACTAAAATTCAACTTTCCCACACAGTATGAGCACAAAGACCACTGTCTGAGGGGCTGGCCATGTCTTTACCTAGTCAGTGTTTTGTGGATCAGTCTGTAGGCCGTGCTGTGAAACAACCTGACGCAGGGAAACAACATGGCTGCGAGCCCGGTGGCATCTCTTAGGATTGGGTTTTAGTCCAGCTGATTGTATTCTAGACAAAACCTCTATCCAGACTGTCCAGTCCATGTGCTCTTGGAAACGGCGACATAGACCATGCAAATGTGCCACGGGAGCCTTCTGAGCTCCATTGATATGGGCCGCATCCGCTGGTGCAGGCCGCTTTCTCTCTGTCCTCCTCAGATGCCGGTAACCGGAGAAATCCAAAGTAGTGCCCCATGTAGTAGTGCCCCATGTAGTAGTGCCCCATGTAGTAGTGCCCCATGTAGAGCCTCCTAAGGCTGGTCCCAGGTGGTCCCAGGTGTCTTTCACCCTGGGGAGTGGGTGGGAGTATTTCACTGTGACATTGTTCAGTCTTCTCTAATCCATGCAGAATCTCCATTCTCCATGTTTCTTTTTCCACAAGAACTACTAGGAATGCCCAGGGGCTACAGCTCTCTTCAATCACCCCCGTCTGCTATAAGGGATGAAACCCACCTTTCTATCTCTGCTCTTTTGCGGTAAGCACGCTGCTTTTGAGGTGGATGGTCACCTGTCCTACTATGGTGTTTGACTAGACCACACCTGCCAGTATTCTCAGCACAGGAGATGAATGTAGCACTATGCCTATCGATCAATGCAGTAAGTGCAGTGTCCTGTTCGGGTGTGATTGGGGGCTCGTCTAATGACACAGGGCATACCGCAGTAGTAGTGGTGGCTTTGTCTACTGGGGCCTGTGGGGATCACATGAGTTCATTTTCACCTATGCGGTAGAACTCACCTAGATAAATGCCCTGTCTCAGTGTAATGTCATGGTCAGTAGGTTTCAAGACACAGGCTGCTGTAATCCAGTTTTTCATTGGAGTCACAGGGTGTGGTACAACAAGCTCGTCCTTCTCGAGGTTGCTTGGCTCATGGTAGCCTACATAGTTATTATTATTAGTAGTAGTAGTTATTACGTACATAGTGGCTTGTCCGCCAGACATGTGGGTTTACCTGCATTGTTTACCAGAGCTGAAGAAGACCTGTCTGGTGTCTGTTTGTTGACAGCATAAGCTACTATGGAGTGTTTAGTCTGGGGGGCCTGCACAGTGTCATCTCATTGGAGGATTATGTACACTATATGGACAAAAGTATTGGGACATCCGAACATCACACCCATATGTGCTTGTTGAACTTCTCATTCCAAATCCATGGGCATTAATATGGAGTTGGTCCCACCTTTGCTGCTATAACAGCTTTCACTCTTCTGGGAAGATGGTCTACTAAATTTTAGAATATGGTTGCAGGGATTTGCTCCCATTCTGCCACAAGAGCATTGATGAGGTCGGGCGCTGATGTTGGGCGAGAAGGACTGGCTCGCAGTCTGTGTTCTAATTCATCCCAAAGGTGTTGAGGTCAGAGCTCTGTGTGCAGGCCAGTCATGTTCTCCCAGACCAAACTCGGCAAACCATGTCATTATGGACCTCACTTTGTGTATGGGGGCATTGTCATGCTGAAACTGGAAAGGGCCTTCCCCAAACTGTTGCCACAAAATTGGAAGCATATAATTCTCTACAATCGCATTTCCCTTCACTGGAACTAATGGGCCTAGCCCAAACCATGAAAACAGCCACAGAAGCCACAGACGATTTGATTGATTGATTGAAAACTTTATTAGAAGATTTGCAGAAGTAGGTACATGAAAGTACATATTACATACAAGGTCAACTAACAGGATAAAAACCCAAGAAAGCCACTGGCTTATTTCAATTGGGGTCCTTGATTCTCAATTCATCGTTACATGTAAGACCGACAAAACAAACTAGTACTATCTACAAGATAATACAGACAAATAACTATTACTATCTTCAAGATAAAAATACATCCATCATGGGAAGAACAATACAACAAAACATCAGGTATGTACAGCGGGTAGGACAGGTGGGGACAGGGGCGCCGCTAGAGATTCTGGGCCCCATGACAGAATATAATTTTGGGCCCCCCCACCTAAACCACCCATCAACCTAAACCCAGTTGAAGTTGATGAACTATTGATGCACTGCAAGAAATCCAATGATGGACATCTTTTGTAAATGTAAAATTACAGTTAATACAGGAATCAACAATTCAGCAAAGAAATCTCAACATTCTTTAACTTATTAAATTAAGACTTGAACAACACAAGGACAAAAGTATAATTAAATGAAGATTGGAACCCAATTATAAAAGTATAAATCACACAAAAAGTAAAATATATAATTTTAATGGGGTGGTATTGTGTCTAAATAAATGTAGATCTTGTAAAGATCAGTTGGCCATAATACTGTACTGTCAGGATTAGATAAATGAAGAATTACAGCAGAGAGATATTTACTGACTCAGCATTGCTTGTTTCACACAAAGACAAACGTGTCTTATACAAGAGGGAGCAACACAGACATTGTGCCAGCGAAATTGAATGTGAAATGGGAAGATTTTTATTTTTACACTGCGGCAGTATTTAGTATACCTGGAGAGCTAAAAACTATATCTAGCCTAATGCACAACGATTCAAGATAGGAGTAAAGAGATCAAATCAAATCAAAGCTAAACGCTGGGCCTTCTTAGTATATAGCAACATCTTTAATAAGATCCTTGAAATCTAGTGATGAAGCCAACTTGCTGTGCTGCTGTCATTGTCCTTTGTTCTTCTTCTGCCTCTTTACCTCTTAATTTTTTAAATTTTAATTAATTTTGCCATTTAGCAGACGCTTTTAATCCAAACAATTACGAATTACAGGGACATTCCCCCTGGAGTAACTGAAGGCTAAGTGCCTTACTCAAGGGCACACAAGTAGTGGTGAGGTTTCAGGCGGGATTTGAACTTGCAACTTTCCAATCACAAGTCCAACTCACTATCCACTACTAGACCACCACTACCCCCCCACCTCTGCTCTCCTCTCTGGCTGCCTTGCTTGAAGTGGGCCCTGGCATGGAGTATCCATAGGTACATAATTCATAATATGTCCTATAATAGTATTAACATAATAATACATACATTACACCAGATTAGCTAACTTAAATGTTATCTAGCTAGCTAACAATATTATTAAGATGCCAGTGGTCAATGTTATTGCAATTACTGGAAGAACTATTAACTAAATATGAATATTAGCTAAAGTTGTATTCAATGCTTGCATGGTAATGCAGCATACATTAAAATATTCAAAATATGTTTGTTAACCCCAAACTCCTACTGCTCACCTCCTTCTCCTTCAACTGGGAGGTGGGTTGAGGGAAGGAGTCCTGATCCTGGAGCTGCATCTGTGCATGACGTCATTAGCATGTAACATTATACTAGTTAGCTAGCTAGCTATAGCAAGAGTGCATAGCTGCTGGATACAAATTCACTGAGCTCTAATAACCTATATTTGGACCAAAATTGCACTAATCTCATACATTTAACTGAAATTATACTGACAGTGCACTGTAAGTTAACTATACTTGAAGTTAATGTTAATTAGCTATAGCGAGCTAACTAGATCATCCACGCAGTGATTAGATCACAGATTTTTTTACTTTTCTCTTTTGAGACCCTGACTTTGGCTTTGCCTTTCACGACATCGTCCACGCACGCACACGTACATTTGATGCATTTCCAATCTGGCTGTCATCTGTCCCACACACATACTACAGCAGGACATGTTGGTCATGGAAACCTTGTCAGAATATTTGCGGTAACGTTCCTCTAGTCTAGCAGCTCGCGCGCGGTGGACTGAACCATGCAATGAATAAATAGAGGGGTAAATAATAAGGCTTCATTTTGTTAAACATAGAGAAACAAAACTCCAGTTTGTTTCTTTTGTGACTTTTTTTAATACATAGAATTATAATTTGAATTCGGCTACATTAACGTCCTTATGATAATAATAATATTATTTATAAATATAATATATATATTTTTAAAGATTCTCATGGGCCCCTGTCAGTGCTGGGCCCTTAGAATCGTCCTAACTTACCACCCCCTTAACGGCGCCCCTGGGTGGGGACATACACCACAGGTGGGGGCGGGGGACAAAACACAAAGTATGTACAGTGGGTAGTTCGGGTCTTTTAATCTGATTTTTGATTTAGAGGGTCCAGTTACGATAATAATACTAGATGTTTCTTATACAAAAGGGCTTGGCGATACGTCTTACACCGTGAAATACGTCTTGCACCGTGAAATAACTGAAGTCGATTTACGACGGTGATAAGGGTGCACGTGCACACGGAAGTGAAGTGGAGTATCAGAAAGAGCGGCTACAGCGTAACGGCACACTCCCTTCTGTGTGGATTGGGAATTTAAAGAAGATATTATTCATATATTTTCAGCCACACATGCGAGGGTAGAGATGTATTTCGTATCATGTTTGCTCCTATTTGGGACATTTGGGACAATTCACAGCGGTAAGAATATTTTTTATTTTCTGCGCAATGGTGTGAAAGTGAAAGTAAAGTTTGTTGATCCTGTGTCGACACAAAAAAGGATTTCGACCATTTAAAAAAATCTGTTTGATGTGGAAATGTTCTAGAAATGGATTGCACAAACTATCGAAATATGCCTATATTTTTTTACCTATTATTGTTGAGACACTATTATTCGTATAGCTTCGGACTGTAGAGGAGCTTACGCAGATAAGGCAGAGATGTACAGTGCCTTCGGAAAGTATTCAGACCGCTTCACTTTTTCCACATTTTGTTGTGTTATGGTCAATTTAAAATTGATTAGATACAAATGATTTGCCATCAATACAATACACAATACCCCCGAATGACAAAGTGAAAATATGTATTTAAAAAAAAATATCTGTACATTTATTACAAATTCAAATACAGAAATAATAGTTCATGTCATTTTGGAATTCATATCTGTGTTTCTATAGTGTATTTTTATTTTATTTTTTATTTTTATAGATTTGCATAGAAATCAATTACACACTGTGTAGATTGATTGTAGTAGCAGTATTAGATTGATTGTAGCACTTTGAGCTGCAACGTTTGCAGGAAAAGCGCTATAGGCCTACAAATAAAAGTAATAATAATTATTATTATTATTAGTAGTAGTAGTATTACAGTTTTTTTACGGTCGCTAAGTCACAGTGTTCAATACTGAAGCCACAGATTCACAACTCTTCATACAGTCTGCATTAACACTCATATGTTGGCCAATCACTTCATTCATGTCTCAAAAGAAGCTCGTTCAACCATACACTGGCAACAATGTTCACTCAGAAAGCATACACAGTCATTCATAACATTCTGACTTACAAAACACTAACAACAGGGAGCATTACATAGTTTGAATGATTTTCACAAGAATGAATATTTCATTATTTAAAAAATGATTTATAGTAATCATAGACAGAATAGTTGTACTGTACAACTGTAAAGTATTAGGCAACAAGAATGAATCAGAAATGCCGCAATTTGCTTCTATCCTTTAGTGTATTTTTTTTTCTTCAGTATCTTGAAAATGAAAAGTGGAAAATAAAGTGGAAGATGCAAATTTCAAACAAAAAAGAAAAACAGAAATTCCAGGGCTACAATACAATAGCAATCACACCAAAAATGTCTCACTCCTGAGGGTTTTGGTCCACCCTCTGGTCTGCATCTGGTCACATGTCTCCCCTGGCAATGCATCTAGTCTATTTCATTTCATTGTATATTATATTCGGCTAATATTTTCTAGACATTTCAATTTGATTACTGCTATGAAATAGTGAAAATACCACCGCTCATCTGTTATCAGACTTTGCTGAGGTGCTGGAACTGAAGAGTATCAATAGAGTGCAAAATAACAGCATCTGCACACTCAAACACTGTGCAAAAAACAGTTTATTGCGAGCTTTCTGTCATATATGATAGGAATATGATTACTGCAAAAATGCACCAAATCATTCTGTTTTGAATGTGTTCTTCAGGGTTTTGAACACAGTATGTTGTTGTGTTGCAAATACAAAGTGTTTTGCAGGTGGGGGAGTTTGAATGAGAGAAGTGTTATGGATTTTGGAGAACGTGGTCATTGAATGCATTTTGTATGAAAGCAATGCACAAATTACAGAGTAAGAGTCACAGTTTGGCCCACATGGACTTCTGCTTTGCTGACTATATGAATAGTTGTGACTCTGTGACTTCAGTATTGAACACTGTGACTTAGCGACCGTAAAAACGGTATTATTATTATTATTGTTATTATTAGGATGTCACTACCAACGCAGCAAATGTAATACATTTCTCTTGATCCTGACAAAGTCCCCAGTCCCTGCCAGTGACAAACATAGCCATGTTCGCAGCTACCACTATTCTTCACACGAGAGATGGTGAGGAAACTGCATTGCATGTGCACTAAACTAATACTTCGTAGTAAAACAAAATAAACACATTCTTTGTTTGCTGTATCACTTGAATTCATTGTTGCAAACACAACTATTGATATGAGATATATTATTTTCCACTAAGGGATTCTTTTTGGCCACTTGGTTATAGTCCAATTTTGTAGAGTGAATGTGATTATGTTGTCCCATCAACTCTGCTTTTTCCTCTCCACCATTCAACTTTGTAGATTTGTGTAAGTCTCCCCTGGTCTCAGGGTCCAGTTTTGTTCCTCTCTATTTGTCCAGTTTGTAATGACCTGATCCACACAGTGTGTCATTGATTCATATGCAAATCAGAGACCCTATAAAAACAAAGATATGAATTCCCAAATTACATGAACTATTATCTTTGCATTAAGACTCAATTCAACTCACTGAGTGATTCGTTTATGGCATGTTTGCATTTTAGCTCATTTTAAGAGTGTCATAGCAAATATTTGAATACTTAAGTGCATGAGGTATTTCTGTCCTTTATTTAAAATTAATTTACTGAAATTGAAAGTGTTATCACTTTGTCATTCTGGGGTATTGCGTGTGGATTGATGGCAAATTGTTTTAATTTAATCAATTTTAAATTGACTCTATAATAACACAACAAAATGTGGGGAAAGTAAAGGGTTCTGAATACTTTCCGAAGGCACTGTATATCGTTGTAGTTTCACTATTTGGGACAGTTACTAACAGTAAGAACGTTTTATTATTCTGTGCAACAATATGCTGCTTCGTAAAAGTGAAAGTATATTTTGTCAATCGTGTGTCCACACCTCTCTGCGCGCCATGTGACCGATATGACTCGCTCCCCACAGATAGTTACACAGTCCACCATTAGGGGCCGCGACACTCAATCTTCTTACACGGCACACTCCGTCTGTGTGGATTGGGAATTTAAAGAAGATATTATTCATATATTTTCAGCCACACATGCGAGGGTAGAGATGTATTTCGTATTATGTTTGCTCTTATTTGGGGCATTTGGGACAATTCACAGCGGTAAGAACACTTTTCTTTTCTGCTTAATGGTGTGAAGGTGAAAGTAAAGTTTGTTGATCGTGTGTCGACACAAAAACACATTTCAACCATTTTAAAAAGTGAAAATGTTCTAGAAATGGATTACACAAACTATCGAAATATGAAACATGTTTTTTTAATAACCTATTATGTTGTTGTTGTGGTGAATAGGCAAATATTTATCCACTGACATGCCCCCTACTGGCTATGAGCGGCAAGCACACTTCACCATTTCCACAGTGTGTTTGTTGAAAATATTGTTGTAACCTATTATTATGATGATTAGTAGGCTATTGCCATTATTGTTGTTGTTGTTATTATTATTATTATTATAATTATTAATATTAATATTATTATTATACGCATTATAATAATAACTAGCATTACTGTTATTATCATTCTTATTATTAATAATAATAATAATAATTTATTATAATAATCGTAGTAGTAGTATGTTTGTAGGATTGACTGACACATCTAGGCCTACAAGCCTGTAAACAGTTTCTACCAGGCAACACAACACTACACTAGCTTGGTTGGTTGGAAATACGCATGTGTGTGGTCCAGTGCTTCGTAGTGAACAGTTCACTTATCACTATAGACCCACATGTCGGATTGTTTGGATTTTTATAAATTTGATTTAGGCTATAAGTAGTAAGAGATCTCCAACAGAGCGACATTATTGTGTGTGTGTGTGTGTGTGTGTGTGTGTGTGTGTGTGTGTGTGTGTGTGATGCCGTTTTGTCAAGATAGTTATTAGTACATGTCTCTTTTCCTTATTTCAGAATCTATTACACTTCTGTCAGAAGTGATTCACCTCACTCTGTGTTTTTGACAAATTGAGTTGTTATTTCTTTGTGACCAGATGAGAGATTCTCGCTGAATTACATCTACACTGCCCTCTCCAAGCCTGTCGAACTGCCTGGTATCCATGAGTTCACTGCCATGGGCCTGCTGAATGACAAAATGATTGACTACTATGACAGTAAAGACGAGAAGAAGGTTCCCAAACAGGACTGGATGAAGGAGAGGCTGGAGGAATCCTACTGGGAGAAAGGCACTCTGTCACGCAAGAGCAAGGCCCAGTGGTTCAAAGTCAACGTTGACATCCTGATGGACCGCATGAGGCACAACCTTACTGGTGAGAGACCACACCTGCATATCAGTTCCACGCTCCACACAATTAGAGTTCACAGTCCATTGTAAAGATTACAAGTAGACATAACGTCACAGACACAACAGCAGCTCGTATAGCTCTGAATTGTCCATATAGAACAGGTGGCATGGCAATGCTTAATCAACTCACCTGGTTAAATGTCAAAAGTAAATTACATCACTCACTTGTGTCATTCATTTAAAACAAATATTCTACATAGTATCCCAAAAGTACTCTATAATAAACTAACATTCTTCTCAGATGAACATCAGTACTGTACTCTGCAGGCATCAGAAGGTAGATTCAGGCTGCCTCCATGCAGAACAAATGTAGCAAAAGGAACGGTTCACTACAGAGCAATGGTGGCATGGAATTGATTACCAAGCTTTTTAGTTTCAGATAGCAACAGAAGTTGCTTTAACAAAAAATTAAAGATGTATCTGTTTACATACGGGATACCCTGAAAACAATGAAGTGTTTCTCAATGGTGAATTGAGCTATCTTGTGATCCCAAGGGTAAGGAGAGTTATGTTTTTGTCTCTCCACTTTTCTTTCTGTATTATTTTTCTTTATTTTGTTATTAAGTTGTCTTCAACTAAAAATGTAAATGTAAATAATAGGGCTAATGTATGTATGTATGAATGTTATGGAAGTGTATTGTCTGTATTTAAGTGTTTAAGATAAAACATAGTTTGAAAGTATGGTATGAGGACCCCAGGAAGAATAGCTACTGCATATTTGCTGTATGTAATGGTGGATCCAAATAAACAAACAAACAAACAAACATAGACAACATAACCCTGCAGCACAGCATGTCAGTGACATGTCAGCTTTTACTGTCACACACATTCTTGAACCGGAGGGACCTGTTTAGATTTATGCAGCCGGATGGAAGTAGTGTGAAGTGTTGGTTGAGATCTTTTGTAAGAGCAAAGTCAATGCATTGGATCGCTATACTCTGCTCATTGATGCATCATTTTCACTCCTCTAATTTCTGTCCTAGATCTTCATGTCCTTCAGTGGAGGCATGGCTGTGAGGTTAACAAGCTGCCTGATGGTTCAGTGAAGTTCCACAGGGGCATTGACAGTTACAGCTACGATGGGAAGGACTTCCTTTCCTTTGATGAAGCCACTATGCAGTGGGTGGCCCCAGTTGATCAAGCAGTTCCGACCAAGAGGAAGTGGGACAAGGTGCAGATCCTCAACCAGTACACCAAGGGCTACCTGGAGAAAGAGTGTGTGGACTGGCTGAAGAAGTTCATGAAATATGAGGAAGAAAAGCTTGAGACTAGTGAGTGCATATTATACAAACAAGCTTATATTTGATTGGTCACCTGAATCTAGGGATGTGCATAACTCAACATTTTTATGGTCGATTAATCAGTGGGTGGTATGAACGATTCATTGATTTTTAGATGTGTTTTTTCGAAGACAGCCATGGATCATCGGCCAGAAATTAAATTTAATATCTTAAATGTAAAAAAGTCACACCTTTAACAGCGAAAAATCTAATTTATTCCGGTGTTAATCCTCACAAATGTCTCCTTCTAAATACTTAATTTAGGCTAACATAACAATAATGCAGAACAGAAAAAAGTCATGCCGCTAATACCCTGCACAGCATTACAGCAATGCGTGCATTTTGTATAGCTGTCCAGCCATTTCAAATTACAATGTTTACCAATAGTCTAGCTATAGCCTACCTGAAATCAAAACGGCCAAATACACACAAAAAAAGTATAAACATTAAATGTAATTTAATTTGTCTGTGGTAATTTAATTTGTCTGTGGCTCCCCTCTACTGTACTAATAGGCAGCATATCTTTAGCCACTGTGTTGGCAATTAGGGCAGTCGTTTTTTTTGCTCCGGGTTCTGTCAGACTTGCAAGTGAATGTGTAGAGACTGTCTTCCATAGGGAGAGAAGACCACATTTCCTGAGCCTTACCAGTCAGCTTACACTACAAAAGTAAGGCCCACACATATTTTGGCCAACGCAGTGCAGCTCAAACGCACCGAAGTAAGAGACTCTCAGGACCAATGAAATGTTTTTACTCACATCAAAACCTGAGGAACACTGCCCCCCAGCGTTAGATCCCATCGCTATTTCACCTTTCTGCAACTGAGGCCTCTTAATAGCCATGTCTGCCTCCAATCTCTTCAGCTTCAACTGAAACACTCACTCTCTTTCTCCTTCCTGCGCCTCCAGCTGGAGACGAGCTGAACACACTTTCAGCATGGGATCTACCATAGAGCCAGGAGATGTAAACACTGCCATTTTTACAAAGAGACCAACAAAACAACATATTCCTACACTAGCCTCACAAGGCTAGGCTAGGCTAAAATCAAGTAGCCCAACTGTAAACTAATTTACACAACGCGCAGTTGAATGACGTCAGACTCTCGTCCCATTCCACACTCAATAATAATAATAATAATAAGTAATAATAATTACTGAACTATATTAATATTATGCATTTCTGTGCATGATTTATGCAAAAACAACAACTAATAGTCATACGAAACAGTTCTGTCCGTTAATTTGCATTTATTTGAATGGGGAAAAAATGTTAACGGTCCAAATATTTACCCTCGGAAACGATGAATCGATTATTCTGTCCCATCCCTACCTGAATCCTGAATAAAGTAACCATGAACAAGAGACTTATTGGTCAATTTGAGTGCAGCAACTGTGTGTTCTTGTTTGCTCTCTTTACAGCTTCCAGAGACACCCCTCCAAAGGTCTATGCATTTGCGAAAAAGTCAAATGGAAAAGTCATTTTGACCTGCATGGCTACAGGTTTCTATCCCAAAGATATCCAGCTGAACATCCTGAAGAATGAGGAAGAATTAGGAATGAAAGACGTGCGGTCCACAGGAGTCCGACCCAACCATGATGAAACCTTCCAGATCAGGAAGTCTGTGGAGATTTTTGAGACTGCTGAGAGAGATGATTACACATGCAAAGTTACCCACAGGACATTAAAGACGCCATTGATTAAGCTTTGGGGTAATAGTCTTAATTAGTCACACATTTGTATTGCAATCCCTTTAAGTTACCGGTAAATTAGTTTATTCATAGTTCTCCATTTACAAAGCCTCAATATTTGATTGACTTAATACATTTTCTTTACAAATGTGATTAATGATTCTTAAATGCGGCTGATACCTTCTTGTCTGTTTTGCAGATGGAACATATTGTGATCCCAACTCATCTCCGATCATTCTTGTTGTTGCTGTGCTTGTGGCTGTGCTAGTGATCTCGGTTTCCATCCTCATGATTGTACTGTGGAAAAAAGGGATATTCGGTGGGTTCATGCGTATGACATGTCAATTGTAATTGCATTTGTTATTGTTCTGTTACTCATGTTGTCAGGCACAATGAAAGGTTTTAGTCTGACATTGTTTTGTTGACCTATTCTCCAAACCAACTTTACTCGGTGGTAAAAGTCAGTATTATATCAGAAAACTCTTCAGATATGCTATTTTGTCCTGCTTACAAACCGTTACAGTAGTTTTGCATAATAAAACATCACTGAAATTAACCACCTTTAGTACGATAACTAACTAACTATGACTATGGTATAACTATAACTAACTAACTATGACTATGTATAACTAACTAACTATGACTATGTATAACTAACTAACTATGACTATGATATAATTAACCACCTTTAGTACTATAACTAACTATGACTATGTATAACTAACTAACTATGACTATGTATAACTAACTAACTATGACTATGTATAACTAACTAACTATGACTATGATATAATTAACCACCTTTAGTACTATAACTAACTATGACTATGTATAACTAACTAACTATGACTATGTATAACTAACTAACTATGACTATGATATAATTAACCACCTTTAGTACTATAACTAACTATGACTATGTATAACTAACTAACTATGACTATGTATAACTAACTAACTATGACTATGATATAATTAACCACCTTTAGTACTATAACTAACTAACTATGACTATGTATAACTAACTAACTATGACTATGTATAACTAACTAACTATGACTATGGTATAATTAACCACCTTTAGTACTATAACTAACTAACTAACTAACTATGATATAATTAACCACCTTTAGTACTATAACTAACTAACTGTGACTATGATATAATTAACCACCTTTAGTACTATAACTAACTAACTATGACTATGTATAACTAACTAAACTAACTTTTTCAGGGAAGAAAGATGGCGATAGCGTTTCTTCTTCTTCTTCCTCTGGTAATTATGGATTTAATTTGATCTTAGAAACACTGGATTTGACACACAATGACACAGAGGAGTTTGATTACCATGGCTGAGTGACTAAGTACCATGACATTCATTTAAGTGTGAGAATGCTGTATTTAGACCTCAGATGTTATAGTGGTTTTTCTGTTTCATTGTTCAGTTGTGTTTATGATCTTAAGGCCCGTTCAGACCAGATTAAAGATATTCAGACCGCTGCAACTAGAGGCTGGACCTTCTAAAACGGTCTCGTCTCGTGGCAGATCTAGCTCGGAACTGGCCTTTAGAAGCACTGGATTTGACAGAGGGGTTACCATTGATGATTACCATTCCTTTTTATTCCAGATAACGGCAGCTGTGATGTCAAAAAGCCATTTCTGAAAAATGGAGGTAAGCAACATTTTTTTTCTTCCTCTATTCTAACACGTTTTTTTTATTTATTTATCTCAATATAGTGGTCTTTCAATTTCATTCTTCAGAGCCACTGGTTCTGCTATTTTTGATTTAGTTAAAGGGGCAATCTGGGATTTATACTGCAACAAAGTGGTCACCAGAATGCCCCTTTATATCTATTAGGCCTATTACTTTAACAGAGCCAAGTTTACCTGTAGTGTTGCAAATGTGCTAGTTTTATTGTTTTACATTTCAAACATATTAATTTGCATGCAGTTGTGGCCAACAGGTTGGCCTTACCTCATGTTTATTACTGATGTTGCACAACATTATTATCAGTAGGTGGTTTTAACCTAATTTAAACAGTGTTTAACATAATTTAACTATGGACATGCAGTAGTATTACAGCTTTTCAAACGATTTTGCTTTTTCTAGGCAATGGGAATGTGGAGACTAAGCTGGAGATGTCCAATCCACCTGGTATGATGTTTGTTTTAAAGGCTTACTAGGCCTAATTTGCACATTAACCCTAACTCATATTTTTTATGTAACCATTCACAATATGATGAATTAACAAAGTTGTTCCCAATATACTGTATAATAAACTGCTTTGATAACAAAACAATTTTGGCATACTAGAGAGCTATTGTTTTATCCTTTTTTTCAAATGAAAGATGGCAGCAGCACTTCCTCCGTTGACTCTGGTAGGTTTTTCAATAATGACTGGTGATGGGGACAATAATGACTTTGTTCGTGCTTATTTCTTCCTCTATTCTTACCAGTTTTAAACAATTATTTAAATATAGTGGTCTTTCATTTTCATTCTTCAGAGCCACTGGTTCTGCTAGTTTTGATTTAGTTAAAGGGGCAATCTGGGATTCAAACAACAACAAAGCCCAGCACTTTTCTTTGGTAAACAGCTGGAGGATGTGGCTGTAGAAACGTCATTACTCTCAAATGTATAGATGGAGCTATGGATGCAAGGACTGACCATCCATGAGATCAAAATGATAGTTTAACTCTTAGATTGTGCTGCCAGTAGCGAAGTAGAGAACGCATTACTGGAGATGCTTTCACTACTGGGCTATGAGGACAACTCAGGGTAAGAGTTTTCATTCAATCATGAAAATAGGCTGAACCATCTCTTTAATATAAAAGTAAAAAAAATAAAATAAATATGTACCTGTCCCAGATTGCCCTATTAAGTGTATGAGCCTATAACTTTAACAGATCCAAGTTTAACTGGAGTGTAGCTACATGTTACATGCTACATGTCCTAGAGTATAGCCCATGTGCTAGTTTTATTGTTTTACCTTTCAAACATTTAAATTTGCATATGCAAATGGTTGGCCCAATTCCATGTATATTACTTATGTTGGAGAAAGGAAGAAAGCCACACACTCTTGCTCTGATGCTATTGTTTTATTTAGCCAACGTTTCGGCATCAGAATCAGAATCAGAATTTATTTTATGCAAGCTGGCTTCTTCAGGTTTTCATTGAATGAAACATATGTTGCACAATACTAATCAGAAGGTGGCTTCAACATCAATTACATATAATTCAAAAAGACTTTGATCCTAAAAAAAAAAAGGATGTTATGTTGATGGGGACTGACACTGAATCAGTAGAAGTGCTGGAGTTTGATTACTATTCTTGTATTATTTCCAGGTAAAGGCAGCACTGAGCAGTTGCCGAACAAAGTTTGAGAATGTTGTATTTAGACCTCAAATATTATAATGTTTTTTCAATTTCATTGTTCAGACCCACTGGTTCTGTTTATTTCAAGGGGCGATCTTAGAAGCACTGGTTTTACACAATGACAGAGGGGTTTGATTACCATTCCTTTTTATTCCAGCTAACGGCAGCCTTGATGTCAAAAAGCCATTTCTGGAAAATGGAGGTAAGCAAGATTGTTGATGCTTATTTCTCCCTCTATTCTTACCCATAGACGGATCATGAAAAAATGGGCCCCTGGGCCTGGACGTGTAGAAAGCCCCCCCCCCTCCCCAGCGCAAACACACATTTTTTTTAGAGCGCAAGTAAACACAATGCCAACAGCATATAAGACATAGCCTACGTTCAACCTGCATCTCAACAGGTTTTACAGCGGAGGAACACTCAAAGCCAACAGCACAATAACTAGAAAAAATTCACCTGTATTTCAACGACACAGGATTTACAACACAGGCATGCCACACTCAATTGAAGCCAACAACAGTCCATGTACAGTAACAAAATACACCGCTTTCAACCAAGAACAATTGGCAACACTATGGTGTCATATATAGCAACCACAGGATGGCTTTATAAGACTAAATTAATCATAAAATAGTCTTACCTTATGCAATGCATTTTTTCCTGGCTCTGCATCGTGCAAAATCATCCACGATATCATTAAAGTCCAGTGATTTGGTCAGTTCGCTCTCAATTGCCATGAGAGAAAGAGCCTTGAGACGGTGTTGCGTCATTTTAGTCCGCAATTCGTTTTTAATCCTGGACAGCACAGAGAATGACCGCTCCCCATCGCAATTGGTTACAGGCAGAGTCAAAAATAGCTGCAGCGCAACATAGACATTTGGAAATATAGATTGCAGGCCACAATCGATAATTACGCAGAGTAGTCCTTGTGGGCTTTTATCATCTTCAGCCTTAATAAAAGATCTGTAAAAGACCTGCACCAGTGTGACCTCGTGACCTGTCCCCAGTACACAAACTTTAATGGCGCCCTCTAGTGTCTAGTTTCTATAGCCTACTCATTAATCTAATGGGAATGTAGCCTGTATTCGCATTAGAATCTGAGTAGGCTATAGAAACTATGTAGCCCACACAAGCGTCTCTTTTTTTTGCAAGACGTGGGCCCCTATAAAATTGTTCAAAATAGTATATTCAAAAGTATATTAAAAATAGTTTGTTTACGTTCATATAAGGAATCTCATTTGTCCCAGTTACAGTAGGACATTTTCTACCGGCATCCCTGCGACAAGAAATGCAAAGGGCCCCCTGATCTCTGGGGCCCCTTGGCCTGGGCCCGGTAGGCCCGTTCAGTAATATGTCTTTGTTCTTACCAGTATCATGTTGTGAGACACAATTAAAGATTTTATTCACATTGTTTTGTTTACCTATTTTCCAAACGAACTTTGAACAAACTGAGGTCGAGGACGACAGTATCATATCAGATTTAGATAGACACATTTGTCTTTTTATACTGTATTATAAACTGCTTTGATCAAAACTATTTTGGCATAGTAGAGTAAGTATTGTTTTATCCTTTTTTTTTTTTTTCAATGAAAGATGGCGGAAGCACTTCCTCTGACTCTGGTAAGCGTCTCTTTAATATAAAAGTTTAAAAAATGGATGTACCTGTCCCAGATTGCCCCATTAAGTACCATGACATTAATTTAAGTGTGAGAATGCTGTATTTAGACCTCAGATGTTATAGTGGTTTTTCAGTTTCATTGTTCAGTTGTGTTTATTTCACGGGGCGATCTTAAGGCCAGTTCAGACCAGATTAAATATATTCAGACCGCTGCAACTAGAGGCTGGACCTTCTAAAACGGTCTCGTCTCGTGGCAGATCTAGCTCAGAACTGGCCTTCAGAAGCACTGGATTTGACAGAGGGGTTACCATTGATGATTACCATTCCTTTTTATTCCAGATTACGGCAGCCGTGATGTCAAAAAGCCATTTCTGAAAAATGGAGGTAAGCAAGATTTTTGATGCTTATTTCTTCCTCTATTCTAACACGTTTTTTTTATTTTTTTATCTCAATATAGTGGTCTTTCAATTTCATTCTTCAGAGCCACTGGTTCTGCTATTTTTGAGTTAGTTAAAGGGGCAATCTGGGATTTATACTGCAACAAAGTGGTCACCAGAATGCCCCTTTATATCTATTAGGACTATTACTTTAACAGAGCCAAGTTTAACTGTAGTGTTGCAAATGTGCTAGTTTTATTGTTTTACATTTCAAACATATTCATTTGCATGCAGTTGTGGCCAACAGGTTGGCCTTACCTCATGTTTATTACTGATGTTGCACAATATTATTATCAGTAGGTGGTTTTAACATAATTTAAACAGTGTTTAACATCATTTAACTATGGACATGCAGTGGTATTACAGCTTTTCAAACGATTTTGCTTTTTAGGCAATGGGAATGTGGAGACTAAGCTGGAGATGTCCAATCCACCTGGTATGATGTTTGTTTTAAAGGCTTACTAGGCCTAATTTGCACATTAACCCTAACTCATGTTTTTAATGTAACCATTCACAATATGATGAATTAACAAAGTTGTCCCCAATATACTGTATAATAAACTGCTTTGATAACAAAACAATTTTGGCATACTAGAGAGCTATTGTTTTATCCTTTTTTTCAAATGAAAGATGGCAGCAGCACTTCCTCCGTTGACTCTGGTAGGTTTTTCAATAATGACTGGTGATGGGGACAATAATGACTTTGTTCGTGCTTATTTCTTCCTCTATTCTTACCAGTTTTAAACAATTATTTAAATATAGTGGTCTTTCATTTTCATTCTTCAGAGCCACTGGTTCTGCTAGTTTTGATTTAGTTAAAGGGGCAATCTGGGATTCAAACAACAACAAAGCCCAGCACTTTTCTTTGGTAAACAGCTGGAGGATGTGGCTGTAGAAACGTCATTACTCTCAAATGTATAGATGGAGCTATGGATGCAAGGACTGACCATCCATGAGATCAAAATGATAGTTTAACTCTTAGATTGTGCTGCCAGTAGCGAAGTAGAGAACGCATTACTGGAGATGCTTTCACTACTGGGCTATGAGGACAACTCAGGGTAAGAGTTTTCATTCAATCATGAAAATAGGCTGAACCATCTCTTTAATATAAAAGTAAAAAAAATAAAATAAATATGTACCTGTCCCAGATTGCCCTATTAAGTGTATGAGCCTATAACTTTAACAGATCCAAGTTTAACTGGAGTGTAGCTACATGTTACATGCTACATGTCCTAGAGTATAGCCCATGTGCTAGTTTTATTGTTTTACCTTTCAAACATTTAAATTTGCATATGCAAATGGTTGGCCCAATTCCATGTATATTACTTATGTTGGAGAAAGGAAGAAAGCCACACACTCTTGCTCTGATGCTATTGTTTTATTTAGCCAACGTTTCGGCATCAGAATCAGAATCAGAATTTATTTTATGCAAGCTGGCTTCTTCAGGTTTTCATTGAATGAAACATATGTTGCACAATACTAATCAGAAGGTGGCTTCAACATCAATTACATATAATTCAAAAAGACTTTGATCCTAAA
This sequence comes from Nansenia antarctica, assembly GCF_963989245.1. Classification (NCBI taxonomy): domain Eukaryota; kingdom Metazoa; phylum Chordata; class Actinopteri; order Argentiniformes; family Microstomatidae; genus Nansenia; species Nansenia antarctica. The sequence continues at coordinate 49,476,471 of NC_137689.1, read as the reverse complement.
AAAAAAAAAGGATGTTATGTTGATGGGGACTGACACTGAATCAGTAGAAGTGCTGGAGTTTGATTACTATTCTTGTATTATTTCCAGGTAAAGGCAGCACTGAGCAGTTGCCGAACAAAGTTTGAGAATGTTGTATTTAGACCTCAAATATTATAATGTTTTTTCAATTTCATTGTTCAGACCCACTGGTTCTGTTTATTTCAAGGGGCGATCTTAGAAGCACTGGTTTTACACAATGACAGAGGGGTTTGAGTACCATTCCTTTTTATTCCAGCTAACGGCAGCCTTGATGTCAAAAAGCCATTTCTGGAAAATGGAGGTAAGCAAGATTGTTGATGCTTATTTCTCCCTCTATTCTTACCAGTATCATGTTGTGAGACACAATTAAAGATTTTATTCACATTGTTTTGTTTACCTATTTTCCAAACGAACTTTGAACAAACTGAGGTCGAGGACGACAGTATCATATCAGATTTAGATAGACACATTTGTCTTTTTATACTGTATTATAAACTGCTTTGATCAAAACTATTTTGGCATAGTAGAGTAAGTATTGTTTTATCCTTTTTTTTTTTTTTCAATGAAAGATGGCGGAAGCACTTCCTCTGACTCTGGTAAGCGTCTCTTTAATATAAAAGTTTAAAAAATGGATGTACCTGTCCCAGATTGCCCCATTAAGTACCATGACATTCATTTAAGTGTGAGAATGCTGTATTTAGACCTCAGATGTTATAGTGGTTTTTCAGTTTCATTGTTCAGTTGTGTTTATTTCACGGGGCGATCTTAAGGCCAGTTCAGACCAGATTAAATATATTCAGACCGCTGCAACTAGAGGCTGGACCTTCTAAAACGGTCTCGTCTCGTGGCAGATCTAGCTCAGAACTGGCCTTCAGAAGCACTGGATTTGACAGAGGGGTTACCATTGATGATTACCATCCCTTTTTATTCCAGATTACGGCAGCCGTGATGTCAAAAAGCCATTTCTGAAAAATGGAGGTAAGCAAGATTTTTTATGCTTATTTCTTCCTCTATTCTAACACGTTTTTTTTATTTTTTTATCTCAATATAGTGGTCTTTCAATTTCATTCTTCAGAGCCACTGGTTCTGCTATTTTTGAGTTAGTTAAAGGGGCAATCTGGGATTTATACTGCAACAAAGTGGTCACCAGAATGCCCCTTTATATCTATTAGGACTATTACTTTAACAGAGCCAAGTTTAACTGTAGTGTTGCAAATGTGCTAGTTTTATTGTTTTACATTTCAAACATATTCATTTGCATGCAGTTGTGGCCAACAGGTTGGCCTTACCTCATGTTTATTACTGATGTTGCACAATATTATTATCAGTAGGTGGTTTTAACATAATTTAAACAGTGTTTAACATCATTTAACTATGGACATGCAGTGGTATTACAGCTTTTCAAACGATTTTGCTTTTTAGGCAATGGGAATGTGGAGACTAAGCTGGAGATGTCCAATCCACCTGGTATGATGTTTGTTTTAAAGGCTTACTAGGCCTAATTTGCACATTAACCCTAACTCATGTTTTTAATGTAACCATTCACAATATGATGAATTAACAAAGTTGTCCCCAATATACTGTATAATAAACTGCTTTGATAACAAAACAATTTTGGCATACTAGAGAGCTATTGTTTTATCCTTTTTTTCAAATGAAAGATGGCAGCAGCACTTCCTCCGTTGACTCTGGTAGGTTTTTCAATAATGACTGGTGATGGGGACAATAATGACTTTGTTCGTGCTTATTTCTTCCTCTATTCTTACCAGTTTTAAACAATTATTTAAATATAGTGGTCTTTCATTTTCATTCTTCAGAGCCACTGGTTCTGCTAGTTTTGATTTAGTTAAAGGGGCAATCTGGGATTCAAACAACAACAAAGCCCAGCACTTTTCTTTGGTAAACAGCTGGAGGATGTGGCTGTAGAAACGTCATTACTCTCAAATGTATAGATGGAGCTATGGATGCAAGGACTGACCATCCATGAGATCAAAATGATAGTTTAACTCTTAGATTGTGCTGCCAGTAGCGAAGTAGAGAACGCATTACTGGAGATGCTTTCACTACTGGGCTATGAGGACAACTCAGGGTAAGAGTTTTCATTCAATCATGAAAATAGGCTGAACCATCTCTTTAATATAAAAGTAAAAAAAATAAAATAAATATGTACCTGTCCCAGATTGCCCTATTAAGTGTATGAGCCTATAACTTTAACAGATCCAAGTTTAACTGGAGTGTAGCTACATGTTACATGCTACATGTCCTAGAGTATAGCCCATGTGCTAGTTTTATTGTTTTACCTTTCAAACATTTAAATTTGCATATGCAAATGGTTGGCCCAATTCCATGTATATTACTTATGTTGGAGAAAGGAAGAAAGCCACACACTCTTGCTCTGATGCTATTGTTTTATTTAGCCAACGTTTCGGCATCAGAATCAGAATCAGAATTTATTTTATGCAAGCTGGCTTCTTCAGGTTTTCATTGAATGAAACATATGTTGCACAATACTAATCAGAAGGTGGCTTCAACATCAATTACATATAATTCAAAAAGACTTTGATCCTAAAAAAAAAAAGGATGTTATGTTGATGGGGACTGACACTGAATCAGTAGAAGTGCTGGAGTTTGATTACTATTCTTGTATTATTTCCAGGTAAAGGCAGCACTGAGCAGTTGCCGAACGAAGTTTGAGAATGTTGTATTTAGACCTCAAATATTATAATGTTTTTTCAATTTCATTGTTCAGACCCACTGGTTCTGTTTATTTCAAGGGGCGATCTAAGAAGCACTGGTTTTACACAATGACAGAGGGGTTTGATTACCATTCCTTTTTATTCCAGCTAACGGCAGCCTTGATGTCAAAAAGCCATTTCTGGAAAATGGAGGTAAGCAAGATTGTTGATGCTTATTTCTCCCTCTATTCTTACCAGTATCATGTTGTGAGACACAATTAAAGATTTAATTCACATTGTTTTGTTTACCTATTTTCCAAACGAACTTTGAACAAACTAAGGTCGAGGACGACAGTATCATATAAGATTTAGATAGACACATTTGTCTTTTTATACTGTATTATAAACTGCTTTGATCAAAACTATTTTGGCATAGTAGAGTAAGTATTGTTTTATCCTTTTTTTTTTTTTCAATGAAAGATGGCGGAAGCACTTCCTCTGACTCTGGTAAGCATCTCTTTAATATAAAAGTTTAAAAAATGGATGTACCTGTCCCAGATTGGGATGTTATGGTGATGGGGACTGACTGACACTGAATCAGTAGAAGTGCTGGAGTTTGATTACTATTCTTGTATTATTTCCAGGTAAAGGCAGCACTGAGCAGTTGCCGAACAAAGTTTGAGAATGTTGTATTTAGACCTCAAATATTATAATGTTTTTTCAATTTCATTGTTCAGACCCACTGGTTCTGTTTATTTCAAGGGGCGATCTTAGAAGCACTGGTTTTACACAATGACAGAGGGGTTTGATTACCATTCCTTTTTATTCCAGCTAACGGCAGCCTTGATGTCAAAAAGCCATTTCTGGAAAATGGAGGTAAGCAAGATTGTTGATGCTTATTTCTCCCTCTATTCTTACCAGTATCATGTTGTGAGACACAATTAAAGATTTTATTCACATTGTTTTGTTTACCTATTTTCCAAACGAACTTTGAACAAACTGAGGTCGAGGACGACAGTATCATATCAGATTTAGATAGACACATTTGTCTTTTTATACTGTATTATAAACTGCTTTGATCAAAACTATTTTGGCATAGTAGAGTAAGTATTGTTTTATCCTTTTTTTTTTTTTTCAATGAAAGATGGCGGAAGCACTTCCTCTGACTCTGGTAAGCGTCTCTTTAATATAAAAGTTTAAAAAATGGATGTACCTGTCCCAGATTGCCCCATTAAGTACCATGACATTCATTTAAGTGTGAGAATGCTGTATTTAGACCTCAGATGTTATAGTGGTTTTTCAGTTTCATTGTTCAGTTGTGTTTATTTCACGGGGCGATCTTAAGGCCAGAACTGGTCTAACCAGATTAAATATATTCAGACCGCTGCAACTAGAGGCTGGACCTTCTAAAACGGTCTCGTCTCGTGGCAGATCTAGCTCAGAACTGGCCTTCAGAAGCACTGGATTTGACAGAGGGGTTACCATTGATGATTACCATTCCCTTTTATTCCAGATTACGGCAGCCGTGATGTCAAAAAGCCATTTCTGAAAAATGGAGGTAAGCAAGATTTTTTATGCTTATTTCTTCCTCTATTCTAACACGTTTTTTTTATTTTTTTATCTCAATATAGTGGTCTTTCAATTTCATTCTTCAGAGCCACTGGTTCTGCTATTTTTGAGTTAGTTAAAGGGGCAATCTGGGATTTATACTGCAACAAAGTGGTCACCAGAATGCCCCTTTATATCTATTAGGACTATTACTTTAACAGAGCCAAGTTTAACTGTAGTGTTGCAAATGTGCTAGTTTTATTGTTTTACATTTCAAACATATTCATTTGCATGCAGTTGTGGCCAACAGGTTGGCCTTACCTCATGTTTATTACTGATGTTGCACAATATTATTATCAGTAGGTGGTTTTAACATAATTTAAACAGTGTTTAACATCATTTAACTATGGACATGCAGTGGTATTACAGCTTTTCAAACGATTTTGCTTTTTAGGCAATGGGAATGTGGAGACTAAGCTGGAGATGTCCAATCCACCTGGTATGATGTTTGTTTTAAAGGCTTACTAGGCCTAATTTGCACATTAACCCTAACTCATGTTTTTAATGTAACCATTCACAATATGATGAATTAACAAAGTTGTCCCCAATATACTGTATAATAAACTGCTTTGATAACAAAACAATTTTGGCATACTAGAGAGCTATTGTTTTATCCTTTTTTTCAAATGAAAGATGGCAGCAGCACTTCCTCCGTTGACTCTGGTAGGTTTTTCAATAATGACTGGTGATGGGGACAATAATGACTTTGTTCGTGCTTATTTCTTCCTCTATTCTTACCAGTTTTAAACAATTATTTAAATATAGTGGTCTTTCATTTTCATTCTTCAGAGCCACTGGTTCTGCTAGTTTTGATTTAGTTAAAGGGGCAATCTGGGATTCAAACAACAACAAAGCCCAGCACTTTTCTTTGGTAAACAGCTGGAGGATGTGGCTGTAGAAACGTCATTACTCTCAAATGTATAGATGGAGCTATGGATGCAAGGACTGACCATCCATGAGATCAAAATGATAGTTTAACTCTTAGATTGTGCTGCCAGTAGCGAAGTAGAGAACGCATTACTGGAGATGCTTTCACTACTGGGCTATGAGGACAACTCAGGGTAAGAGTTTTCATTCAATCATGAAAATAGGCTGAACCATCTCTTTAATATAAAAGTAAAAAAAAAAAAAAAAATATGTACCTGTCCCAGATTGCCCTATTAAGTGTATGAGCCTATAACTTTAACAGATCCAAGTTTAACTGGAGTGTAGCTACATGTTACATGCTACATGTCCTAGAGTATAGCCCATGTGCTAGTTTTATTGTTTTACCTTTCAAACATTTAAATTTGCATATGCAAATGGTTGGTCCAATTCCATGTATATTACTTATGTTGGAGAAAGGAAGAAAGCCACACACTCTTGCTCTGATGCTATTGTTTTATTTAGCCAACGTTTCGGCATCAGAATCAGAATCAGAATTTATTTTATGCAAGCTGGCTTCTTCAGGTTTTCATTGAATGAAACATATGTTGCACAATACTAATCAGAAGGTGGCTTCAACATCAATTACATATAATTCAAAAAGACTTTGATCCTAAAAAAAAAAAAGGATGTTATGTTGATGGGGACTGACACTGAATCAGTAGAAGTGCTGGAGTTTGATTACTATTCTTGTATTATTTCCAGGTAAAGGCAGCACTGAGCAGTTGCCGAACAAAGTTTGAGAATGTTGTATTTAGACCTCAAATATTATAATGTTTTTTCAATTTCATTGTTCAGACCCACTGGTTCTGTTTATTTCAAGGGGCGATCTTAGAAGCACTGGTTTTACACAATGACAGAGGGGTTTGAGTACCATTCCTTTTTATTCCAGCTAACGGCAGCCTTGATGTCAAAAAGCCATTTCTGGAAAATGGAGGTAAGCAAGATTGTTGATGCTTATTTCTCCCTCTATTCTTACCAGTATCATGTTGTGAGACACAATTAAAGATTTTATTCACATTGTTTTGTTTACCTATTTTCCAAACGAACTTTGAACAAACTGAGGTCGAGGACGACAGTATCATATCAGATTTAGATAGACACATTTGTCTTTTTATACTGTATTATAAACTGCTTTGATCAAAACTATTTTGGCATAGTAGAGTAAGTATTGTTTTATCCTTTTTTTTTTTTTTCAATGAAAGATGGCGGAAGCACTTCCTCTGACTCTGGTAAGCGTCTCTTTAATATAAAAGTTTAAAAAATGGATGTACCTGTCCCAGATTGCCCCATTAAGTACCATGACATTCATTTAAGTGTGAGAATGCTGTATTTAGACCTCAGATGTTATAGTGGTTTTTCAGTTTCATTGTTCAGTTGTGTTTATTTCACGGGGCGATCTTAAGGCCAGTTCAGACCAGATTAAATATATTCAGACCGCTGCAACTAGAGGCTGGACCTTCTAAAACGGTCTCGTCTCGTGGCAGATCTAGCTCAGAACTGGCCTTCAGAAGCACTGGATTTGACAGAGGGGTTACCATTGATGATTACCATTCCTTTTTATTCCAGATTACGGCAGCCGTGATGTCAAAAAGCCATTTCTGAAAAATGGAGGTAAGCAAGATTTTTGATGCTTATTTCTTCCTCTATTCTAACACGTTTTTTTTATTTTTTTATCTCAATATAGTGGTCTTTCAATTTCATTCTTCAGAGCCACTGGTTCTGCTATTTTTGAGTTAGTTAAAGGGGCAATCTGGGATTTATACTGCAACAAAGTGGTCACCAGAATGCCCCTTTATATCTATTAGGACTATTACTTTAACAGAGCCAAGTTTAACTGTAGTGTTGCAAATGTGCTAGTTTTATTGTTTTACATTTCAAACATATTCATTTGCATGCAGTTGTGGCCAACAGGTTGGCCTTACCTCATGTTTATTACTGATGTTGCACAATATTATTATCAGTAGGTGGTTTTAACATAATTTAAACAGTGTTTAACATCATTTAACTATGGACATGCAGTGGTATTACAGCTTTTCAAACGATTTTGCTTTTTAGGCAATGGGAATGTGGAGACTAAGCTGGAGATGTCCAATCCACCTGGTATGATGTTTGTTTTAAAGGCTTACTAGGCCTAATTTGCACATTAACCCTAACTCATGTTTTTAATGTAACCATTCACAATATGATGAATTAACAAAGTTGTCCCCAATATACTGTATAATAAACTGCTTTGATAACAAAACAATTTTGGCATACTAGAGAGCTATTGTTTTATCCTTTTTTTCAAATGAAAGATGGCAGCAGCACTTCCTCCGTTGACTCTGGTAGGTTTTTCAATAATGACTGGTGATGGGGACAATAATGACTTTGTTCGTGCTTATTTCTTCCTCTATTCTTACCAGTTTTAAACAATTATTTAAATATAGTGGTCTTTCATTTTCATTCTTCAGAGCCACTGGTTCTGCTAGTTTTGATTTAGTTAAAGGGGCAATCTGGGATTCAAACAACAACAAAGCCCAGCACTTTTCTTTGGTAAACAGCTGGAGGATGTGGCTGTAGAAACGTCATTACTCTCAAATGTATAGATGGAGCTATGGATGCAAGGACTGACCATCCATGAGATCAAAATGATAGTTTAACTCTTAGATTGTGCTGCCAGTAGCGAAGTAGAGAACGCATTACTGGAGATGCTTTCACTACTGGGCTATGAGGACAACTCAGGGTAAGAGTTTTCATTCAATCATGAAAATAGGCTGAACCATCTCTTTAATATAAAAGTAAAAAAAATAAAATAAATATGTACCTGTCCCAGATTGCCCTATTAAGTGTATGAGCCTATAACTTTAACAGATCCAAGTTTAACTGGAGTGTAGCTACATGTTACATGCTACATGTCCTAGAGTATAGCCCATGTGCTAGTTTTATTGTTTTACCTTTCAAACATTTAAATTTGCATATGCAAATGGTTGGCCCAATTCCATGTATATTACTTATGTTGGAGAAAGGAAGAAAGCCACACACTCTTGCTCTGATGCTATTGTTTTATTTAGCCAACGTTTCGGCATCAGAATCAGAATCAGAATTTATTTTATGCAAGCTGGCTTCTTCAGGTTTTCATTGAATGAAACATATGTTGCACAATACTAATCAGAAGGTGGCTTCAACATCAATTACATATAATTCAAAAAGACTTTGATCCTAAAAAAAAAAAGGATGTTATGTTGATGGGGACTGACACTGAATCAGTAGAAGTGCTGGAGTTTGATTACTATTCTTGTATTATTTCCAGGTAAAGGCAGCACTGAGCAGTTGCCGAACGAAGTTTGAGAATGTTGTATTTAGACCTCAAATATTATAATGTTTTTTCAATTTCATTGTTCAGACCCACTGGTTCTGTTTATTTCAAGGGGCGATCTAAGAAGCACTGGTTTTACACAATGACAGAGGGGTTTGATTACCATTCCTTTTTATTCCAGCTAACGGCAGCCTTGATGTCAAAAAGCCATTTCTGGAAAATGGAGGTAAGCAAGATTGTTGATGCTTATTTCTCCCTCTATTCTTACCAGTATCATGTTGTGAGACACAATTAAAGATTTAATTCACATTGTTTTGTTTACCTATTTTCCAAACGAACTTTGAACAAACTAAGGTCGAGGACGACAGTATCATATAAGATTTAGATAGACACATTTGTCTTTTTATACTGTATTATAAACTGCTTTGATCAAAACTATTTTGGCATAGTAGAGTAAGTATTGTTTTATCCTTTTTTTTTTTTTCAATGAAAGATGGCGGAAGCACTTCCTCTGACTCTGGTAAGCATCTCTTTAATATAAAAGTTTAAAAAATGGATGTACCTGTCCCAGATTGGGATGTTATGGTGATGGGGACTGACTGACACTGAATCAGTAGAAGTGCTGGAGTTTGATTACTATTCTTGTATTATTTCCAGGTAAAGGCAGCACTGAGCAGTTGCCGAACAAAGTTTGAGAATGTTGTATTTAGACCTCAAATATTATAATGTTTTTTCAATTTCATTGTTCAGACCCACTGGTTCTGTTTATTTCAAGGGGCGATCTTAGAAGCACTGGTTTTACACAATGACAGAGGGGTTTGATTACCATTCCTTTTTATTCCAGCTAACGGCAGCCTTGATGTCAAAAAGCCATTTCTGGAAAATGGAGGTAAGCAAGATTGTTGATGCTTATTTCTCCCTCTATTCTTACCAGTATCATGTTGTGAGACACAATTAAAGATTTTATTCACATTGTTTTGTTTACCTATTTTCCAAACGAACTTTGAACAAACTGAGGTCGAGGACGACAGTATCATATCAGATTTAGATAGACACATTTGTCTTTTTATACTGTATTATAAACTGCTTTGATCAAAACTATTTTGGCATAGTAGAGTAAGTATTGTTTTATCCTTTTTTTTTTTTTTCAATGAAAGATGGCGGAAGCACTTCCTCTGACTCTGGTAAGCGTCTCTTTAATATAAAAGTTTAAAAAATGGATGTACCTGTCCCAGATTGCCCCATTAAGTACCATGACATTCATTTAAGTGTGAGAATGCTGTATTTAGACCTCAGATGTTATAGTGGTTTTTCAGTTTCATTGTTCAGTTGTGTTTATTTCACGGGGCGATCTTAAGGCCAGTTCAGACCAGATTAAATATATTCAGACCGCTGCAACTAGAGGCTGGACCTTCTAAAACGGTCTCGTCTCGTGGCAGATCTAGCTCAGAACTGGCCTTCAGAAGCACTGGATTTGACAGAGGGGTTACCATTGATGATTACCATTCCTTTTTATTCCAGATTACGGCAGCCGTGATGTCAAAAAGCCATTTCTGAAAAATGGAGGTAAGCAAGATTTTTGATGCTTATTTCTTCCTCTATTCTAACACGTTTTTTTTATTTTTTTATCTCAATATAGTGGTCTTTCAATTTCATTCTTCAGAGCCACTGGTTCTGCTATTTTTGAGTTAGTTAAAGGGGCAATCTGGGATTTATACTGCAACAAAGTGGTCACCAGAATGCCCCTTTATATCTATTAGGACTATTACTTTAACAGAGCCAAGTTTAACTGTAGTGTTGCAAATGTGCTAGTTTTATTGTTTTACATTTCAAACATATTCATTTGCATGCAGTTGTGGCCAACAGGTTGGCCTTACCTCATGTTTATTACTGATGTTGCACAATATTATTATCAGTAGGTGGTTTTAACATAATTTAAACAGTGTTTAACATCATTTAACTATGGACATGCAGTGGTATTACAGCTTTTCAAACGATTTTGCTTTTTAGGCAATGGGAATGTGGAGACTAAGCTGGAGATGTCCAATCCACCTGGTATGATGTTTGTTTTAAAGGCTTACTAGGCCTAATTTGCACATTAACCCTAACTCATGTTTTTAATGTAACCATTCACAATATGATGAATTAACAAAGTTGTCCCCAATATACTGTATAATAAACTGCTTTGATAACAAAACAATTTTGGCATACTAGAGAGCTATTGTTTTATCCTTTTTTTCAAATGAAAGATGGCAGCAGCACTTCCTCCGTTGACTCTGGTAGGTTTTTCAATAATGACTGGTGATGGGGACAATAATGACTTTGTTCGTGCTTATTTCTTCCTCTATTCTTACCAGTTTTAAACAATTATTTAAATATAGTGGTCTTTCATTTTCATTCTTCAGAGCCACTGGTTCTGCTAGTTTTGATTTAGTTAAAGGGGCAATCTGGGATTCAAACAACAACAAAGCCCAGCACTTTTCTTTGGTAAACAGCTGGAGGATGTGGCTGTAGAAACGTCATTACTCTCAAATGTATAGATGGAGCTATGGATGCAAGGACTGACCATCCATGAGATCAAAATGATAGTTTAACTCTTAGATTGTGCTGCCAGTAGCGAAGTAGAGAACGCATTACTGGAGATGCTTTCACTACTGGGCTATGAGGACAACTCAGGGTAAGAGTTTTCATTCAATCATGAAAATAGGCTGAACCATCTCTTTAATATAAAAGTTAAAAAAAATAAATAAATATGTACCTGTCCCAGATTGCCCTATTAAGTGTATGAGCCTATAACTTTAACAGATCCAAGTTTAACTGGAGTGTAGCTACATGTTACATGCTACATGTCCTAGAGTATAGCCCATGTGCTAGTTTTATTGTTTTACCTTTCAAACATTTAAATTTGCATATGCAAATGGTTGGCCCAATTCCATGTATATTACTTATGTTGGAGAAAGGAAGAAAGCCACACACTCTTGCTCTGATGCTATTGTTTTATTTAGCCAACGTTTCGGCATCAGAATCAGAATCAGAATTTATTTTATGCAAGCTGGCTTCTTCAGGTTTTCATTGAATGAAACATATGTTGCACAATACTAATCAGAAGGTGGCTTCAACATCAATTACATATAATTCAAAAAGACTTTGATCCTAAAAAAAAAAAGGATGTTATGTTGATGGGGACTGACACTGAATCAGTAGAAGTGCTGGAGTTTGATTACTATTCTTGTATTATTTCCAGGTAAAGGCAGCACTGAGCAGTTGCCGAACAAAGTTTGAGAATGTTGTATTTAGACCTCAAATATTATAATGTTTTTTCAATTTCATTGTTCAGACCCACTGGTTCTGTTTATTTCAAGGGGCGATCTTAGAAGCACTGGTTTTACACAATGACAGAGGGGTTTGATTACCATTCCTTTTTATTCCAGCTAACGGCAGCCTTGATGTCAAAAAGCCATTTCTGGAAAATGGAGGTAAGCAAGATTGTTGATGCTTATTTCTCCCTCTATTCTTACCAGTATCATGTTGTGAGACACAATTAAAGATTTTATTCACATTGTTTTGTTTACCTATTTTCCAAACGAACTTTGAACAAACTGAGGTCGAGGACGACAGTATCATATCAGATTTAGATAGACACATTTGTCTTTTTATACTGTATTATAAACTGCTTTGATCAAAACTATTTTGGCATAGTAGAGTAAGTATTGTTTTATCCTTTTTTTTTTTTTTCAATGAAAGATGGCGGAAGCACTTCCTCTGACTCTGGTAAGCGTCTCTTTAATATAAAAGTTTAAAAAATGGATGTACCTGTCCCAGATTGCCCCATTAAGTACCATGACATTCATTTAAGTGTGAGAATGCTGTATTTAGACCTCAGATGTTATAGTGGTTTTTCAGTTTCATTGTTCAGTTGTGTTTATTTCACGGGGCGATCTTAAGGCCAGTTCAGACCAGATTAAATATATTCAGACCGCTGCAACTAGAGTATGTACTTTCATGTACCTACTTCTGCAAATCTTCTAATAAAGTTTTCAATCAATCAATCAAAAGACCTTCTAAAACGGTCTCGTCTCGTGGCAGATCTAGCTCAGAACTGGCCTTCAGAAGCACTGGATTTGACAGAGGGGTTACCATTGATGATTACCATTCCTTTTTATTCCAGATTACGGCAGCCGTGATGTCAAAAAGCCATTTCTGAAAAATGGAGGTAAGCAAGATTTTTTATGCTTATTTCTTCCTCTATTCTAACACGTTTTTTTTATTTTTTTATCTCAATATAGTGGTCTTTCAATTTCATTCTTCAGAGCCACTGGTTCTGCTATTTTTGAGTTAGTTAAAGGGGCAATCTGGGATTTATACTGCAACAAAGTGGTCACCAGAATGCCCCTTTATATCTATTAGGACTATTACTTTAACAGAGCCAAGTTTAACTGTAGTGTTGCAAATGTGCTAGTTTTATTGTTTTACATTTCAAACATATTCATTTGCATGCAGTTGTGGCCAACAGGTTGGCCTTACCTCATGTTTATTACTGATGTTGCACAATATTATTATCAGTAGGTGGTTTTAACATAATTTAAACAGTGTTTAACATCATTTAACTATGGACATGCAGTGGTATTACAGCTTTTCAAAAGATTTTGCTTTTTAGGCAATGGGAATGTGGAGACTAAGCTGGAGATGTCCAATCCACCTGGTATGATGTTTGTTTTAAAGGCTTACTAGGCCTAATTTGCACATTAACCCTAACTCATGTTTTTAATGTAACCATTCACAATATGATGAATTAACAAAGTTGTCCCCAATATACTGTATAATAAACTGCTTTGATAACAAAACAATTTTGGCATACTAGAGAGCTATTGTTTTATCCTTTTTTTCAAATGAAAGATGGCAGCAGCACTTCCTCCGTTGACTCTGGTAGGTTTTTCAATAATGACTGGTGATGGGGACAATAATGACTTTGTTCGTGCTTATTTCTTCCTCTATTCTTACCAGTTTTAAACAATTATTTAAATATAGTGGTCTTTCATTTTCATTCTTCAGAGCCACTGGTTCTGCTAGTTTTGATTTAGTTAAAGGGGCAATCTGGGATTCAAACAACAACAAAGCCCAGCACTTTTCTTTGGTAAACAGCTGGAGGATGTGGCTGTAGAAACGTCATTACTCTCAAATGTATAGATGGAGCTATGGATGCAAGGACTGACCATCCATGAGATCAAAATGATAGTTTAACTCTTAGATTGTGCTGCCAGTAGCGAAGTAGAGAACGCATTACTGGAGATGCTTTCACTACTGGGCTATGAGGACAACTCAGGGTAAGAGTTTTCATTCAATCATGAAAATAGGCTGAACCATCTCTTTAATATAAAATAAAAATAAAATAAAATGTACCTGTCCCAGATTGCCCTATTACGTTTATGAGCCTATAACTTTAACAGATCCAAGTTTAACTGGAGTGTAGCTACATGTTACATGCTACATGTCCTAGAGTACGGTATATCCCATGTGCTAGTTTTATTGTTTTACCTTTCAAACATTTAAATTTGCATATGCAAATGGTTGGCCCTATTCCATGTATATTACTTATCTTGGAGAAAGGAAGAAAGCCACACACTCTTGCTCTGATGCTATTGTTTTATTTAGCCAATGTTTCGGCATCAGAATCAGATCAGAATTTATTTTATGCAAGCTGGCTTCTTCAGGTTTTCATTGAAACATATGTTGCACAATACTAATCAGAAGGTGGCTTCAACATCAATTACATCAAATAGACTTTGATCCTAAAAAAAAGGATGTTATGTTGATGGGGACTGACACTGAATCAGTAGAAGTGCTGGAGTTTGATTACTATTCTTGTATTATTTCCAGGTAAAGGCAGCACTGAGCAGTTGCCGAACGAAGTTTGAGAATGTTGTATTTAGACCTCAAATATTATAATGCTTTTTCAATTTCATTGTTCAGACCCACTGGTTCTGTTTATTTCAAGGGGCGATCTTAGAAGCACTGGTTTTACACAATGACAGAGGGGTTTGATTACCATTCCTTTTTATTCCAGCTGACGGCAGCCTTGATGTCAATAAGCCATTAATGGAAAATGGAGGTAAGCAAGATTGTTGATGCTTATTTCTCCCTCTATTCTTACCAGTATCATGTTGTGAGACACAATTAAAGATTGTATTCACATTGTTTTGTTTACCTATTTTCCAAACGAACTTTGAACAAACTGAGGTCGAGAACGACAGTATCATATCAGATTTAGATAGACACATTTGTCTTTTTATACTGTATTATAAACTGCTTTGATCAAAACTATTTTGGCATAGTAGAGTAAGTATTGTTTTATCCTTTTTTTTTTTTCCAATGAAAGATGACGGAAGCACTTCCTCTGACTCTGGTAAGCATCTCTTTAATATAAAAGTTTAAAAAATGGATGTACCTGTCCCAGATTGCCCCATTAAGTGTATGAGCCTATAACTTTAACAGGGCCAAGTTTAACTGAGTGTAACTACATGTTACATGCTACATGCTACATG
Source organism: Nansenia antarctica (assembly GCF_963989245.1). Lineage (NCBI taxonomy): Eukaryota > Metazoa > Chordata > Actinopteri > Argentiniformes > Microstomatidae > Nansenia > Nansenia antarctica. The sequence goes on along the minus strand of NC_137689.1, from coordinate 49,461,406 downwards.
CATGCTATATGTCCTACAGTATGTAGTCTAGCCCATGTGCTAGGTTTATTCTTCTACATTTCAAACATTTAGATTTGCATATGCAAATGGTTGGCCCTATTCCATGTGTGTTACTTATGTTGGAGAAAGTAAGAAAGTCACACACTCTTGCTCTGATGCTATTGTTTTATTTAACCAAATTTCTTTTATGCAAACTGCCTTCATCGAATGAAACTTATTTTGCACAATATTAATCAGAAGGTGGCTTCAACATCAATTAAATATAATAAAATTAAAATTGACTTTCATCCTATAAAAGAATGTTATGGTGATGGGGACTGACACTGAATCAGTAGAAGTGCTGGAGTTTATTTACTATTCTTTTATTATTTCCAGGTAAAGGCAGCAATGACCAGTTGCAGGTATGTAAGATTGTTGTGATTTCTATACATTTATTTTCAGGTTAAGGCAGCGAGGACAATATGACCGATAAACCATAATGTTTTCACTTCTCTGGCATCACTTGGTGTTATATTAGCATTCTCATCATTAGTGCAGGTTGCTTTACAATCAAATGCAGGCACCCATTCTCTAATGCCTCTCTTTTCTGCCAGGCCTGAGGTGTTCCGGCCCAGAACAAGACAGTCTTAGCCCATGTGCTATGTTTATTCTTCTACATTTCAAACATTTAGATTTGCATATGCAAATGGTTGGCCCTATTCCATGTATATTACTTATGTTGGAGAAAGTAAGAAAGTCACACACTCTTGCTCTGATGCTATTGTTTTATTTAACCAAATTTCTTTTATGAAAGCTGCCTTCTTCAAGTTTTCATCGAATGAAACTTATGTTGCACAATATTAATCAGAAGGTGGCTTCAACATCAATTAAATATAATATAATTCAAATTTACTTTCATCCTATAAAAGAATGTTATGGTGATGGGGACTGACACTGAATCAGTAGAAGTGCTGGAGTTTATTTACTATTCTTTTATTATTTCCAGGTAAAGGCAGCAATGACCAGTTGCAGGTATGTAAGATTGTTGTGATTTCTATACATTTATTTTCAGGTTAAGGCAGCGAGGACAATATGACCGATAAACCATAATGTTTTCACTTCTCTGGCATCACTTGGTGTTATATTAGCATTCTCATCATTAGTGCAGGTTGCTTTACAATCAAATGCAGGCACCCATTCTCTAATGCCTCTCTTTTCTGCCAGGCCGGAGGTGTTCCGGCCCAGAACAAGACAGTCTTTTGGAAAATGATCAGAGAATGAATGCATTAATGTGCATATCGCAAGGTTCCTGGTTCGATTCCGACCCTCAACATATCTTGTTCATCCCTCCTCTCTCACCCATCCTTCCTGTCAATCTCTGCTGTCTCTATTACAATAATAATAAACATTTTAAAAAGCAGAAATGCCATAAAATACATTAAAAACAAGGTGATTCACAGAATATTGTCATTGCCTCAACCTCATAAGATTATTGGTGATAGATCTTTTGCTCCTTTTAGACAATATTGCTAATAACACAAATCAGCTTGTGTGTTTTTTCTCTCTATTCATAATGAGCATCATATTGTGTTTTATACAACAGTTAGTTCCGACCATAAGACAATAGTTAATGGAGAAAAAAAAAAGACTTTGATCGACGTGTTTGTGTTTAATCATAACTGGTGCAAAATATGAAGGTTTTTAGCTTAGATTTAAATATTTTAAGGGTTTGTGCCTGTCAAAAATATCTTGCTTTGAATGCCTGCACTGGTCAGGCCATTCAAAGCAAGATATTTTTGACAGATTTTCTGTGAATTAGTCTACTGATGATGATAGTTCGAGATGTGGATTGACATAATTGATTAATTAATAATTAGTAGTGTGTTGTTTTGTTGTTGTTGTGATCATGTCATTTGATATGATGACATGATAGAAGTGCTACCACTAATGAATTGATGATTCACTTGCTTAGTCAAATGTATCGATTGTAAGTCGCTTTGGAATAAGGCGTCTGCTAAATGCCAAATGTAAGAAGTGTATTTAATTGTAAATGTATTGGATGATTTTATGAGGGTGATTTATGAATACAAATAAAAGAAAATAAAGAATATTTGTTTATCTGTTGTTATTGAACTTTGAGATAATGATCATTAAAAGGAATAATTAAAGTTGATTTGGTGTTTCTACTTGAATTGGTTAAATGTGTAACAGTGTGTGTGTAACAGTGTGGTAGTGTAACAGTGTGGTAGTGTAACAGTGTGGTAGTGTAACAGTGTGGTAGTGTAACAGTGTGGTAGTGTAACAGTGTGGTAGTGTAACAGTGTGGTAGTGTAACAGATGCCGTTTAGACGTTTTCATCGCATTGAAACCCATTCAACTGTAAATGTATTTTCAACATAGTATCCATGTACGGTAAGTATACAGTGGGGAAAATACATATTTCACCCCCTGCTTATTTTGTGAGTTTACCCCCTTACAAATAAATGAACAGTCTATATTTTTAACAGAGAGAGGCAGAATATAAGACAGAATAAGTATAGGTTGCACATGTTTACTATGATCTTTGTTACAGTATACTATTGTGACATGCTTTTGTGTGTCGTGTACAGTAAGATATTGTTTATGTAAACAGCTGTGAATTGTCAACTGAAGTGGATAAGACAAGTGACAAATGAAGACGATGGAGGAATTTCAATAAAGGACACAGAATGTCTGTCTTTGGTTCCCTTCCGTTCTTCTTCTTAAAAATCTAGGATTGGTACATCTTTTTTGGGACAATTAAATGAATGATATAGTCATTGACTCTTGTAGAATGTGACTTAAAGAAGCCTCATGAGCTCAGTTCAACTCTCTTACCCATCAGAACCCAAAATATAAGGTTAAATAACCTAATTGTAAACAAACACTATAGCTTCAAAAGATGGTTAAAATGATCATTGTGATCTCATCGCATCCATAGGTCCGTCTATGAGTTTGAGAGAGGTAACATTTCTCTCAACTATTTACCGGTATAGGTATACCACAGGTATACCACTTTGTTATTGTTTGAATCCCAGATCCCTTTAAGACAGGGCTATGAGGTTAAGAGACACGTGTGGCTGGGATCTGTGTGTGTGTGTATGTGTGTGTGTGTGTGTGTGTGTGTGTGTGTATGTGTGTGTGTGGGGGGGGGTGTGGGTGTGGGTGTGTCTAAGTGTGTATGTTTGCGGTGTGTGGCTAGCTCTGATATTTTAATCTAGAAGCGATCTATTTACTTTATCTACTCCCCCACCCTTGTATAATGAAATACTTACTTTGCCAACTTCCTCTCAAAAGTGAAAATATAAGGACGTAAAACTCAAAACTCAAAAATATTCTTAGAAAGAGACTGGATGCACCGGTACCGTCAGCCAGACAGTAGCATTGAGAACTGGAGTTGCTGGTGGTTGTAGATGTCCTTATGGCTGGGAGCTCGATCCCAGCCAGTGGTGTGCGGTCTAGATCACTGTGCCTGTGTGATGGGTCCGAAACTGAAGTCCTCGTTGATGTGGACACAGAGAAATTTTAAGCTGTTGACCCTCTCCAAGCAGGTAGGGAGTACAGACTGGGCGGAGGTAGAGCCGGCGTCTAATGATCTCAAGGTCGGTGGTTTGATCCCCGGCTCCTTCTGTCCACATGTTGAGGTATCCTTGGGCAAGACACTAAACCCCAAATTGCTCCCAATGAGCAGACCGGCACTTTTCACGGTAGCTTGCCGCCATTGGTGTGTGAATGAGTGGCCATTGTAAAGCGCTTTGGAATAAGGTGCTATATACTGTAAGTGCAGGACTTCAGTGTTCCTCATCCACTGAGTCCTCCCAGGGTACAATGAGCTCGATGATGAAAACTTTTCGGAGAAAAGGGGACCAGAGCACCAAATCAGGCATTAGGGTGGTGGTGGGCCACAACCCATTTTGAGGCTGGGATAATGACCTCCATTGCCATCGTGAACGCCAGGGGGGAGATAATACATCCCGCCATGAAGCCCACTTCCAGGCACTGCCAAGAGGTGGTAAACTCAGGGGTGGCAAAACAGAACTGCAGGTCTTGGAAGTAGGATTGAACCAGGGCTGTGATGGTGTACGGTATGTGAAAGAAGCTTCATGAGGCACTGATCCGAAGGCGTTGGAGAGGTCCGGAAAGATATGGAGGTCTCTTTTCTCCACCTTTGCCGATTGGAAGCCTGGGAAACTCCAGACATGGGTAGCTAGCCTATAACCGTCCCAATGGGGTCTGTTCCCTCCTGTCAGCTGTCTCTCTGTGCCGCCACAAGGACTTTCCCGTCGTCAGCTGATCTTTCCCAGCAGTCACCGGACGATTCCAGATACTCTGATTTCAAAACACACAATAAGATGTAATATAACCTGACGATACTGACACACCTACAGTATATAACCTGACCCAATGCTCACCTGTAACCTGACAATACTGAGATACCTACAGTATACGTATGTGCCACGGCTTGGTGAGAAGGTCCGCATGTCGGGAATTGTGAAACCTTGCAATCGACTATTCAGGGCTACATTTTTGCACAGATTTGAGTGTGCGGATGCTGCTTTTTTCACTCTATTTGATACTTTTCAGCTCCAGCACCTCAGCTAAGTATGATAACGGATGAGCGGTGGTATTTTCACTATTCTGTAAACTATTGTAAAAAGCCATTATAGACTATATCTATGTAATGGCCAGAAATACCTTCAAATGTCTGTGTGGTTATCATAATGTAATCATAGCTGAAACAGGTTAATTCACATGGTACACCCCACAGTGACACTTAAGGCCAATGCACAGGGCGTGCGATTTTGTCGCACCACCGAATTCGATTCCATTGTTTTGAATGAGACAATGCACACGGCGTGCGATGCGATATTGTCGCACGACAACATTCGATTCTCAATTCACACCACCGAAGTCAACAACACGGCCCATCTCATATGGGATTACAAGACACCTATATTACATAATAATAACAATCGAGCATGTAGGCACAATATGCCCAGTTGTATCTTGTAGAAATTGTGGAAGCAAGGCAAGCAATATTGGTAGAGCCTATAGTAATCAGCCTGCCTGGTCCGACTTCGGTGGTGTGAATTGAGAATCGAATGTTGTCGTGCGACAAAATCGCACGGCGTGTGCATTGGCCTATAGAGAAACAAAAAGGACAATAGAAAAATAAATCCACAATTCTTTTTAATATCATATTTCATCTCTATATAGTTCACATTTTCAAACTCTTTTACAAAGACATTTCACAATACCTTTAATCATTAAATACAACTATATACACACGATAACACACCCAATATGAAAATACACAGAAATTCATAAACATATACCGTAGATGAATCTATACAATGAATCTCTACCAGGGGAGGCTAGTGGAGGTAGAAATCGGAGGACGGGCTCATAGTAATGCATGGAACAGTATGAGGTTTGACACCATTCCTGATTCCATTCCAGGCACACAATGAGGCCCATCCTCCGGTTCCTACCTCCGCCAGCCTCCGCCAGCCTCCATCGGCCTCCACCAGCCACCACTGGCCTCCGCCAGCCTCCGCCGGCCTCCATGGATTGCGCCTCAGTCTGAGTCAGCGTTGATGGCGTTGGGCGGAGCCTCCACTGTGTCGTGCAGGTGAATCACATCACGTTCCCCGTTGATTTACATCATGTTCATGTAATCTAACGGTTCTGAGACCAACACGCCAGGACAAGTAACAAGTAATCACACTTTTTGATGAACACAAAAACCCAGTACGCCTACACATGTTATATCAATTCAAGCAACAAGATCCAATGATAATTTCACAACAAAACTCATCACAGCAAACTCGTTCAAAACCAATAGCGCCACTTTGATGCACAAACGAGATTACTGTCATTTCGCGCTTGAAACTCTTTGAGGATCCCAAAGGAGAAAAAAGAAAAGAATATAAGCATAAAGCTTACCATGCAATTGAAGAAAGACGTCCTAGAAAGATGTAATCTGAACCCACATTCTGGCTTCCCTGAGGACGTCTTTTGGACTCTTTGTTTACTGGGACCTACCTGTTAAAATTGGCTGTGAATACTTTGAGGCCGAATTTCTCGGCTCATTGCTTTGGGGGGTATCAACATTCAAATATGCATAACTTCTTCAACTTGTTGTAACCGACAGGGGAAAGTCCTTGTGGCGGCATGGAGAGACAGCTGACGGGAGGGAATAGACCCCACTGGGACGGGCATGGGCTAGCTTCCCATGCTTGTAGTTTCCCATGTCTTTGACATGTTGGATTCACCTGCTATAGCTACGAAAAGACAACAAAAGAGAACACCCCTAGAGTCTGCGAGAGCGGGGGCGGAAGATGACTCATCGGCTGACTTTATGGTAACAGACCCTGGACCGGAAACGACTATGAGTATCGGGAGCACAGTGCAAGAGAGTGCCACAACAGTTGCCCCAGCTACAGCCACGTCAACGGGCCACGAACAGCAGATATGTCCCTGTGGTTGGAGGAAGAATACATCCTACCGGGGGTTGAGAATTCACCAAGGAAAGATGAAGTGTTTGACAGAGGAGAGACAGAGGCCTCGCGTTGGTTACTTTCTGCGAAAGGAATCGAATAAGTCGAATGAAGTACAGCAACTGGACGCAAACCATAGCTTGCAGTACATCAGTACCACTGTCGTGGAGGAAGCAAACACAGAGGGGATAACAACAGTGGTAGAACCGACCCAACCCCCTAGACCTGTAGCCGAAAAGAGACTAGCAGGGCATAGACTGCATGTGAAGTGGCCTGGTGCCGGGGATAAGAAGCTGTGGGAAACTATCAATACTGACCTGACCCTGTCTCTTGAGCAACTTAAAGGGACAGTGGAAAAGAAGTTGGAGAGAATGGGGGATATCATCTACCAGTATGGGGCAGAACGCTTTGGAGTGCAAGAAAGGAAAGGCGGGAAAGATGTTCCAACTGCACCCGTTTCCAGGAGGCAACAGGAGATCCAGCGCCTCGTCCTAGAAAGAAGACAACTTAGGAAACGGTGGAAAAAAGCCTCTGGAGTGGAAAGGGAAGGCATAAACGCACTTCAAGTCGACATCAAATCACGGCTGGCATCCCTCCGTAGAGCAGAGAACCTCCGGAAACGTAGAAGGAAGAAAGAACAAGCTAGAACACGGTTCTATAAGGATCCCTTCAAGTTCCTTAAAAGTATCTTCACAAAGGAAAAAAGTGGAGCTCTAAAAACAACAAAGACAGACCTGGAAAATCACCTGAAAGAAACACACTCTGACCCAAGGCGGCATGAACATCTGACCATTCCCTCTGATATCCCACCAATCGACCCCCCTGAACACCACATGCTGATCAGCCCTCCAACCTGGAAAGAGGTGGAAAACACAGTGCGTCGAGCAAGAACGGCATCAGCCCCGGGGCCAAACGGAGTCCCATACAAGGTGTATAAGAACGCATCAGATGTCCTGAGGTTTCTCTGGAGGCTCATGAGAACAGCATGGCAGAAGAAGATAATACCTAAAGCGTGGCGCAGGGCAGGAGGAGTCCTCATCCCAAAGGAGAAGGATGCAGTCAACATCAGCCAATTCCGTCCAATCTCCCTGCTAAACGTTGAGGGCAAAATCTTCTTTAGTGTCATTGCACAGAGGATGGCCGAGTATCTGAGAATAAACAAATACATCGACACATCTGTACAGAAAGCAGGAATATCAGGATTCTCGGGGTGCTCAGAACATTTCAGCATGATCTGGCACCAGATCCAAACGGCAAAGGTGGAGAGACGGGACATTCACGTCGTCTTTCTGGACCTTGCCAATGCCTTTGGCTCTGTGCCCCACGAACTCCTGTGGTCTGCCTTCGACTTCTTCCACATACCGGACACCATCACAGCCCTGGTTAAATCCTACTTCCAAGACATGCAGTTCTGCTTTACCACCTCTGACTTTACCACCTCTTGGCAGTGCCTGGAAGTAGGCATCATGGCGGGATGCACTATTTCACCCCTGGCATTTGTGATGGCAATGGAAGTCATCATCCGAGCCTCAAAATGGGTTGTAGGCGGACAGCGAGTTGACTCTGGTCAGCGTCTCCCTCCGCTCAGAGCTTACATGGACGACATTACAACGTTGACCACCACCGTCCCATGCACCAGGAGGCTGCTCAGAAAACTGGAAGAGAACATCAGTTGGGCCCGTATGAAGATCAAACCATCCAAGTCACGAAGCATCTCAATTGTGAAGGGAGTGCTCTCTGACCTGAAATTCTTCATCGGCGATGATCCAATCCCAACAGTGTCTGAGCAACCTGTAAAAAGCCTTGGCAGGTGGTATGATGCAAGCCTGAAGGACAAAGACCAGGTTCTACAACTGCGCAAAGATATCAGCAGTGGCCTGCAGTCCATCGATAAAACACAGCTACCTGGAAAGTTAAAGGCTTGGTGCCTGCAGTTTGGACTCCTACCACGGATGCTGTGGCCCCTCGCAGTGTATGAGGTCCCAATCTCAACCGTAGAGAAGTTGGAAAGAGGAGTCACAGGCTACATCAAGAAATGGCTCGGAATTCCACGATGCCTTACCACCATAGGTCTCTACGGAGATAGCATCCTCAAGCTGCCCCTCACCAGTCTCACAGAGGAGTTCAAGTGTGCAAAAACAAGACTCCAGATGACACTGAATGAATCCAGAGATTTAGTGGTGAGCAACAACGCACCAACCTTGACAACCGGGCGCAAATGGACACCAGCCAAAGCGGTGGAGGAAGCAACAGCAGCCCTCAAACATGCTGATATTGTGGGGTATGTTCAGCAGGGAAGAGGAGGCTTCGGGCTAACAGCTGCTCGCCCTGCTTGGAGTAAGGCCACAGCACCAGAACGGAGGAAGATGGTGGTGGAGGAAGTACGCCATCAGGAGGAGGCTGGAAGATGGGCCAAGGCAGTCTCTCTTGCCAAGCAGGGACAGTGGACGCGATGGGACAGTGTGGAGAGGAGGAAGATTAGCTGGAAGGACATGTGGGCCATGGAAGCGAGGCAGTTGAGCTTTATTATCAGAGCTACCTACGACGTCCTTCCAACACCAGTTAACCTTGGCCAGTGGTATGGTGAAGACCCGGGGTGTGCCCTTTGTTCCACGCCAGCCACCCTCAGGCACATTCTTTCAGGGTGCAAAACTAGTCTCGCCCAAGGACGCTACACGTGGCGTCACAACCAAGTCCTGAAGATCTTTGCATCCTGGAGGACAAACGAGCTGCCACCAACTCCCTACCGCCATCAGCATCCAACCACCAACAGGCAATTACCTTTGTCCGTGAGGGGGCAAAGGTTACCAGGAGCAGCTCGACACCATCTGAGCGAGGCCAGCTACGGTTGGCCCGCGACTGGAAGATGCTGACTGATATTGGACGACAGCTTGTGTTTCCTAAAGAGATCGCCATAACCACCCTGAGACCTGACTTGGTTCTCTGGTCCCCTTCTCAAAAAAAGGTGTACATCATTGAACTAACCGTACCCTGGGAGGACGCAGTGGATGAAGCTTACGAGCGGAAACATCTACGCTATGGTGAGCTCGCCGCCGAAGCACAACACCGCGGCTGGAACACTGAAGTCCGCCCAGTGGAGGTGGGGTGCAGAGGGTTTGTGGCAAGATCTACCACCAGATTGTTTACAGACCTGGGAATCAGAGGCCAAAGCCTGCGTTCAGCCGTCAAAGCTGCATCGGAAGCAGCCGAAAGAAGCAGCCAGTGGCTTTTTATGAGAAGGAAAGATCCCTGCTGGGCCCCGAAGTAGCCAACCAGAAGGTATGCGGTCAGCTTAGGCCTGACTCAGGGAAAAGGACGCCCCTGCCTTGCATAGTCTCATGAGACGTCAGCCATTCTCATGACGAATTAGGATTGACGCAAGTTCGGGGCTGATCCCCCTGAGCTGGCCACCTCTGGCGAGGGTGTATAGTGTGATGGCCGAAACACCCCATGACCTGGAGGAACACTACTGATGATGCGTCCGAAATTAAACCTAATCCCAGCCCCCCCCCCCCCCCCCCCCCCGCATGAATCACTCACCATCAAGACGACACACACACACACACACTCTCACGTACGTACCTGCACAAAGGAATTTACATCTTATCCTGTGTTTCATAAATCTAACCTATAACCTGACAATACTGACATACCTATAACCTGACAATACTGACATATCTATAACCTGACAATACTGACATACCTATAACCTGACAATACTGACATACTTATAACCTGACAATACTGACATATCTATAACCTGACAATACTGACATACCTATAACCTGACAATACTGACATATCTATAACCTGACAATACTGACATACCTATAACCTGACAATACTGACATACCTATAACCTGACAATACTGACATACCTATAACCTGACAATACTGACATACTTATAACCTGACAATACTGACATATCTATAACCTGACAATACTGACATACTTATAACCTGACAATACTGACATACTTATAACCTGACAATACTGACATACTTATAACCTGACAATATTGACATACTTATAACCTGACAATACTGACATACTTATAACCTGACAATACTGACATACTTATAACCTGACAATACTGACATACTTATAACCTGACAATACTGACATACTTATAACCTGACAATACTGACATATCTATAACCTGACAATACTGACATACTTATAACCTGACAATACTGACATATCTATAACCTGACAATACTGACATACCTATAACCTGACAATACTGACATACTTATAACCTGACAATACTGACATACCTATAACCTGACAATACTGACATACTTATAACCTGACAATACTGACATACTTATAACCTAACAATACTGACATACTTATAACCTGACAATACTGACATCCTTATAACCTGACAATACTGACATATCTATAACCTGACAATACTGACATATCTATAACCTGACAATACTGACATACTTATAACCTGACAATACTGACATACTTATAACCTGACAATACTGACATACCTATAACCTGACAATACTGACATACTTATAACCTGACAATACTGACATACTTATAACCTGACAATACTGACATACTTATAACCTGACAATACTAACATACTTATAACCTGACAATACTGACATACTTATAACCTGACAATACTGACATACTTATAACCTGACAATACTGACATACCTATAACCTGACAATACTGACATATCTATAACCTGACAATACTGACATACGTATAACCTGACAATACTGACATATCTATAACCTGACAATACTGACATACTTATAACCTGACAATACTGACATACTTATAACCTGACAATACTGACATACTTATAACCTGACAATACTGACATACTTATAACCTGACAATACTGACATACTTATAACCTGACAATACTGACATACCTATAACCTGACAATACTGACATACTTATAACCTGACAATATTTACATACTTATAACCTGACAATACTGACATACCTATAACCTGACAATACTGACATACTTATAACCTGACAATACTGACATACTTATAACCTGACAATACTGACATACTTATAACCTGACAATACTGACATACTTATAACCTGACAATACTGACATATCTATAACCTGACAATACTGACATCCTTATAACCTGACAATACTGACATATCTATAACCTGACAATACTGACATCCTTATAACCTGACAATACTGACATACTTATAACCTGACAATACTGACATACTTATAACCTGACAATACTGACATACTTATAACCTGACAATACTGACATAATTATAACCTGACAATGCTGACATCCTTATAACCTGACAATACTGACATACTTATAACCTGACAATACTGACATACCTATAACCTGACAATACTGACATACTTATAACCTGACAATACTGACATACTTATAACCTGACAATACTGACATACTTATAACCTGACAATACTGACATATCTATAACCTGACAATACTGACATATCTATAACCTGACAATACTGACATATCTATAACCTGACAATACTGACATATCTATAACCTGACAATACTGACATATCTATAACCTGACAATACTGACATACTTATAACCTGACAATACTGACATACTTATAACCTGACAATACTGACATACCTATAACCTGACAATACTGACATACTTATAACCTGACAATACTGACATATCTATAACCTGACAATACTGACATACCTATAACCTGACAATACTGACATATCTATAACCTGACAATACTGACATACTTATAACCTGACAATACTGACATACCTATAACCTGACAATACTGACATACTTATAACCTGACAATACTGACATACCTATAACCTGACAATACTGACATACTTATAACCTGACAATACTGACATATCTATAACCTGACAATACTGACATACCTATAACCTGACAATACTGACATACTTATAACCTGACAATACTGACATACTTATAACCTGACAATACTGACATACTTATAACCTGACAATACTGACATATCTATAACCTGACAATACTGACATACTTATAACCTGACAATACTGACATACTTATAACCTGACAATACTGACATACTTATAACCTGACAATACTGACATACTTATAACCTGACAATACTGACATACTTATAACCTGACAATACTGACATATAACCTGACAATACTGACATACTTATAACCTGACAATACTGACATACTTATAACCTGACAATACTGACATATCTATAACCTGACAATACTGACATATCTATAACCTGACAATACTGACATACTTATAACCTGACAATAGTGACATATCTATAACCTGACAATACTGACATACTTATAACCTGACAATACTGACATATCTATAACCTGACAATACTGACATATCTATAACCTGACAATACTGACATACTTATAACCTGACAATACTGACATACTTATAACCTGACAATACTGACATATCTATAACCTGACAATACTGACATACTTATAACCTGACAATACTGACATACTTATAACCTAACAATACTGACATACCTATAACCTGACAATACTGACATACTTATAACCTGACAATACTGACATACTTATAACCTGACAATACTGACATACTTATAACCTGACAATACTGACATACCTATAACCTGACAATACTGACATATCTATAACCTGACAATACTGACATACTTATAACCTGACAATACTGACATATCTATAACCTGACAATACTGACATACTTATAACCTGACAATACTGACATACTTATAACCTGACAATACTGACATATCTATAACCTGACAATACTGACATACTTATAACCTGACAATACTGACATATCTATAACCTGACAATACTGACATACTTATAACCTGACAATACTGACATACCTATAACCTGACAATACTGACATATCTATAACCTGACAATACTGACATACTTATAACCTGACAATACTGACATATCTATAACCTGACAATACTGACATACTTATAACCTGACAATACTGACATACTTATAACCTGACAATACTGACATACCTATAACCTGACAATACTGACATACTTATAACCTGACAATACTGACATACTTATAACCTGACAATACTGACATACCTATAACCTGACAATACTGACATACTTATAACCTGACAATACTGACATGCCTACTGACACCTACAGTCCCTGCTATACCCGACCACACACTGTGGACCTAGAACGGAGTTGGACCCTCAAACTCACTGACCCTAACAAGAAGTTTAGTCAATCTGTCTCTTTAATTCCTACTGGAGCGACACGACTGCGCATGCTCAGACATATACCCTCCCTGGTAACCTCCAACATGGCGGCGCGAGGCCATGTGCAAGACCCTAACGACAGGAGACTGAGACCTATCTACGGTAACGACCAGCCGGGAATAAGACACGGATGCAGTGTGTTGTGTTGTGTTTTGCGGTATGGCGGGAATGTCCCGTCTTTGCAGTTGTTGTGTCCGGTGCTCAGCGGGGGGGCGACACTGCGGCCCCCCCAAGCCCCAGCCCCGGACTCAGTTCGCCTGCAGCGCCGAGTGACAGTGCACCTCGCTGGGCTGGGCTGGCTGCGTGTCACTGGGGGTAGAGCCCAGTTTCGGATGATGCGTCTTGCCGCAAACCTTTAAAGCGCTTTGGTAGCGCCGTCATAACTTCATATCCAAACCGCAGCCGAAAGTCGTTAGCTTACACCGACCAGACCGCCTCAGAGTGTCTGTCTCCCTGTATCTGACAGGTAGCTAGCTAGCTAAGTAGCCAGTGAGCTAGTCAGGTTAGCTAGCTAACTGTCAAATACAGGGAGAGACATGGGCTGCGTTCGTAAAACTCGCTCTGGGAATTTGATCAGCACTCGTGGAATACATCTCGTCCAATCAAATGACATGGTCCCTTTATGACGTTGTACGCAGCGTGAGCTCCGGCGCTCTCGGAGAGAATTTACGAACGCACCCGTACACTCTGAGGCAGTCTGGTCGGTGTAGCTAACGAGCTAGCTAAGTAGCCGGTCAGCTAGTCAGCTAGCTAACTAAACTAGCCATAACGTGTTGAAAGCGTCAATACTGTGTTGGAAATGATTATGAACAGTGTACACTACAGTTTAAAACATAACAACGCATATCAACGAAGAGTTCTCAGTTCTCTAGTCACTAGCTAACTCTATTAGCTTGCCAGGTTCATCGAGGTGGCCCTATTTACACCCAAAATAGGTCTTCTACATGTGTTTGACACGTCGTTTAATAGCGTGATGTTGTACCGGCTGATTTATTAACCCAGTGTTGCTCGCTTAATAAATGTGGCAAGTACACGCTTGTTTAGAAAGAAGATGAGAGATGTGTAGTTAGACGTTGTCTAACTTACTACTAGCCATCTATGTGAAGTTGTTTTGGCTTTTCAATGTTTGCCAAGCATACAAAAAGAGTGAGCAACCACTATTGTTTTAAACCATGTGTTATAGATGGATATGAGCGGATTAGGCTAACCCCTGGCTCTGTTTCTGCTCGTTTGCTCTGTTGTCTGATTGGATGTCATCTAGTTTCTGTTTTTGCTGATACCAACAAGGTAGCTAGCTAGCAAGGTAGCCAGTGTTATGGTAGGTTTGCCACACTGAGTTGTATTATTTTGGCCCCCAAGTCCACTGTTGTAAACAGTCCTTCATGCATAGCCTATGACTTCATACTATATTCGCTGTTTTCACTTCCCCTCTCTGTTCCACTCTTCCTCAAATATACCTCCAGTATACTGCGTTGCAGTGTAGTACCATATTTCAGAGTTAATACATAACCATCGAATGTCCATGTAGACCTAGTTAATTCCATAATTGCTTTTCAGTGCTGTTACACACGGTTATGACAACAAACATAATAGACATGACACAAGGCTGATGACGTAGTGCTGTCTGGCATGGTTAATTTTGGCACCCAGCTGTCCAGGAGCCGCACTGAGCTTACCCTGGGAAGGGGACTCTGTCTGCGTCTGCCTATCTGTTTGTCTGCGTCTGCCTATCTGTTTGTCTGCGTCTGCCTATCTGTTTGTCTGCGTCTGCCTATCTGTTTGTCTGCGTCTGCCTATCTGTTTGTCTGCGTCTGCCTATCTGTTTGTCTGCGTCTGCCTATCTGTTTGTCTGCGTCTGCCTATCTGTTTGTCTGCGTCTGCCTATCTGTTTGTCTGCGTCTGCCTATCTGTTTGTCTGCCCATCTGTTTGTCTGCCCATGCTCTGTTTAGGGATGCTCCGATTTATCGGCCACCGATTTAAATCGGCCGATTTCACTCCAAATGACTCGATCGGTGATCGGCAAAAATGGCCGATCGCAAAAACCGATCTTTTTTTTTTTTTTTTTTTTTTTTTTCCTTTTTCCTGGGGAAGACAGATAACTGAACAGAAAACATAGGAGGACGTAACAGTATGTAAATCATGAAGGCCACGTTTATGATGTCTTTTATACAGCCATATCGACTGACTTGGGCTTCAGGCCCTAACTGGGTGATAGGCCAGACCTTTACTATGCCATAAAAATGGGTCTGCGTTTGCTTGGTGCCTAATGGATCAAAACTTTTGTCTAAAAAGCAAAAAATATTTAGGCTATCCAGTCAGTTATGTATTTTTTTAAAAATCGGTATCGGTATCGGTTGATCTTGAGGAAACAAATCGGTGATCGGTATCGGCCCCAAAAATCCAGATCGGAGCATCCCTAGCTCTGTTGTAAGCTGCAATGCGTGCGAAGACAGAAGTGAGGTGTCAAGGTTGCAAACAAAGGCAGGGGTCGTCAGACACAGAAATGGTCAGTCACAGGAATAGGCTTGAAGCCATTCTCACTGACACAAATATAGGCAGGGCACTTCTGTATAGATATAGGCTACCTACACACATTCTAATTAGATTAGATTAGATTCAGCTTTATTGTCATTGCAGAGTACAAGTACCAGACAATGAAATGCAGTGCACATTCATGCATAAAGCACATTCATGCATTACACCTAAACGTAGTAGAACCTATTGGCACAGCAGATTGCTATCAACTTTATGTGGTTTCAGTTCCAAACATTCTCAAAATGTCTCCAGGCAATGTGAGATTCGAGTGCACTGGTCTACAATGTAGACAACCTGGAAAGCAACCCTCATTTGCGACTCGAATTGCTCACTCACTCACCAAATGGTGAGAAATGGTAAATGGACTGGACTTATATAGCGCCTTTATCCAAAGCGCTTTACAACAGCCTCTCATTCACCCATTCACACACACCAATGGCGGCAAGCTACCATGCGAGGCGCCGGCCTGCTCACTGGGAGCAATTTGGGGTTCAGTGTCTTGCCCAACCTGTGGTTGGCATGTGGCCTCCTGCGCCACCGCCGCCCCGTACACTCACCAACACTGTGGACTGGAGTTTTCATAGGCAGTTTGAATTTTGCATTTTTTGGCATGTTTCTGGCAGATTTAGGGGCTCAACTACAGTGCATACAAGTAACTCTCATTTTCTTTTCTCTTAACTCCCTCTCACTCTTTCTTTTCCCGTCACTCCTATCATTGTATCATCTTACAGCTCTTTTGGTGTTGTTTTAGGCGCCACGGCTGGCAACGGTCATTGAATTATGAGGCCACACATTATATTGACATGAATTATATATGTGGAAACAGGAGAGACGTCTCCCATGTCCCTATATAGGTTATAGAGCTGTTGAATGAGCTTTAGCCACTGTAAGCCCAATGATTACGTCTCCCCCTCAAGTAGTATAGTATAGTATATAGTATATAGTCTACTGCACATGGGTACACTGATGCTGTGATGTCCCCCCCCCCACCACCCAGATTACCTTGACAATGGCAATAACAAGATGGCGATTCAGCAGGCAGATAAACTGCTGAAGAAGCACAAGGACCTCCACTGTGCTAAGGTAGGTCACCCGAGGAACAGTGTTCTCCTAACTGTGTGTCTTTGTCACAATGTCTGATAAAATGCATCCGTTTGGTGTGGCAGCTCCACAC
>NC_137689.1:49426418-49438918 GCF_963989245.1 Nansenia antarctica | reverse complement strand
GTTGCCGGGGGATACGCGCGCCATGCAGAGGCACCTGTGTGTGAGTCAGCTGACCCGCGCCATCGGACTGCACCACAAACTAGACAGGGACGGAAAACTCCGGCTCATCACGGAGCTCAAAGCCCACTACCACCACGGGCTGCAGTTTGGTACGAACTCCGCCTCTCTGTCTGTCTGTCTGTCTCACCTCTCTGTCTGTCTCTCTGTCTATCTCACCTCTCTGTCTATCTCTCTGTCTCACCTCTCTGTCTATCTCTCTGTCTATCTCTGTCTCACCTCTCTGTCTATCTCTGTCTCACCTCTCTGTCTATCTCTCTGTCTATCTCACCTCTCTGTCTATCTCACCTCTCTGTCTATCTCTGTCTCACCTCTCTGTCTATCTCTGTCTATCTCTCTGTCTCACCTCTCTGTCTGTCTATCTCTGTCTCACCTCTCTGTCTATCTCTCTGTCTATCTCTCTGTCTATCTCTCTGTCTCACCTCTCTGTCTATCTCTCTGTCTCACCTCTCTGTCTATCTCTCTGTCTATCTCTCTGTCTATCTCTCTGTCTATCTCTCTGTCTATCTCTCTGTCTATCTCTCTGTCTCACCTCTCTGTCTATCTCTGTCTCACCTCTCTGTCTATCTCTGTCTATCTCTCTGTCTCACCTCTCTGTCTGTCTATCTCTGTCTCACCTCTCTGTCTATCTCTCTGTCTCACCTTCTGTCTCACCTCTGTCTATCTCCCTGTCTCACCTCTCTGTCTATCTCCCTGTCTCACCTCTCTGTTTATCTCTCTTTCTATCTCTCTGTCTCACCTCTATGTCTATCTCTCGTTGTCAATGTCTATCTATCTGAGACATATGATATAAATGACCTATATCATTTTTGGAAAGGCTCACACTGTGTGTATGTGTAACAGGGAAGTCGTGTCTGAAGACAGAGCTGCAGTTCTCGGACATGTATTGCCTCATGGCAGCACACGTCTACGTGGACCTGTGGACAGAGACTGGTGAGGCTGCTTCTCTTACCGCTGATGTCCTCCTGCCAATGAGCTCCACACACCTACCTCCACTTCTGTTCTGACTAGGCATTCCAGCAGAATATATGACCTGTGTGTGTGTGTGTGTGTGTGTGTGTGTGTGTGTGTGTGTGTGTCTGTGTCTGTCTGTGTCTGTGTGTGTGTGTGTGTGTGTGTGTGTGTGTCTGTGCCTGTGCCAGGTGATGAGAACATGCTGTGGCAGGGTCTGGGCCTGCTGGACCAGGGTCTGTCTCTCAGCCCCTCCAACGCCCAGTTCAAGCTGCTGCTCCTGCTGCTCTTCTGCCGCCTGGGAGCCTTCGAGCCCGTGGTGGACCTCTACTCTAGCCTAGACGCCAAGCACGTACAGCACGACACCATAGGGTGGGTACACACACACACACACACACACACACACACACACCACCGTGACCTGCTCGATACCATTATCACACTATACTAATCATTAGGGCTGTCCCAAACGACTATTTTTCTAACGATTAATCTATCGATTATTTGTTCGATTAGTCGGTTATTCTAACGACTAATTTAACGATTAGTCTACCGATTATTTTTTTGCTGTTCGGTTAATGTATCACTTAATTTCCCCCAAATAAATGTCAAAAACTTCTCTTATCAACATTTCAGTATTTTATTCAATTATTCTTGCACTGCAGGGCAATATTCCACACAACAAAAAAGATCCTCTCTTTCTTACAATCCAACATAAAATATAATATTATAAAATATAAAAGTTAACTTCAAGTAAAAGGAAAAGTGCAAGTAATGCAGTAAATTCTGTAAAAAAGCGAAATTCTAACCGGAATACCGTATACCTCTCAGTAACAATCTTTAACAATAACAATCTCAATAACAAACATAACATTCTCCCCCTCTCTCTGCTCTCCCCCTCCCCCCTTAGCTCTCTCCCCCCCTCTCTCCCTTCTCCCCCCTCCACCTTAGGCATTACTGTGGAGGAATGTGAGCATGTCACACTCACACACAGACACACAGAGACAAAGATACACACACATGCGTGACACACACACACACACACACACACACACACACACACACACACACTGACAAACTGTTCCGTTGTGAGACAAGCATCACTTACGGCCCGCGACCAGTCAGAACAGGACTGTGGTAAACACAACAGCTTAGCTAGTACTGTTTTAGGAGATAAATATGGAGATAATAGGGCTATGCCCCGGGGTAGAAACACAAGACTATAGCTGGATAAGGTCTACAGGTCATCACGGTCATTTTAAGCCGTCAGCCAGCCCGCTACGACCACGGGAAGTAATGTTAAAAGTGAAGTTACTTCTGTTAAACTGGCTATAAGCTAACATCGCTAATCGCTAACTCTCTCCGTGTTTGCACTGGTCGCAGCCATTTTGTTTATTTACGACTAACCGACGCATATTACGCAAACCGACGTATTGACGTAGTCGATGACGTCGATGACGTCGAATAATCGTAACAGCCCTACTAATCATACCATTATCACACTATACTAATCATACCATTATCACATTATACTAATCATACCATTATCACACTATACTAATCATACCATAATCATACTATGCTAATCTATATTGTCTCTCTTCCTCAGGTATCTGTTAACGCGTTACGCTGAGTCGTTGGGTCAGTTTGCTGCTGCCTCCCAGTCCTGTAATTTTTCCCTCAGGTTTTTCCACTCAAACCAGAAAGATGTGAGTTCATTGTTTCTTTTCTTTTCTTTTTTTATTTATTTTTTACTGTTTTTAGGGCATTTCTGCCTTATTGGGATGGAGACAGTCGAGATTGACAGGAAGGATGGGTGACTGCTGCTCTAGTCTGATGATGATGTAAACATCCCTTTGCTCTAGTCCAGGGGTCGGCAACCTGAAATGTTGAAAGAGCCATATTGGACCAAAAAACAAAAAAACTAATCTGTCTGGAGCCGCAAAAAATGTAAAACCTTATATAAGCCTTATAATGAAGGCAACACATGCTGTAAGTGTCTATATAAGCTATATTAGCCTACTATCAAAATTACTAAGTAGGCTACAAATACATAACCCTTAGCACATATGCATACAACCGAATGCAAACGTATTGTGCTTTACAAAAGTGAAACACTAGGATAGTGTAAAGGGGGTCTGGGGGGCTCCCCCCAAAACATTTTTTAACAGAGTAGATGCAATTTCGTGTATTCTGGTGCCTTTTAACAGGTGGGTTGATACTTTTATCTGGCTATACTAGCCTGAGAAAAAATATGGATAAGTTTGTAATTTCATCCGGAGGAAGTGAGCAAACCAAGAGATCGTCAGCTAAAAAATAGACAAATCGACAGACTGTAGACTACAGTACCAAATGAAAACTAGCCTGCCTCGTCCTCTTTTCACTATTTTAAGTTAAACCCTCTCAGACCCACAGGAACGCCGGCGCTCCCAAATATCATACCTTCTTTAGAAGTTCATAATTCGGAAACGGTTTGAGCTAAAGACAAGCCGCTTTTTGCATTTAAAAGTAGGCAAATAGCGCTCACCGGGAAGCTCCCGTTCATCGATGTGCGTCGCCGATGTCCGTATATAAATCTAGCCACAAAGTTGTAGACAATGTGGATAGTTTCTTGCTTTGCCTGCCGCAGTACTTCGTCAATCCCTGTGGATATAGGTCTACTCTTGAAAAAAAAACATCACATCCAGTCTCATGTTGGGTCCAGTCAAAATGTATAATACTAGTCATGTGCCAACATATCCGAATCCTATTGGCCCTCGTACAACATTACAGCGTAAGCAGGGAGTTGTAGTTCAAGGAGAGAGACCGCGGCAACGTAAAAAATAAATAATCGTTGTTAATTTCCATTTGTGGTCAAAGCCACAGGGAGCCACTGAAGATGGGCAAAAGAGCCGCGGGTTGCCGACCCCTGCTCTAGTCTGATGATGATGTACACAACCCTCTGCTCTAGTCTGATGATGTACTAGTGTTGTTCCGATACCATTTTTTGATCCCGATACCGATACCGATACCTGACCGTGCAGTACTTGCCGATACCGAGTACCGATCCGATACCACGGCGTTTGAAAAAACAAAACAAAAAAACATGTTTTTTGAGCCGCATACTCACCTCGATGTAAAATTATTGCTAACACTTAGTCTGGCACTGCTCAAAACCTTTGTAAAACAGGAAAAAATACCAACAGAGAGTGAATACTATAGAACTTTTTTTAATTGTCTACCTGGTATGGTGACAAGAAAATCAACCCCTTATAAAACCTGAAATGTGGCTCTCACAGATGCCAATCAGTGCAATATCCATTTAAGATATAAAACAGTCGTAGTAGTAGTGCAACAGCAAGTGAACATTTACAAACAAAATAACTTGAGTACTTAAAAAAAAAAAAAAAAAAAAAAATAAATCGTTTTTTTTTTTGTTAGTACTCGCCGATACCGATACCAGCATTTTTGTGCGTATCGGTGGCCATGCCGATACTAGTATCGGTATCGGAACAACAATATGATGTACACAACCCTCTGCTCTAGTGTCGTACAGGAAGCCTGTTCTTCTCATGTCGCATCAGTCTGTAACATGTTCTTTTCCTCATCTCTGACGCTTTCTTCCCCCCTTTCTCCATCTCTTTTCCTTCTTCCTCTGTCCGCCTCTCCCCCCCCTCCCTTCCTCCCTCCAGACCTCAGAGTATATTATCCAGGCGTACAAGTACGGAGCGTTTGAGAAGATCCCAGAGTTCATTGCGTTCAGGAGCAGGCTGAACCAGTCGCTGCACTTTGCCCAGGTCCGCACGGAGAGGATGTTACTGGACCTGTACCTGGAGGCTGACATGTGAGGGTCACACACACACACACACACACACACACACACACACACACACACACACACACACTGGTTGTTGTGTTTCTGACGCTCGTCTGGTGGAGTGTGTGAGCCTAAGTGGTGTGTCCTGCAAGGATGAAACGCATGCGCACACACACGCACACACACACACACACACACACACACAGGTGTTTAATGTTCTCCTTTGTTCCAGCTCGTCAAGTCTGGAGGAGAGTGTGAAGGCCATGGGTGTGTGTCCAGAGGAGGACGACATTCCCTGGGACAAGATGAGAGACAACAGAGACCTGACTGTCCTCACCAGCTGGGACCCCAAGGACCGGTACACACACACACACACACACAACATTACACACACACACACACACACACACACACACACACACACACACACACACACACAACATGATATACACACACACACACACAACATTAAACACACACACAAACACACACACAACATTATACACACACACACACACACACACACATATTTACTGCCATCATAATGATGTGTGTGTGTGTGTGTGTATTACCATTCCAGGATGTTGACGGAGGAGCACAGGCGTCTGTCTCTGGAGGAGGAGTCTGTCTGGCTGAAGGTACGCTCTCTCACGCTCCGCCTCCTCGCCACGGTGGCTCTGCTGGGACACGCCCCCTCGTCGCGGAACTCTGAGAAGACCAATGAGAACGGAGTACCGGCCAAGAGCTCCACCCTCAGCACCCTGCTCTCTCAGCTGGACCAGACGCTGCAGACAGCAGCCCAGATAGCAGAGAGACCCACACAGGTGGGATACAGCACACACACACACACACACACACACACACACACACACACGCACACACACAGAGGAAGCGTAGAAATGAACTGTGTATAATGTCCCATTGTCTCATGTGGCAAGCTGGTGATGTGTGGTGTAGTTGTTTTTAATGGTATTGTTTAAAATGGCGGGGGGGGGGCCTTAGCTCCGACCTTTCTGTGAACCTGCTTGGACATTTTCCACGAGCAGCACTGAAAAATGTGTAAAAAATGTTAACATAATAACTGCTCTAAAAATACTTTTGATTCGTAATGAGACTATGGCAGGACAAATTAGACTATGGCGGTCGGCCACAGTCTCGTCTATGTAAGGGAAACACTGAATATATACAGTATATAGTGATGCAAAGTCTTAATTGCTGATGTTGTGTTGCAGTACCCATTCCTCGGCCCCCCCTCCACGCGCCTGGCCCCTGCTCTGTCTAGTGGGAGCTGTCAGTGCCAGGCAGCAGCCCTGCACCTGTCTGTCCACCTACAGGACCTGGAGACGGCAGGGCTGGGTAAGAGACGGGCTTCTCTAGACTACGCCACTGACCTTTTTATTTCATGATATTCACCCTTTTTCTTTTCTTTCTAAAGACGACTCGCCAGAGCTTCAAACTCAGATCTGTAACAGCTTCAAATCACTAGTAGTACAGCTCAAAGGTAAGAGACTCGGGCGTCTCTCTTGAGTGAGATTTGAGCTTTATCCTCCTCCCAGCTCTTCTGAAACAGGATGCTTTCAGTTTCCACCTGTTGACCTGTGCCTCTCTCTCCCCCCCCCTGCCCCTCCAGAGATACTGAACAAGTCCAAAGGAGATCTATTGGACATGAAAGACAATATATTGAAGACTCACCCCTCCCTATTAGAAAACCTAGTCTTCTTTGTCGAGGTGAGTCCCTGCCTCACCCCCCCCCCCCTCACGAACATGTGACTTCCAAGTGCTTCCTGTAAAACTGACATCTACAGTACATCAAGTTCCTCTTGTTAAACTCAGTTGACTTGCTGGATAAACAGACTTGAGTGTTGTGCTTGTGATACTTTGATTGTGGTGGTTTGCGCCCTGACGACGCTCCTGTTGATGTGGTCCTCCCCCCCTCCTCAGACGATGTCCGTGGTCCTCTGGGTGGGCAGTTACTGCGCCAGCGTCCTCCGACCGCTCAAGTCCAGTCTACAGAAGAAGAAGAAGAAGAAAAAGGATACCAACACAGCTCTGGTACAGTCTTCTCCTCTTTTCTGTCATTCAGTCCATCATTCATCCTTCTATCCAGCCCCTGGTCAGCACAGTTTCAATACTCTGACTCACCTCACCTCCCCCCCCTCTGGTCTCTCCCCTCCCCCCCCCCCTCTGGTCTGTCTCCCCTCCAGCCGGCGGTGGTGTGTGGGTTCCAGGAGTTCACAGGGAGCCTGCTGGGCCTCCTCAACCAGGCCCTGGAGCACATGAAGGACCAGGAGACCAACCTGACGGCCCTCAAACTGGCCAGCCTGACCCTGGAGGGATACACACTGACACAGGTGGGTGTGGGTGGAGGTGGGGGTGGATGTATGAGTATGAGTATGGGTGTGGGTGTGGGTGGGTGGATGTGCTTGTGTGAAAGAGAGAGAGAGAACTACTGATATGTTCTGGAACATTGGCATAAACTTCTTCAGGTTTTGACAACCTTCTCTCTGTGATTTAGGAGGAGGGGAGTTTCACCAAGGCTGCGATGGACAAGGTGCAGAGCAGTTACTTGCGCTCGCTGCAAGAGCTGGGAGACCTGCTGCGGAAAAGGGCTGACACGTTCAAGAGCCTCAAGATCTGAACGGCCATCGACCATCGAACACCATCAGCATCAGCATCAATCAACATTATTACACTATTACCCACCATCCCCCACCTCAAAGGCCCACATCGTCATACTGTACACCCACAATCTAATCCACCATCATGCCCTGCCTCTCACAAAGACCCCTAATGACCCTATCTTTTCATTTCTCTATCTCTCCCTCTCTCCCACCCTCTCTCTCCTTGAACACTATCACTGCTTTTGCTCAGCACAGAACCACGTGAACTCAAGAGTTCACACAGTAATTATTAAAACAGGGAGCAGAGAATCATCTAAAACTAATAGAGCAAAATAGACAAATGAATAAGCAATTTTAGAAGAACTACTCTAATAAATTATTGTACATAGTCCTCAGATTTAAGAACATCGACTACCACGACTCCTTGACTGAACGAGCATAAAAGAGAATACACCACTTTTTTCCCCTTTTGGTTGGTTAGTTTTTTTTTCACCTTCCATTGTTTTCTCTGGTGATGCCTAGAAAGATTGATTAACTCCTACCACTCTAACAAAGAAACATCCGATGGACTGGGCACGGTCTTCCCTCCCTTTCATTGGAGAGCGCTCCTTCACATGTCTTGTCTGACCTGGCAAAGCAAGGAGGGGAACAGTGTTGTAATCATTCAAACTTCCCTGCTCATGAGAGCAAACCGAGCTTATGGAAATGAGGACACACGACACCGGGGCTAGCTTGGGAAGAGACGTTGAATTGTTGAATTGCTCGTTTGTTTGTCAATCCCAGCCAATGTGTGTGTGACGTACGCAGCCTGCCTTTTACCTTGTGAGTAAATGTTTGTTCTGTGTTTCTTTTTTTTCTTTTTGGTTGTGTAAGTGAAACCCCCTTATTTTGTTGTTTAGAAAAAAAGCCATCGCATTTACAAGCTAGAACACCTGAATCAAAAAAAATACACAGTGCTTGAATGTATTGCAAGATACATCATTGTTTTTTTGGGGGGGGGGGTGTTTCAGGGCAAATATATATGTTTGTAGCTTACCTGGTAATGGATACACATTGGATAGTGAGCAATTCAGGGGCTTGGTTGATTCAGCACTATGAGAATCCTTAGCCTACCCAGAGATGGTACTTCTTCCTGCACACAGTAAATGCTGTGTCTGTCTCGCTATCCGGCTAGAAACGGTTTCCTTCTGTCTCTGAGCGGCTTACACCCAAAAAGTTGTGTGATATCAATGCTGAATCACTATTCTAAATGTGAAGGCAACCTGTCAAATTGTAATGAGGAAGGAAATAAGTCGAATGTCTTTGGTTAAAGACGAGCCACAGGTTAGTCCGTCTGTCCACCCTGTCCTATGTCTTCAACGGTTCTGTCAGTTGCACTGAATCCCCTACAAATCATTTCACAAACCAAAACCATCACTTTGTGTCTTTTGATTCCTCTCAGTGTGTATATAAACTGTATACCAAAAAAGTGGCTCTGTTGCTATGGCATTTTCAAACTGAAGGATAGCTCTACAACGCAGAAGGGAGACTTGTCTAAGACACGTCTACCTGACGGGGAGCTCCTTCAGTAAGACAAGCAAGCAGTTCTGTTTACAATGTACCACCTTTGGGGGGAACTGTGGAAAACACTCTGCAGTTATATGTACTTAGTTGGTTACAGTATGTGTGTGCACTCTTCCAGCATTCTAATGAGTTATGCTTTGTTGTTTTTGGGTTGTAGATTTAGTTTAGATTTTACTTTTTAACTTTTGAATTAGAAATCGATGAGAGGGGAGAAATGTTATGAAAATGTGATCTCTTCCATACCATCCACCCCTGCACACACATGCCTCTACAATGATCACCGTGGGAAGACTCTAGCCCAGGTCTCTGGACGTTGCCCTGGCTACAAGACGTTTGTGGACTGAGTAGAACTCACGCTGAGGTGCTGAGATGTGGTTGACAATCCGGAGTGTCATCTCACCTGAGTACCCTTTCTTTCTTTTGTTAGAAAATGGAAAATAAAAACACTGGAATGTCAAAAAAGGAGTTTTTTTTTTAAATAAAATAAGTAAATATATAAAAACGTGTCTTTCTGGTTTGTTGCAATTGCATTACTGTCTTCATTTGACTTTACAGCCAACCATCAATGTACATCACAGTCGAAGACGCCCACATCACATGTATTTCCTGTACTGTATTTCTTTCAACAAAACTCAACATCAAACGCTTTGCGTTCCGGTTCACATTTTTATACCACGTCTCTTTCCGTCTCATGTGTTTGTCATAACGTCACGTCATCAGTGGCCCGGAAAGAGCTCGGGTCGATTTTCCCTAACTCCGAAGTACTCTGTTAATGTGGGGAGATTTGATTTATATATATATATTGAGATGATATAATGGTATGTATCGAATCCCAAGGAAGTCGTAAAGGCCCGGACGTCATCTGTCGCTCTCCAAAGCCAGACATCTGACCCTGTCCCTGGACGTTAACGCTAGCTGCTAGCTGGTATCAGCCCTTTGGCTTTGTGTTGTTGTGGTTTGGTTCTCCCAGCGGAGAGTCTCCTTCTGTCTGACACATGAGTGTGTCGCTCGTCGTCATCCGTCTGGAGTTAGCGGACCAGTCTCTCTCTCCACAGGATTTCGACTACACCGCCGGTGAGTTCATGTTCATGACAATAATGTTCTTATTTCTCCGACGTCAACAACTTATCTGCTACTTCCCACGGCTAGCTGGTGAGTTGATCGTTGCCTAGCTTAGCTAGCTGAGCCAGATACATCAATAATGCATCATGTGTTTTATGCACTACTATTCCTCAACAAGCTACTTAGATGAATTGTGTCTCAGGTTTCTGGATCCCGCCTGTCTCTCAGAGAGACTTCAATGACTCAGCAGTACACTCATGTGTGGCAAATAATACCTGAGGTTCTCTGAAAGAGGTCTCTCTCTCTCTCTCTCTCTCTCTCTCTCTCTCTCTCTCTCTCTCTCTCGACACACACGCACACACACACACACGCGCGCACACATATACACGCACACACACACGCGCAGACACAGACACACTGACATGGATTTGTTCGACATTACGATGACAATAGGTTTCTGAGGACAACCAGAACGTCATGCTTTGTGTCCAGGGTTGGCTGACTAGTTTTCTATTTTTGATGCGTGTATGGGAGGCTGTAGCTGTCATGTGCCATTTCAACAGAGCATAATGTAGTACAGTTTGCTCCGCAGGAACCCTTAGCCACCCTGCCCTATTTCTCTTCTCTTTCCTCCCGGCTTCTTCAGTTGAGGATATGTCAGAGGAGGACCTTAAGGAGAAAGCTCTGGGCTCGGCCAAGCTCGCTCTGGGTGGGAAGACGGAATTGGAGAGGACGGCCGTCCTCCACCAGCACATCGGCAGCCGGGCCATGGGGGACATGGTCATCGAGACCTTTGGACCCAACCCTGGTAAGATCCAAGCTCTGTACGGATTGTCTGCTCTTTGTAATGGGGTCCTTATAAGGTCCTAATAACCTAATAAGGTCCTTTTGATACTCAAGTGTTGTTGTTGTTGTTTTTTATTTACTGTATTTTAATTATGAATTAGTAACCCTAAAATAACAATAACAGATTGCTTTGGGTCAGTCAGACGTCATATAGGATGGTCTGCTCATTTCAATTGCATCACTTCCATCTTGCCTCGAAAGATAAAGAGGGAGGTGAGGTGACTGGGGCCTCGGGGAGTGGCCTAATGGAGGACACTACTGAGGGGAGTGGCCTAATGGAGGACACTACTGAGGGGAGTACAGAGACGGGCACAGACCCAGAGTCGCCCTCCAAGCAGCTCCCAGACCAGATCTCCTTCTTCAGTGGAAACCCCTCAGTAGAGATAGTGCACGGCATCATGCACCTCTATAAGACCAAGTGAGTCTCTGTCATACATGAAAAAAACAACCAAGAGAAATCAAACGCCATGGTCATGTTTAATCTTCCAACGTGGTAATAAAAGATGGCCATACAAAATGGTTTCTAAATCCACTGATTAGAATATTGAGAACAAAGATGTTCTTCCCGAGGCAACGTCGGTGTCCCTTTTCTCTGTCGCAGCAAGATGACATCACTGACGGAGGACGTGAGGCGCAGTGCGATGCTGTGTATCCTGACCGTCCCCGCTGCCATGACCAGCCACGACCTCATGAAGTTCGTGGCGCCTTTCAACGATGTCATGGAGCACATGAAGATCATACGGGATTCCACCCCGAACCAGTACATGGTGCTGATCAAGTTCAGTACTCAGGTGAGAGAATCGTTAACACGAGCTGATTGAGTAGCACTTTAATATTTCATTTAATTCAGCTTTGAAACATCATAACATGGATAGTTTGCTAACCATTGCAGAAAATACACCAAGAAGGTCAGTATGTGTGAGGTTGATGTATGTGTGGTTGCAGGTACTCAAAATAACGTATTATACCTGTGACACAAACTTTGTTTTGTATAGACAACCAAACACTCTCTAGCCTGGCTCTCTCCGCCCCTTCTTCTGACTATGTGCCCCCCCCCCCCCCTCTCTCTCCGTGAACAGGCTGATGCAGACAGTTTCTACACAGGGTGTAACGGTCGCACGTTCAACTCCATAGAGGATGCGGTAGTGTCAGCTGGTCTACGTGGAGAGGGCTGAGGTCATCAAGTCTGGCCAGGTACGTCTGCCCACCTGGACGTTGATTCACAGACTTGCGGCAGAATTAAGAGAGTGTAACATCCCCCTCCAGCTCAGTGGCCTTGCGGTTAGAGTGTCCGCCCTGAAATTGGGAGGTGGTGAGTTCGAACCCCCGAAGACCAAAAGACCAAAGACTATAAAAAATGCCAACGTCATGTCCAGGGGGTTCTACTTGTACATCAAGCCGCCTCACGCTACTGAAACAGGAGATGCCCTGCCCCCTAAGGGCCATTAGGCTGGAGAGAACCATCGGTTCTCAGGGCTACTTTAACATCCTCTCTCTCTCTCTCTCTCTCTCTCTCTCTCTCTCTCTCTCTCTCTCTCTCTCTCTCTCTCTCTCTCTCTCTCTCTCTCTCTCTCTCTCATCTCTCTCTCTCTCTCTCTCTCTCT
>NC_137689.1:49400902-49426218 GCF_963989245.1 Nansenia antarctica | reverse complement strand
CTGTGTGTGTGTGTGTGTGTGTTTTCTGTAGATAACTACGTGCACCGTCTGGTGGCCAGTAAGACGGATGGTAAGATGGTGCAGTACGAGTGTGAGGGAGACACCTGCCAAGAGGAGAAGATAGACGCACTACAGCTAGAGGTAAGCTGTGTGTGTGCGCATGTTTTTGTACAGGTGTGTGTGTGTGTGTGTGTGTGTGTGTGTGTGTGTGCGCGCGCGCGCAACAGTTTTATAGTAAGGCTAGTCACATTTCTTAGTGTAAAATACAACGCTGTGCTAACAACCGATGGGTTACATCATCGTTCACCTCAGACTGTGTTACAGGTGGTTCACCTCAGGCTGTGTTACCTCAGGTGGTTCACCTCAGACTGTGTTCTGAATGCGTTTCCTTTCCCCTGCAGTACTCCTACCTGCTGACCAGTCAGCTGGAATCTCAACGCATTTACTGGGAAAACAAGATTGTCCACCTGGAGAAAGACACTGCTGAGGAGGTAGCAGCAATATACTGCACTTTGATCCAGGCTTTGTCAGATATAAGTCGTGTCTTAACCATGTCTCTGAACCTTCCCGATGTTATTTGCTTGTTCAGTCTCTCGGTTTTCAATCAAACCTCCAAGGCACCAGTGTGGCCTGGAGACAGAGGTGGTAGTGGGTATTTTTATTCTGAGCTGAATGTTTGAAGTGTGTTTGTGCGGCAGATCAACAACATGAAGGCCAAGTTTAAGGAGACCATCGAGCGCTGTGACAACCTGGAGCGGCGGCTAGGGGAGCTGGCCAAGGACAAACAGAGCATGGAGAAGAAGTAGGTGGAACCTCTCAGTCTATTGTACGCCTGTCAATCATCTCCCCAGCAAAAACGCTGTCGAAGCCACCCCCCCCCCCACCAATGTATGCATGCAGGGGAGCCATGCCAGCTACTATACTAGCACATATAATAATAAATAATACTATATTTGATTTAAAAGCTCCTTTCTCAAACTCAAGGGCACAGAAAACAAAGAGAAGCAAAAAAAAAAAGAATAACATTAAAAAAAAAACGCTCAGGCAGCTATGGGGGATAGTGTTACTCAGGACTCAGGCCGTGCTGCGAGTCTGAACAGTGGACACAACAGACTCACGCTGCCAACCCCCCCCCCAACTCCCCAGATGTACCCAGCTGAGTACCCGTGTGGTGAAGCTGGACCACGACCTGAAGGAGGAGCAGGAGATGAACCGCTGTCTGAGGGACAACCAGGTGCACCTGCAGGCCCAGCTGGCCGAGGAGGAGCGCAAGGCCCGGGAGACGGGTGAGAGACACGCTGGAACCTGACAGGAGACACCATCACTGTTTCCCCACTGGATTTAGTGAGACTGTGGCGGGTGGACTACGTATATTAAAAAAAAGTCTTTTTTTGCGCTGTTTTTATTAATTTAACCAAATTTGTATGCGCTGCTCGCAGAAACTGTTCGAGCAGGTTTGCGGAAAGGCAGGAGCTAGGAGTTCTGGAGTTCCGGCCTTTCCTCAAACCTGTTCAAACAGTTTTCTGCGAGCAGCGCCGAAAAATGCGTTTAAATAAATAAAAACAGCGCTAGAAATTTCGGTTCGTAATGAGACTACGGTGGCCCGCCACAGTCTCGTCTAGGTATGGGAAACACTGAAGACATCCCTGCGTCTCTACAGTGTGTGTCTCCTAACCCCTGTGAACCCCCTAACCCCTGTGTGACCCTTCTCTCCGTCTCCCTCTAGGGGAGCACAAGGACGGGGCCATCGCCGAGCTGCAGGAGCAGCTGAGAGACGTGATGTTCTACCTGGAGGCGCAGCAGCAGATAGAACACCTCACCCCGGAGGCCCGCCACGAGATCCAGGAAGGCCAGATCAACATCGGCGCCAGCCCAGCCTCCGCTAACCCCGGCCCGGGGCCCTCGTCTGCTGGCCGGGGCAGGAGGGGCCGCTCCAAGAGGGGGAAATAAGAGTGGGACAGAACCAGGGTGCAGAGAGACATTATTCTGTGCGTGTGTGTGTGTTTGAGATGCAAAATGACTCTATCCCCTCGATGTTTTTTTTGTTGTTGGGGGGGGGGGGGGGGGGGGGGGGGGGTTTGCTCAATATGTCCACTCACCTCTTTGAGAAGGACATTGATTTGAGGGGTTCAGGGGTGGGCATCGATGATCGATTAATTGATCGATAAGGTCTTGGTCGATCACTTTTTTTTTTTTTTTTTTTTTTTTTTTTTTTTGCGGGAAAAAAAAATAGGGCAGAAATAACAAGCATGTTTTCCTTGGGGAAAAAACTTTATTTGTGTTGCTATTGCACACATTCATTCATTCACATCCAAACTAGACACTACAGTCAGATAACAAGCCACAAGGCAGTGAGTAGCCTAAATTGTTTAACTTTATTTTACGTTATAAATAAAAATATAGAAAATAAGTAACTCACCATAGGAGCAGTAAAAAAACAGTTACTCACAAATAGGAGGATGACTGAAAACGTTAGTGTCCTTAAGAGCGTCCAGCTTAACTTAAATTTAAACTCCAGCGAGAGACTGTAGGCGGCAGGCCTACTGGTTCTTGTTCAGAAAGATGATCATGTTAACATGTTCAGGGGTGAGAGACGAACGCAATCTGGTGACACGTGGACAAACTAATTTCCATTATTATTATAAAAAAAAAAAATAAAAAAAAAAAGTGATCGACCAAGACCTTATCGATCAATTAATCGATCATCGATGCCCACCCCCTGTTAGGAAGGAAGTGTGGAGGGTGTGGACAACTACTGCGGTGTTATGAACATATGATGAAGTAAATATCTCTCTTGTTTTTGAATATGCTGGCTTTTCCAAATCCAAAACAGTCACTTTTTTTTGTATCGGCGTCTTTTTAAATGGGTTGTGTTCGATCAGTGTGAAGTTCACTTTAGCTGGCTCTCAGTCTTAAGTCGTTGTCCTCGTCACACCGAACGTACGAGTCGGTCTTCTCCGTTCTGCGCTGTCTGTCTCGGACCGCGGTCAGATCACGTTACTAGTTCATCTCGAAAACAACTCTAGGTGCAACTCAAGTGTCTCCTTTCCTTTGATCTGTGGTGATCTGAGAGGGCAGGGCAGATAAGAGGCAGGCCTCCGCCTTGTAGCTGGGCCCCCTACCCTGCCTCTTCAGATCAGTGCCGAAGAAGGAAATAACAGGAGGGCAGGAAGCCATTGTAGACCATGGAGGTGACGCCTGTGGAAAAAGGTTACAGGAAAAAAAAACGTTCCCTTTCCCGTAACATCCTGTGTGTGTGTGTTCTCTCCCTTCTTCCTGACTGGAGTGTGTTGACTGTAACAGACCCTAGCCAACACACACTTCACTGGCCATCCAATGGGTTTTAGAAACGTATAGAAGGTTGTTTTATAATAGCATAATTTCTTATGAGTATTATTTTCCGCTCGTCTGGTGGACGCTAGAGGTGTTATTCAAATCAGACAAAGCTAACAGAAACAACTTGAGTCTGTTTTAAGATGGTGTCCCTTCAGTTTCTAATTTGACTGTGAATCCACATTTCATCTAATTTATATGTAGTTAGTTTTTTTTCTAAATTCTGGCCCTTTTTCAAACTGTAGATGGCGCCAAAAAGCCTTACCTGAGTGTTGTGGGTTCTGGTGAAACGCTCAGGACAAAGCGCACACAGTAGGTGTTTCGCAGAATGGACGCAACCCTGTATCATGTAGAATAGAGAGACCTACAGCATGGCGGTTCTATGCAAGATATCCCTATCTGCAACAGAACGGGGTCACAGCGTCGAATAAAGCCTTGATGGTGTCGGAGGCATAAAGAGCAGATCAATATGAGGATTGA
This sequence comes from Nansenia antarctica, assembly GCF_963989245.1. Taxonomy (NCBI): domain Eukaryota; kingdom Metazoa; phylum Chordata; class Actinopteri; order Argentiniformes; family Microstomatidae; genus Nansenia; species Nansenia antarctica. The sequence continues at coordinate 49,422,405 of NC_137689.1, read as the reverse complement.
TATGAAAACTAGCTTTCCGCACCTTTTTTCTTTTCATTTTGATGATGTAATACGTGCCAGAAAACTAATAAGTCACTTTACCCGAGACACAAAGTGCACAGTGTTTCACCAAAATCATTGACGTCAGAGCTGTTGATGGATATCATTGATGGATTGTGTGGCAGAGTAAACTGGCTGATGTTTTTCTTTTTGTTGTTCATTCTTAAACTAAGCTCAGAGCAGAATGCCAACCAATCACAATACAGACAGAGCTGTTTGACCTCCATCTACCTGTGTGTCTGTAGCCAACATTCTCCATGAACTACTGGCACTTACATGTTTAAAAATAGCATTTAATCACACCTTCAATTCTCTAGTTATTTTCCCTCATCGGTCTAAAAATAATCCCTTTCGATTGCTGGCTTTAGTTAACACCTAGAAAGCCAGCGAAACGTGTAGTTCTGCAGCTTATTCCATTGTGAGTGTGTGTGTGTGTGCGTACGTGCGTGTCATGACAATGGGAGCCAGCTTAATGTAGGCATCCAAAAAGTGCACCGTGCACGACTTCAGCCTTTCATTTCTCCTTATGAATGTGTTGGTGTTTGTTTTTGTATTCATGTTACAGCGTTAAATAAATTATGTTACCATTTGTTTTGAGGATGGTTGTGGTATTCTTCCAATTGCTGGTCTTAGAAAGCAGTGGCGGCTGGTGCTAAACATTTTGGGTGGGGCACAGGTTATGGGGGCATGCTCCACGGGGAAGAATATCAACTTTAAAATCTGGATTTACAGTCGATTTTAGCATGAGAATAGCTCTACCCCCCTGTACAGACCTCGCCATCCCCTCTACCCCCCTGTACAGACCTCTTCATCCCCTCTACCCACCTCTACAGACCTCTTCATCCCCTCTACCCCCCTGTACAGACCTCTTCATCCCCTCTACCCACCTCTACAGACCTCTTCATCACCTCTACCCACCTCTACATCTCCTCTACCCACCTCTACAGACCTCTCCATCCCCTCTACCCCCTGTACAGACCTCTCCATCCCCTCTACCCTCCTCTACAGACCTCTTCATCCCCTCTACCCCCCTGTACATACCTCCTCATCCCCCCTACCCCCCTGTACAGACCTCTTCATCCCCTCTACCCCCCTGTACATACCTCCTCATCCCCCCTACCCCCCTGTACAGACCTCTCCATCCCCTCTACCCCCCCTGTACAGACCTCTTCATCCCCTCTACCCCCCTGTACAGACCTCTTCATCCCCTCTACCCCCCTGTACATACCTCCTCATCCCCCCTACCCCCCTGTACAGACCTCTCCATCCCCTCTACCCCCCTGTACAGACCTCTTCATCCCCTCTACCCCCCTGTACAGACCTCTTCATCCCCTCTACCCCCCTGTACAGACCTCTTCATCCCCTCTACCCCCCTGTACAGACCTCTTCATCCCCCCTACCCACCTCTACAGACCTCTTCATCCCCCCTACCCACCTCTACAGACCTCTTCATCCCCCCTACCCACCTCTACATACCTCCTCATCCCCCCTACCCCCCTGTACAGACCTCTCCATCCCCTCTACCCCCCCTGTACAGACCTCTCCATCCCCTCTACCCCCCTGTACAGACCTCTTCATCCCCTCTACCCCCCTGTACAGACCTCTTTATCCCCTCTACCCCCCTGTACAGACCTCTTCATCCCCCCTACCCCCCTGTACAGACCTCTTCATCCCCTCTAGTGAGTGTGTGTGTGTGTGTGTGTGTGTGTGTGTGTGTGTGTGTGCGTGTGTGCGTGTGTGTGTGTGTGTGTGTGCGTGTGTGCGTGTGTGCGTGTGTGCGTGTGTGCGTGTGTGCGTGTGTGCGTGTGTGTGTGTGTGTGTGCGTGTGCTGAATACATAAACAAACAAGCTAAAAGACGACAATAGAAAACGTACCATGCTGACGATATTACTAAATGTTTGAAGTAGCTTTTATCTTAGCTGACTCTCTTACCTTCAGGTCGAGTTTGTGTATTCTGGCTTCGCAAAACACCAACAGTAGCAGCCTAACAGCCGCGGAGATTGCGACCACAAACGAAGTTTGACTTCGGTAATAGGTCCAGTTGTAATATCCTCAAGCAGGGGAGGCTGGTTCATTAGGTGCAACTGGACAATGCCCCACCAAAGGGAGAAGAGAGAGATTTTTTTTCTATGACTTCTAGACAGTGTTGCTTCTGAATATCATAGTCCAATCAGCTAGTGTTCTGTGGCGTATATCATAGTCCAATCAGCTAGTGTTCTGTGGAGTATGTTCCAATCAGCTTCAAGTCCCGCCCCTTTCGGTGCATGTCCCAAAACCCCATAGACAAATGACCGAATGGCCTGAAGTTACCAAAATAGATTTTACATGCAAGTCTACGAGAACAGCCTAGTGCAATTTCGCGTAGTGTGAAAGTTGCCCCGAAAGGGGCGGGACTTGAAGCTGATTGGAACATACTCCACAGAACACTAGCTGATTGGACTATGATATACGCCACAGAACACTAGCTGATTGGACTATGATATTCAGAAGCAACACTGTCTAGAAGTCATAGAAAAAAAATCTCTCTCTTCTCCCTTTGGTGGGGCATTGCCCAATTGCCCCTAATGAACCAGCCTACCCTGTTAGAAAGGCTTCCCTTACCGAGCATTTTAGAGTAGGATAAGATCACCTCTGATTGTAGGCAGCTTATGTCTTGTTAAGATTAGGGAGTAAGATTAACTTCTTAGAGCGACCATTTACCGCTTAAACATGACATGGCAGCTCTGACACATCATAGACGCATATAGGGATGACTCAGAAATATTGAGAGAGCAGTTTGTGAGACCACACTGAGTTCTCTAGAAGAGAGAGATGCATGCAAATTGGTTGACAGGCTAACCATACTGTTGTAAACCTACCAGGCCAAGCCCCACCCTCGACCGATACAGACCAATAATACACTCCTACACACTTTCGCCACCCTAAGCTATTAATAGTGTCCTGTTTTGAGGACGTCATTAGCTGAATCATTGCTGAGGACTTCAGTACAGAAACACATCAAACTAATAATAGAAGTGATGACAGAGGCATTGTTTAACCCGTATTTTTTACTGAGAGCGAGTGCTGTGTGGTTCATGTTCTCATAATGTTTATGCGATTTGCGCAATTCAAATAACTATGCAAAGTATTTGGTGTTGTGTCACATGCTATCAGTGTAAAACAACGTTTCCGGGGGGAACCAGGGCATCCTGTCAGTGACTGTTTGACTCATTTAACTAGAGACCCCTGAGCCTGAAAGCATGTTGTTGCAGAATCTGCCCACTCTCTGCCTAGTATATCTCTGCTACCTACTCTCAATTTCATACTATGCTTCTTCTTTTTTTTAAGTATGTTTTTAGGGCATTTCTGCTTTATTGGAATAGAGACAGTAGAGATTGACAGAAAAGATGGATGAGAGAGATGATATGCAGGATATGTCGACAGCCGGAATCGAGCCGGGGACCCTGCGCTTACATGGCTGACGCCTTAGTGTGCTACACCCACCACAGCATGCATTATTGATGTCATATTACCAATTCATTATCTCACCCACCTAGAGATGCAGGAAAACTAGTGATAACAGCTGCTTCACTTGGGCTAAAAATCAACTCATCAAAAACCAAAGTAATGCGAATCAACAATCCACCAATCATGGACCAAAACCAGCAGTAGTTTCACATACCTCAGGAGTATAATTACTGTGGACTGAGGATCGGTGGAGGATGTCATAGCCAGAATTGGAAAACCAAGGACAACATAAAAATCTTCAACTCAAATGTCAAATCCACTCTACTCTACAGATTTGAAACCTGGAAGACCACCACCAACACCCTCAACAAACTACAGACATTCATGAACTGCTGCCTCCGACGCCTCCTGGGAATCTACTGGCCCAGCACCATCTCAACCACCAACCTGTGGGAACTCACCAAACAAGAAGCAATAGAAATCCAAATCAGGAGGAGAAAATGGAACTGGATCGGCCACACACTCAGAAGACAAAACAAATCAATCACAAAGCAGCTGGCTCTAACATGGAACCCACAAGGCAGGAGGAAGAGAGGAAGACCTAGAACCACCTGGAGAAAAACCACAGAACAGGAGATGAAGGTGGAAGGGCTGTCATGGCAACAACTGGATCGGAAAGCACGAGAACGGAGAGGATGGAGGGGTTTGGTCGACGGCCTGTCCTGTGATGGCCTCTGTTCCCTAAGGATTGCCTATGTTCCCTAAGGATGGCCTATGTTCCCTAAGGATGGCCTGTCCTGTGATGGCCTATGTTCCCTAAGGATGGCCTATGTTCCCTAAGGATGGCCTATGTTCCCTAAGGATGGCCTGTCCTGTGATGGCCTATGTTCCCTAAGGCAATTTAAAGTATTTATGTAAAAAAATGTTTTTTTTACTAATGTAAACATTTAATGTATTCATTATCTGGCAGGCATCACCCACATGTCACCAGAGATCAGGTTCCCCTCAGGCAATATACACACAGCAGGTATATCCTATTCACAGGTTCAGTGAGGGTATGTAAGATATAGTTTGAAAACAAACGGGCACACCCACACAAGAGATAAGAGATACTCCTGTGAATTGAATGACAGTATCACATTGAGTATCTGTGTACCTATCTGGTCTAGATCTTACGATAAAGACTGCAGAGCATAGATTACTTTTTCATGGTAAGACTGATGGATAGGTGATTCACTTACTCAGACAAATGTATTTGTTTTAAGTTGCTTTGGATAAAGGCGTCTGCACAATGCTAAACATTTTAAATGTACTGTCATGTCACTTGTTCTCTCCCCCTTGCTGTGATAATATGCAAACATTTATAATAGCATGCCACCTGTTTTCCAAGAAGAAAAAGTCTGACCAAAGTACCTACAAAATATACAAGCTTATACACTAATGCATGCTGACATTTAGAAGATTAGTGGGACACAAAACTGGCTTTGTTTCCACAGTCTACTGAACAAGATGAATGGAAGGCTGAGGGGGCAATAGAGTGATAGTGTGTGGAGAGAGAGAGAGAGAGAGAAAGAGAGAAAGAGGAAGGAGGAGGAGGAGGAGTCTACAGATGTGATATGCCGGAATGGGGAGGGTACCATCGAGACAGGAGGAAGGGTTCTACTTCAGCTGCAGTCGCTCTGAAACCAGTTCACTCTCTGGTGATAGTGTTCCATTGAAGGACCTGCTTTACCTATACCTTCCCTCCACACAGACACCATGGGCCGAATCTAGGGAAGGACTCTCAGTCTTGAAGATTCAATTACTATCAACAGACAAGGTGAGCAGACTGGTTCCCCTGCATTTCCTCCTGCATTTCCCCTATCGTCTCCTCTCTTCTGTCTTTCTGTGCATGCAGGGTGAGGTATGTGCAGCTGTGGTCTGGTCTCAGGCTTCTGGCCAGATTCACTCTCAGTCATTTCACAACCATTGGAAACCCTTGCATACACAAGGAGAGACCTTCTTCTTTTTTCACACCAAAAATGTTGATCTTACAGAGACATAGGGGTGAAGACATCTAGAAAAGGTAACTCGAAGTTGCTCGCTGGAGTTTTCTCTACTGCTTACTTAAGCATCCTAGCTTTTAGACGTGTGAGTGTGTGCGGGCATGAGTATGCCTGCATGCGTGTGTGCCTGCATGCCTGCATGCGTGCATGCCTGCGTGTGTGTGTGTGTCAGTGTCTGCAGGCAAAACCTACAGAGTTTCCAGAAAGAAAAATGTCGGCAGAGTCAGCAAAGCGTTGAGGGGGTCTGAAAGACAGTGAGAGTCTAGAATGTGAGGATAGGCACTAGAATGCCTGGAATGTCATCCTGTGAGGACGGAAGAGATTCAGCAGTGATATCATTTTAACTTACCTTAATCCTTTCTACTTAGAGGCAAAGAATGGCTTAAAATGAGATGGACAGAGTGCTGTTCCTCTTTGGGGCGGCTGTGGCGCAGGAGGTCGAGCTGGCGTCTAATGATCGCAAGGTCGGCAGATCGGCGGTTGGAACCCCGGCTGGCCACATGTCGAGGTGTCCTTGGGCAAGACACTGAACCCCAAATTGCTCCCAATGAGCGGGCCGGCGTTTTGCACGGTAGCTTGCCGCTATTGGTGTGTGAATGTGTGTGTGAATGGGTGAATGCAAGGCCATTGTAATATGTCAGTCCATTTCCCATTTCTTCCCAGAAGCAGAGCTAGATAGGTACGGTAAAGTAAAGTTGCGGGTCATGCCAGACCTGCTCAGTAAGTGTCAGGCTAGTACAGTAACAGCAAGCAGTTTTGGTCCAGGTCACTACATCATGTTTCAATACTGGATAGGCAGAATTCCACTCTTTGTAAGCTTGTTTGCTCGCCATGCCTAGGCGTACTTGTGAGTAAGACTCACAGCAAGATAAATGTGAATGACTTATTGAATGAATGTTTGCCAAAGACTCAGTAGTACTGAGACTACTAGTTCAGACTACTGCAGTAGGTCTGAACAGAGTCCTGGCTGGGGCTCTGACAGACGCCGCCTGATATCTAGGATCAGGATTACCCGCCCCAAATCCACAAACCTAACCATTAGGGGAAGAAATGCAAAACATGAGGGTGAATCCGTATCTCTACTGCACTTCTCCTTGGCCAGGCCCGGTCCCCTCGTGGGTGTTATCTGATCATTCTTCTGCTTCAGAAGGTTCATGAGATGGGAACTCCCCAATGGGAGCGGACAGCCCAGGGCTGGAACAGTCCAGAACACCTCCTGCGTGCCACCACCCCAGTGGGTGTTCTCTCCTCTCTCAGATAGGGAAGGTCCCAGGTGTAACTTCCTCACCTGAGGGCTATAATACAAGCAGGTAAAGGCTTGAAGAAACCAGACTGACATTTAGGAGCTAGGCTCCTGTCTGTAGACCGGAACACTGTTGGAAAAGAGGAGGCTGAGTCATGTATGATAACACTGACTGATGATAGTGGGGCTTTACCTGGAAAAGGCCAGGACCTAATCACTCCCACAAGTTAAAGGTGTTGCTCACAAAGCGTTAACAAACACGCATTAATGCCTTTGTTTCTTTCAAAGAGTTTCTTTCACTTTGTTTCACTCTTTCCAGTTTCAGGTTTTCAACCTTTGTCATGGAAAAAACATGTGTGCCCCACCTTTGCTAATGAGTTGATGTAAAGTATTGTTGTCATAGTCTTGTTTAGAGAATCCTTGGCCCTTGCAAACAAATGCATTCCTTAAGTAATAATTAGGGATGGGATTCGAGAACCGGTTCCAGTTACCAGAGAACTGGTAACAAGTTGTTGGATGCATTGGAATCGTACGCATCCGAGGTTATCGTTTCCTCTTATCGATGCCAGCTTGTTTTGAGCGTCTGAACATTCCAATCTAAAAATGTTGGACCAAGTCGTTATGGTTGTGGCTTGATTGGTCCTTTTTCCCTTAAATGAAAACGAATGCTCCACAAATCATCCATTGTACATGATGACAGACAGACTCAACAGATAGCTCTGAAGCTACAGCCAGCTGCTCAAGCTCATTTTATTTATGTTTAAATGTTACGTTCAGATATTATACTCTGTGTTCAGAGACTCCAGATAATAAAACACCTGCGTTGACACTGAAAACCTGTGTAGGCCTACTTTTTTTCCACACAGAAAATTGGAACAGGAATTGATAAGGGAATCGATAAAGAATTGAACCGATAAGCAGAATCGACAATGGAATCGGTATCAATAACATCTTATCACCGCCCCGCGGTGGCGTAGCGGTCTAAGCACTAGCCACTAGTGCAAGCTGCCCACCGGAGACTGGGATCGAATCCCGGTCTCGCCAGACCCGGATATGGCCGAGGCACACAGGGAGCGGCATATTGAGCGGCCGCTCCAGAGGGCGGTATAGGACTATTTCCGGACAAGGATCCGTCGCGCAACAGCGCCCCCGGGGTGCCGGAATAACGGTGCTGGGCTCGAGGAGCCAGTCAGCTAGTCTGCCTGGCGATCTCCTCTGGGGCTGCCGGCCACGGGGTCGTGCGGCGGATCCTACGCAATAGGCAGGGTGGATGCTAGGTTGGGTTCAATTGGATACCAAATTGGGTGAAAAAGGGATAAAATCTGAAAAAAATAAATAATAATAACATCTTATCAATTCCCATCCCTAGTAATAATATATTTGTTTGCATTGCTGCAAGACAAATGGGATATGTTGGAGTTAATCGGTTGGAGAATGTTTAAGTGTCCAGACTTCTTAACAGGTCTGTGCTAAAAATGTGGGCTTGCCTGGAATAATAAGAAATTACATTTTCTCAGACTCCTCCCTCAACTACATGGAAAGGGCAAATGTTTCAGGCAGTGTTAACTTACATCTGCCACTAATGATTGTGAACAAATAATATTTATCTCCATGTAATTCAGTTCTCCCTTCCTGTAAGCCCACTGTGTAGGCTATCTGGCTTTTCTAACAGACGTGAGGAAATGACTCAGGGCAGTCCACATAGCTCACTCACTCACTCTCTCTCACTCTCTCACACACACACACACACACACTCACGCACACGCACACACACACACACACACACACACACACACACACACACACACAAGCGCGCTACAATCACTTGCACAGCAACATGTGGTCAGAAAAAATTACCCAATGGTTAGTTGCAATATCCCAGCTTGAGGTGTACGTCACCCACACTAGCACTGCAGATACAATAATTTGCAGAGCAATACACGGTCATGAAATATATATAAAGATTCCAGAATAATTGCAATATTCTGAATTGAATTGTTTGTCAAAGATTTACTATAGAATTAGGTTCTCATGTCTTTGTTCAGCACTATCTGGAGGACACACTGAGTGTGTCCCTCCTGCTCTGTCAACAGGATATGAGTAACAGGTGGCTGGAGACGAAAGTAGGAAGTTTAAGTCAAACTGGCTGCCAGTGCCAAGTAACTTACACTGACTATGATGTCTGTCTCTCTGTCTCTCTCTCAGATGGGCGACCAGGACATCTTCAACCGACTATCATCGTCTCAGACTGAAGGAGAGATGGAAGGAGAAGGCGAGACAGATGGAGAGAACACGGAAACAGCTCCCAGTTTCTCCCAGTTCTCCTCCTCTCTGCGAGCGGTTATTCGGATCCGACAGAAGTATCGGGCCATGAAGAAACTCCGTGTGGATATGGCAGCAGGGCTGGGAGGAGGAGGCGGGGGTCTAATAGGGGCCCCCACTCGCACCAGCCCCAAAATCTTCACCTTCGATGGGCTGACCCCCTCCTCCACACCCTTCTTATCCTCCGGGCCTCTGAAGAAGAAGAAGAAGAAGAGGAGGAGGAAGGTGATGTTTCCCAGTGGAGGAGGACCACGCAGGGTCCCGCCCACACGGGAACACAGCCGTGCCAAGAACTGCCTCTATCTTCTCTGCGCCATCCTCTTCCTCCAGGTAGGGTGTAGGATGTAGGATTGGCAGGATTATCAATATTATAGCATTACTATCTTTCTAATCTCTCTTCTTCTCTTCCCCCTATCTGTCTCTGCCCCCCCCCGCCCCCCTTACAGGTGTACAATGCCATCGAAAATCTGGACGACCACGTTCTGAAGTATGACTTGGAGGTTTTGGAAAAGACACTGAACAGGGAAGTGTTTGGCCAACAGGGGGCAGTAGAGGCCCTTCTGGCGCACCTAAGGGACTACCTGTCTACATACGTCCATACTAAGCCCCTAGTCCTCTCTCTACACGGCCCCAGTGGCGTGGGGAAGAGCCACCTGGGGAGGCTCCTGGCTGGGCACTTCCGCTCAGTGGTGGGGGAGCCGCTGGTGCTCCAGTACTTTGTGCTCCACCACTGCCCCCTGGAGGCGGAGGCCTGGCGCTGCGCCCGCGCCCTATCCATTCTGGTCTCTGAGGCAGTGATACGCGCTGAGGAAGAGGAGAAGATCCCGATCTTCATCTTCGACGAGAGCGAGTACATGCACAGCGAGATCCTGGCCGCACTGAGGGACCTCGTGCGCACGAGGCGCTCCAATGAGTACTTGAACGCTGTTTACATTTTCCTTAGCAACATAGGCCACGCCCAAATCACCAAACACCTGCTGCACAATTCCTCGAGTGTCTCTCTGACAACTGCAGCTGGGTGGTATGAGAACCTGGTAGAGGAATTGACCCCTGTGTTGCGCCAAACTCTGGAGAGCCTCCACCCACTATGGGCTGAGGCTGACCTCTTACCCTTGACCCTGTTGGAGAAGGGTCACGTGATGGAGTGCTTCCTGGATGAAATGTCCCGGGAGGGGTTCTACCCAGACCGTACCCACATCGAGCGCCTGGCGGGGGAGATTGATTACTACCCCATTGTAGGGGGGCGCGAGTACGCCCAAACTGGATGTAAACAAGTGGTGGCTAAGGTCAACCTGTTGTGAAACCCTCTCGAGGGTATGTTTAGAAGAGAGCCCCTGAGAAAAGCCAGTACTCTTGAGGGAGTGGATCCCAAACATTTCTGTGCTGGTTTATCTTGAGTTATTTTATGGCCTAACCTAATCAGAAGCTTGAGAGACATTTGAGAGCTTCTGAAGTGTAACAAGAATTTTCCCCCCAATGGGGAAAGAGGGGAAATACTACTCACAGTTTCTGGTGGGGTGTGTGGGACCCCAAGAGAAGTCATTGTCATTGTATTGACTAGTCATTCTATATCTACTCATCTAACAAAATAACCAGGAAGTCCAAGAAATGGTCTCTCAAAAGACGTACGCAAATCTGAAGACCTCCATGTTATTTTGTTAGATGACTAGATAAAGGATAAGGGCAACATCCTGTCCCGGACATCTGTTGAGAGCCCTGTGAGGAGTCATGCTCTGATAAGTAATGAGAAAACAACGCCAACGTGTGTATCCTCCCATGTCATAACAAAGTATTGAAAAAGAAAGAAGAAAAAAGCACCATTTCACTCTGTGACTCAAGAGAAACAGGAGATGCACTGTGCGAGACGAGATGCCACATTCAGACACTTATCCGAATGAATGAATGACTGATGTCACTTGATGTACTGTCTGATTTTCACATGAACCTTTGTACTCTGTATATAGGGAACTGAAGATCCCCATACTGAGTACAAACACTAAGGGCTGGATTTAGGGAAGATCTGCATCTTTTTTTTCCAGAAAGACAAAAAAAGGAAGCTTTCAACATGTAACTGTTCCTTGTTCTTCTTCTCAGTCTTTATTTTGCTTTTTGTTTCGTACCATTTCATTCCCTCTTGAGCATAACAGATGCAAATGTTCAGTAAATCTGGTGCTTCAGAAGTTTCAGAAACAACCCATTGTTTGACAATCCCAGAAGGAACCAGAGATGTAAGCTACAGTGTTGAAAGGCTAAATGCATCTTCACTAGTTCTTTCAGACATGCACCAAATGAGTGGCCAACAGTTTGTTTTTAGACATTTCAGGATGAAGAGAGCAGCTAAAACATCTGATGTAGGTAACCATATTGATTCTGTCTATAAACACATTCATTAAACGAAATAATGCCTTCAGACTACGATGCGTCTTTCAACTTTTAAATGACCTCCAATTCTATATCACTGTTAAAATCAGTCAGATTCTTTGGAAACAAAATAACCAACTCAATATGACACCGTCATCAAGACATTGTGTTTTTATTATTAGAATTCCATTATTTGTAGTTGGAAAAAAAAATGAGGTACTGTGTCCAAACGCACAAAAGCAATGACTTTCATAATCGTCATGACAACACACGGATAAGAAACAAACATGACGATGTAAACAGCCAACAGGAAGATTGGTGAGGTGTGTGTACACACAACAACCTCTTACATGATCTCTTTAAGTGTTTATGACTGTATGAGTGTGAAAATAGGGATATTAAATACAGAGATCAGGGATGAAAGGGAGGGTGCTGATTTGTTAGAATCAACCTCTGACAGCAACGGAGGCGGTTCCAAAACAGCATGATTCTCATTCCAGAACTCTGAGGGAAAGAAGACAATGTGGAACCCCTGAACAACTACGTCTGACTCAAGATACGTTCTTATGGTGACTTTTCATTTTTTTTTACCTTGTGATCACTGTTCTGAAATGACAGGATAGATGAAAGCAACATCGTAGAAATGCCTACCTAGCCTACTGGAAGATTCCACTATATTGCTTTCACCTTCCTGCTGTCTTTTCTACAGTTGTTTGTAACAATATCCCCTTCCTCAGACCCTTGCTCTTTTGCAGTAACAGCAGTCTGTAGATAGTAGGTAGTGAAATGTTTGATTCTGTGAAACGTTAACCTCCTGGGCTCCCTTCAGTCTAAGTGCCAGTAACTGAATGTTACCCATGTGAAAATGGGAAAAGTACTTCTTGTTTTTTGTAGCCTACATCTCCAAATAAGTAATACATTGAATATATCATACCTGGTTCACTTCAAACCATGACCCACGAATGACCACAACACAACCAAATAAAAACAACATTTCATATTCCAACCAAATACAAAAGAAAACCAGACAGACAGAGCACTCTTTTCTTAACCAAGAGAACAGAGTGCTACCCATCGTCCATGGTGACTGTTCTGCTCTTTATCCAGGGGAATCATTCAGACATGCTTTCAGGAGGCAGGGGAATATAGAATCATAAATGAGCTTGGCTACATGTTCACTAAGGACTACATAGATAATAAAGGATCACTTCAGGAATCAGTAAGGATGATTCTTAGCCATAGCCACCCTGTACAACATCAGTTTAAAGGGGCAACACAGTATCCATCTCCTGTACTCGCCCTTTAACTTTAAGACTTAAACACTCCCTTCAAACAGGATGCCTTATGACAGATATTTAAACCAAAAGACTCTCTTCTCAGCATTCATACCTCTGACTATTACCATTCTGACTATTACTGCCAAAACATGTGTGTAAAGGGCCTTGGTGTGAGAGAGAGATGGGAGGGAGGGGGGCTACACAATAGTGGGCATAGCTAGGCAAGTGTGTGGGCAGTCAGCAGGGGAAGTGTACTGTGTGCGTGCGTGTGTGTGTGTGTGTGTGGGGGGGGGGGGGGGGGGGGGGGGGGGTACTTGGTACTGTGTTTGGTACTGGGCTCTTCTCTTCATTGGTGTTTTTTTTTCTCCCTTTATGCCTCGAGCTCAAAGCCCATCCCAACTTTGTGTCCACCAGTGTTGAAGTTCTTCCCATCGATCAGCGCTGAGAGGGTGACCTTCACACCTAGACAACCAGAGGCGAGAGTGGACAATTACAGGAGTTGCAAAAGAGCAATGAAAAAAGCTGCACACATGTGGACCACCGGCTTACGAACATAAATCTTTGCATAAAGTTGCAATTTATATAGCCGCCGGCATGTTGCAATCAATCAATGGGGATTTACTGAGTAGGCTATGATAGCAGATAGTAACATTATGATTAGCTAATGAGAAGCCAAACCTTGTGACTTTGGGAACAACTCTTACCTGGCCTGAGGCTCTGGGTGTAGCCTACTCCGATCAGGCTGGCGTTGTTGACTTTGGCCTGCAGGGGAGGACGACACAGTTTGAGACGAGGGCAGGGAGAACATTTAAATGCCCCCCCACCCAAAAAAAGGCATTCTAGTCCAACTGTTATTTGGATGTGTGTATTGTGGTGATGTGGTTTGGCTGGTTCTGGATGTGTATTGTGGCTATGTGGTGGTTTGGCTGCTGTGTGTGGTATGTGCAGTACTCACAGACAGGGATGCGTCCTTGTCCAGTGCATATTTGGCAGCGATGCCGAAGCGAGTGTTGTTGCTGCCGGCCGTCCAGGCCAGAGTGACTGCTGTCTCCAGCTGGTCGTTCACCTTCTGGTAGATAGAGCCTCCGAACTCAGTACCATCATTACTGGGGGGGGGGGACAACAAGTTAGAGACAGGGTTACTTTCTCTGCTCAGACAACATAAATAGCGACATTTCCCATTGGCGTTTACGCTAACAAAAGTGACCAGTAATGATGTTAACCCATCCCATGCTGTGTCCGCTCTCAGAGTAGTGGTAACTGAAACTAGGAACGTGGTCATCGCCTCCCTCTAGGCTCCCTTCTCTGTGGCGGTAGGTACTCACACGTTGGTATGCAGCTGGAAGTCCCCGGCCTTGTATCCCAGAGCAAAGTTGTTCTGGGCCAGTTTGGACTTGGCCGTGTCGAAGGCCATCTGGTAGCCGGCCAGCCAGCCCTCGTAGCCCAGCACTGCGGCGGCGTGGATGATGGGACCCTCAAAGTCGATGTCACAGCCCATGTTGATGAAGTCACGCTTGTAGCCGGTCTTCAGCTTGCCACTCTTCTTTCTGAGGGGGAACAGGAGGACAACATGAGTGTTTTCATTCTCCATTACCTGGAATGTGGTGTGGTGTGTGCTGTTACTTCTGACTGAGCAGCACCAAGTCAGGATGACAAAACATAACATGGATGATAAATGTCAAGTCAATAGCCGATACTAACAGAAACGCTTTGGAATTAATTTCAGATCTAAATCCAAAGTGACCATTGGGGTTCAAATTATGTATTGCTGTGTGACAAAAATACATTCCCAAATAGGAAATATACCTTGATGGCTATAACCGATATGAAACATTGTAAAAGGTAGCAAACAATGAATGTGTTTAGACTCACCCAGTGTTTGGTACAAATGATGTATCCAAAGCCACCTTCAGTCCCTGTGCCAGCTGTGGGGGAAATAGCACACATGCTCAGATGCATGGCGACAACCTGCTGGCTATGTAACCGCTATGAAACAAAATTCCTCCGCTAATGAACTGCTAACTAGCATGCGTCTCTGGTCAGAGACACACACACCCACCTGGTCCTCCACAGTGACTTCAGTGGCGAGTGTGTTGTCTGTATTCCACTTCTGGTTGAAGCTGAGGCCCAGCTCCTTCATCTTGTATTTGGTCTCCAGGTTTCCGGCAGCCTTCCCCGTGTCTGTGTTACTGGAGCCAGACGTGTTGAACTCCTAACAGAGACGGGGTGAGAGAGAGCAAGTCAAGTTAAGAGGTCAGAGGCTGAGGTAAAAAATAATAATAAAAAGAAATAGGAGAAAGATCATGGCAAAAAAGGGATCATGGCAAAAACGATAGAGAAAAAGGGTGGGTGATTAAGAGCAGATATCTGGAAAGAGCAGAATTGTGCTAGCTGCCAAAGAAGATAAACTGAGAGATTAATGCATGAGAAACAGAAAACAAATTGCAGATAAAAGGATGAGAAGAAAGGTGCATTGGACAGAGAAGAAAGATAGATGAGGTGAGGGATGCGTTAGGAGGGTGAAGGAGGGTAAATGGCATGACAAACAAGATCAGTGAAATAGGTAGCAAATTAAAACAATAGTGAAAACAAATTAGAGAGAAATAATGAAAATTAGTCACGTGGACAGAGTCACCAGGTTGGTGCAGCACAGCAGTAACAGTGAATTAATCTGGACAATAAATAGACATGGGAGAGACCTTAAAATAATGAAATTAGTTGACAAATGAAATAAGACATAATAGGAAAATCAATGGGGCATTACGGAAAAGAATTACTGTTAAATTAACTGGCTGGAGACAAGACACAGAACATGAGAAACAATCATGACAGCAACAAATGATGAGTAACAAACAAATGCAGCTGCTGTACAGTAAGAGGATGGAAAATAAAACATGTGGAATGAATGAAGCTGGACGAAGAACTCATCTCCCAAGCCCACACACACACACAGGGAGCTGTTAGCTCCGGGACCAAGTCTTACCATCTAAAACAGAGAGAGGGCAGTCCAGGGGGCAGCAACATGGAGACAAAGCAGGGGTTAGGAGGAGAGGCAGATAGAGAGACAGACAGGCCACTCACGCACACGCAGAGGCCTATCATGTCTCTCTATACTGAAGCATAGAGCCAGGCAGAGGCAGAGGCAGCAACATCACCCATCAACCTGAAAACCTTTAAGCTCAGAGTTAAAGGTGTTAAAGGGGGCGTCATTAAGTATTACACGCTGTGGAATGAAAAGAGTGAGAGCGAGGGAGAGAGCATAGGGAAGGCAGAGGGAGGGGGGGGCACACAGGTAGACAGGTAGGTAAGACTCACCACTCCGCTCTGCGACTTAGTCTTCAGGTCCAGCTTGACAATACCAAAGCCTGGTGGTGGGATTCATATCAAATGTGAGCATCTTGCTATGACATATCTACACATGATGTAATGACTAGTTCAGTAGACTTACAATCTCATAAAATACATGCAGCTACGTCGTCAAACATAGACTTACGAATGACTGAGTTGATTTATGAGGTACTGAATTACCCTTGTTATGGTTTGCTTTGCTGTCTAACATAAATGTAGCCAGCCAACTACATTTTTATGAATCTCATTGGCTTGTTCTGAGGTAATGGTGTTTTACAGTCAAGCATATCTTTATGACAACAAAACAAACTGTGTACATCTGTCATTTGAACTGCTCAACACAACGTATCCAAATGAGCACACCTCATTTGAAATTATTTAGTCACAAGAGCAAGGAAGTGAATTAGGATGTTTGATGCAAAATCATTACTCAAATATAAATATAGATATTTCTTTATTTTTTTAAACACATTTTCTCAGTGGGGTAGTTACTCACCATATCCTTTGCTGAAGATGTCCTTGGCAGACTTGCCCAGGTCCGAGTATGAAGGAGGAACAGCCATCACGCCTGAGAAATGAGAAGAGAACAGAACAGACGGGTCAACACTGCAAGTTAGACAATGGGTCACTCAACTTAGCTATGTTTAGGTAACATTGATCACAGGCTTATTCTGTAGGATCTGCAATAGAAATTGTACAGTATGCTATATGGCCTTGAGCTGGAAACATTTCCTGGACCCTATTCTATATCAGAGAGGAGCATGTCCATCATTCTACATACATTCTACATACTACACACATTCAGTTGCATGTCTCAGGCAAACATGGGAGGTAGGGTCTCATTAGTAGTCATGTGACCACTCTCCCAGCAAGCGCAGCTGACGGGAACAGATTGTTCTCTGCGGGCAGCTACTACTGGGTCTACACCAGCCAGCTACAGTACATCTGCACACATCACATCTAAAGGAACTGCATCAAGGATTAGCCTACACCCTTGATTGCCCAACCAACGTGACAAAACGATAAACAAAAATAATGCAGTAAAAATGTCCAACTGCAGCACAAATCCAACATCAACTTAGTAATGACAAAGTAATGATTTTAACCCACCTTTTAAAATGCCACCACTTTTGCTTTATTCTTTGTGAAAATACTTCATCTGTCCGATTAGGCCTAGATTAGACGTTGTAGCCCACTATTACAATTGTTTTAAGCCTAATTTGTATTCCAAATGTTGTATTAAATTGGCAATGTTAATGAAAGTATTGCCACTCCATGATAGAAGTGATTATTTCAGCTTGCAGTTTAGCAGCAGGCAATGTAATGTTAGCTGCCCGGTAGGCCTGATGACTTAACCTGACACTGAGAAGGAGACTAAGCTCTTGTCTGAATGGTTGGTGGTGCAAAGTGCTCTCAAATCACAAATCCATTGCTGCTAATATTTTGGGCAAAACTGCATTTAATATGACTATACAGTTTGAGTAACTGAGTGAGTGAGTGACATGTGTGCCCCGTCCATCTCAAACAAAGGACAGCAGACGGGACTGAGAGGTTGGGAAGTGATAGTTGCTTGCTAGACACGGGCTGCTTTTAGCATGCTAACATGACATCTCATAATCTATGAAGAGTTACATAATACAGTTATAACAAACACGTGGTTTTTGCAGTAGTGTATACTCAAGGGTAAAGGCTGCTCTTGGGGTGTACTCACAGCATCTAGCAGAAACTCATCTGGTAGTAAACGTGCTATCAGCTGGACTAGCTAGGCTATTTAGCAAGCTACTAGTTGGCTAACTCTAGCTACACCAGTGTGCTAAAGCTAAATGTCTACAGTTCTACCTACAGGCATGGTCTTTAAAACAAACCCTACACATGACAGCAACACGCAGTATTAGTCAGTATTATGTAACAAGTGCCAGCTGGTTTAGTGTGCTAAGCTAACGTGTTGGCGCAGTGGCTAACCTTGACTACTTACTAGCTATGCATCTTATTTCATGCATTTTATTTCCATCCATTTTTATTTCCATGCGTATCTAATGCGTCTGAATATCATTATAGCAACACCTGCTGTATATTACTATAATAATAGCTCGCAATATTGTTCATACCGGTTTTCTGTTGTGAGGAGATGAGAGGATGTGCAGCGTCGCTTCTCTGGTCTTCCTTCACACTGAGGACAGTTAGCATACAGCTGCTAGCCTAGCATAGCCTGACCAGGGATAGGTAGATAGGGCACAGTGAAGGAGACAGAGGGTGCGTTCGTAAATTCGCTCTGAGAGCGCCAGAGCGCACACTGGGTTCAACGTCATAGAGCGACTAAGTCATTTGATTGGACAAAAGGCATTCCATGAGTGCTGATCATAGTTCCAGAGCGTGTTTGCGAACGCAGCCAGAATGAGCATGCGCAGTGTCCTGTTGGGGGGATGACTGCTGCAAAATGAGAATGTGCCCTTACCAATTCAACTGGAAGGACATTCTCTGTCCATGTCATGATGATTTGCCAATTAGTATGCTGTTGAATCACTCAAAGATGCTATCATTCATGATATCATTCCAAGATGATCATTACTTACTCATGATTGCATCATGTCTTCTAATTGCCATGTGTGTATGCTGCCCTGAAAATGCAAAATAATAATAATAATAATGAATTAATATGAATAACATAATATATATTATAGATTGTAATTGCCAAGAGAAAAAGCGCAGATACGAGATTTGGTGGGCTCCATTCCACCTTAACTGGTTGTGTGATGTGTGTTTGTGGGGAAATATGGCGCTTTTCCAGCAGAAGAAAACAATCATGCGCCCCGCCCAGAGAGAGCTGGCTGGCCGCCACAGGCCGATGCGACTGTTACTGGACGAGCGAGGAAAGTTCGCCTGTCAAAAGTGCACAACAGAGTCAACCTGCAGTTCTAAGTCCAATGGTCAACATCGCCCTTCTCCGTGATCCTGTACTCTGTAGTTAGTGTGCAACGCACTGAAGTACACAACGAATGAAGGGAGGGTGGACGAACATCGCAGAGAGAAACTAGTTACATAGTTTTTAAGCGATTAAGTGCAAATATGTCTGGGAATCCTACATTCGTAAGCCCCTTTCACAGACCCCACTGTTTGGCAGCCGCTGCAGCTCCATCGGGTAAAGCCAAATTAACCCACCCTGGCAAAGCTATTCTAGCAGGTAAGTACTTTTTATTTTTTTATTTTTTTAAGCTATATTTAAGTTTATGACCAATGACCCGTGGGCGCTTTACTTGCAACAATGTTGCAGCTGGATGGCTTGTTGTTACTTTTCCGTCAGTAACATTGTAGCAGGATATTTCACCACCTGATTGCCTCTACTAGATTTCCTAATGCTCGTTATACCTATGGAAAAGAAAGCTTTTCTGCGAGAGCTATTTACATGGGAACTTCTCATGATTGGTCATTTATTCATTTAGTCCAACCAGTGAAAACAAGCAACTTTGAATAGTGGTCGATAGTCTAATGTGATATTCCTGGCAGGAAAAAAGCTCACCGATAACACCGATTGAGGCAAGTATAAACCTCCCTTATAACACCGATTGAGGCAAGTATAAACCTCCCTTATAACACCGATTGAGGCAAGTATAAACCTCCCTTATAACACCGATTGAGGCAAGTATAAACCTCCCTTATAACACAGATTGAGGCAAGTATCTGCTTTGGCATGCGATATTGCAAGGTTCCCCGTTTTTGTGAGTGGTGGATGTGGGAGGGAGGCGAGGGGTCAAAGTTGGTGGTAACAAAAAGTTACAAGTTACCCCCTCGGGGCATGTCCTGCCTTCATGAATGGTGGAACAGTGACAGAGGAATGTTACTAAAGCCTGTCTAAAGTGCTAGGAGCTTTAGTTTAAGACATTGTGAAAATGAATGCTTTGCTAGTTTTACTACAAGAATACATGATATTTGCATAAGCTATTAGGCTATATAAGTCACAAATAAAAGCACACTGTGTTAAAATTTGACCCCAACGACGTTCTTCTCCTATCATCATTCAGAACTAGTTAGGCACACTGCATGCTTTGAATTTGCCCTTTGCGCTTTCGACTCAAAGTGTGTGTGCGTGTGTATGTGTGAGTGAGAGAGAGAGTGAGAGCTCTGTATGAATGAGGTAACCAAGTGCCCTCACTGCAGCCTTCGTCCCTGGCATGTACAGGGTTAATTCATCCCTGGCATGTCCAGGGTTAATTGGATATGTAGTGGCCCTTCTTTCAGATAATTGGCTGTCACATGATCTGGCTCAAGGACCCTCTCCCTTGGCCCAGTAGAGCGTGATTAACATGGCTAGTGCATGATGATAAGAATGACAGTCACAGGACGGGTTGGACTTGTGTGGAGCAATAGAATGAGTGGGACACAGAGTTTGGCAAATCAGGTTTGAAATGTAGAATTCCAATGGCTGCAATGCGTTGCAAGTTACAAAGCTTGTTGGAATCCAAATGACGTTTCTGTAGTTATGAAATGCTGAATCTGTATCTGTATCCACCAGTACGTTTACAAGTTGTTACAAGCCAAAAACCAAAGAGCAGTTGGAATGTTTTCAAGTTCCCCCTGAGGTCAAGGTGCTGCTGTTTTGTACCCAGAGATTCTCATGTCAGTGCATGGGGCTAAGGCTAAGGCTTGCTGTGCTGTGTGCTTCATTCCATGAGTCGTGATGACACAGCACAAAATACTTACTACTGATATCGCGGGACTGACTTTTGCAAGCATAGATCAAGGCCAGGGGCGAACTGGGGTGTGTGTGTGTGTGTGGGGGGGGGGGGGGGTCTGGAGGGACAAAGTGTTCAGTTCCTACCCTACTATGCTACAAATATACTGTGCTCTGACTGTAGCATTGAGTGGCAAGGCTCAGTAGGCAAATTAACACATTGACTACTACTACTACTACTACTACTACTACTACTACTACTACTACTACTACTACTACTACTACTACTACTACTACTACTACTACCAGTCAGTCAGCTGATTGTGTATGACACACACACACACACACACACATACACACTCACTTACAGAGGAAAATGCAAGCAAGCAAAACTCATGCTCATAGGGTAGCAGTGAGTGAACAATCAGATACAGTATGTGTATTTTAACTGATTGTTTAACTGCTGCTCATCTACCCACCTGGTCCTTGTTGAGCAAGACTGGTTAAGAGATAAACATAAGAAGTACCGGTAGTACAAATAAAAGTGTGTACAAAAGGTTTAGTCTATAAACATCTGTGTAGTGATGCAGGAACGAGCTAAATGACTAGCTAGATTAGATTAGATTGAACTTTATTGTCTTTGCAGAGTACAAACTACAATGAAATGTAGTTTGGCATCTAACCAGGTAGTCCTTCTGCCACGAGTTCAGCAGAGTGACAGTCGCAGGGAGGAAGTTGTTCCTGAGCCTGC
>NC_137689.1:49343402-49395902 GCF_963989245.1 Nansenia antarctica | reverse complement strand
TTGGATGGATATGGGAAGGTTATTGGAAGGTTATTGGAAGGTTATTGGAAGGGTATTGGAAGGTTATTGGAAGGTTATTGGAAGGGTATTGGAAGGTTATTGGAAGGTTGTTGGATGGTTGTTGGATGGTTGTTGAGGTCTCTCATTATTGATGTGTTTTCAGGAGTGAAGGGGACGTATCAGGGCCTAACAGCCACAGTACTGAAGCAAGGCTCCAACCAGGCTATACGCTTCTACGTCATGACCTCATTAAGGAACTGGTACAAAGGTGTGTGTGTGTGTGTGTGTGTGTGTGTGTGTGTCTGTGTGTGTGTCTGTGTGTCTGTGTGTGTGTGTGTGTCTGTGTGTGTGTGTGTGTGTGTGTGTGTGTGTGTGTGTGTGTGTGTGTGTCTGTGTCTGTGTCTGTGTGTGGTGTGTCTGTGTCTGTGTCTGTGTGTGTCTGTGGTGTGTCTGTGTCTGTGTCTGTGTCTGTGTGTGTGTGTGTGTGTGTGTGTCTGTGTGTCTGTCTGTGTGTGTCTGTGTGTGTGTGTGTGTGTGTGTGTGTGTCTGTGTGTCTGTGTGTCTGTCTGTGTGTGTGTCTGTGTGTGTGTGTCTGTGTGTGGTGTGTGTCTGTGTGTCTGTGTGTGTGTGTGTGTGTGTGTGTGTGTGTCTGTGTGTGTGTCTGTGTGTGGTGTGTGTGTGTGGGTCTGGGTCTGTGTGTAGAGATGCTAACCATGACCCAGTAATGATGTACAAGCACAGCACATCGACCAGAGTCTAACCACTCTGCTGTCCCTTCATCCCCCAGGGGATGACCCCGACAAGCCCATTAACGTCCTAGTCACTGGAGCTTTTGGAGCTTTCGCTGGAGCAGCCAGCGTGTTTGGAAACACCCCTCTGGACGTCATCAAGACCAGGATGCAGGTGGGACAGGAGTTAGATGAATCGTGTTACAGAAGTGTACATCATCTTGGAGTCCCCCTCTGCTCTGTCCATGTCTGATGATGGCAGTTCTGTTTTTAGTGAATGTTTGCCAAACTATGCTGAGTCTGTCTGTGTCTCCTCTCACAGGGTCTGGAGGCTCACAAGTACAAAAGCACTTTGGACTGTGCCGTCAAGATCATGAAGCATGAAGGACCTAAAGCGTAAGTACACAAAGAAGTGTTTCTATACAGTTTTTTTTACCAGGCATATAAAGTTTCGTAATATGAAAAAACAGAAAACTATAAACTATACCCAAAAAAACGGGGAAAAAAACTAGTTTAAAGAAGCTTTTTGGTCCTTTGCGTGACTTGAGACCTGCTGACATGCAGACCTTTTCGCCAGACCGTGTCACATAAATACAGATGACCATAATGATAATGTTTCCTCTATACCCTCTCCTCTCCAGGTTCTACAAGGGCACGGTGCCTCGCCTGGGCCGTGTGTGCATGGACGTGGCCATAGTCTTCATCATCTATGAGGAGGTGGTGAAGGTTCTCAATAAGGTCTGGAAGACCGACTGAGACCGGTGTCACCATGACGACCAAAATGACCACAGACAGCCAGGACTGTGACGTCATAGACATGGCCCAATCCCAAACCAATCCCTCCAGCCCTACCGTTAGGTCCTCAATGACTACCTCCTCACAGATCTAGAATGTTGTTCCTTTTTTGGGAATGAAACACAACCATGATAGGTGTAAGCAATATTGGCGGTACTTGAGGGCTTGAGAAGATATTATAACTTATTGCTTGTACCTATCCACTCCTCTTAAAATGTATAAGGAGGAGTAAATAAGGGCATAGGGAAGGGAGGGAGGGGTTGCTTTAGGACTAGGCCTACTTGCCTGGAATATTGCGACACTGTTAGCCCACACAGCTGCTAAAGCTCACTGTTTCATACCTGTGAAGTGACAGGTATGAACCAGTAACCACTAACAGCTGTTCAGGCTAGGAAGACCGTGTCAACACAGACAGACGTCTTTCTACCAACAGTGCTTCAGAGTTCACTTATGGCTATTAACATCTCCTGTTTTATGTTAACATACTGTACTTGACTTAATCAAAGAGAAAAATTATTTCTCCTAACCCAATAAAATGTGACCGAAAATACTTGAAAATTAGGGAAGAGGCGGATCACAGAGTGCTCTTAACTCCAAAGACTTTTGACGTACGTGAACGTACTAGCTCTTAGGAGATGAGTTTCTGATGAGTCAGAAACAGGGGCAGTAGTAACAGAGACCTGTATGGGTTTTAGAGCAGTATGGCAGAAATCTTTGTTCAGATGTCATTCATGTGGGTGTTAATTTCCGGCTATATATTTTTTTTCTGATTTAGATAACCAAGTGCAATTAAAAACACAATGCCTTAGATCGTTATATATTCAGAGATATATTTGTTGTATTTAGCTATGTTATAATCATGGTTTTAGTGACACTGAGTCAAATTCAAGATGCTGTTGTAACCTCAAGACATTCACCAACACGTTTTAAGTTAATTCCATGAAAAAAGTGACCAAGTTGGAGGTGATTGTGGTGAGCAGGATTTGCTTTCCAATTGCAATAGTAGAACACCAGAAATATCTATTATGACAATGGTTTTGGTGTAATGGTTTATCAAAGTGCCTGCAATGTATTTTTAATTGTTTTAGAAATCTACCATAAAGTCACATAAAGTGTGACTAATTCCCATTGTTAAATGTTTTAGTAGTTGAATATCGTCTGATGTGAGTTCTTCCTCACTGGCATACCGTAACCCTTAACCTTATATAGATGCTATAGTGAAATGGGGCATTTGCTAAGATATTTAGTGCCAAACATAATCTGCAGTTAGTTGACTTGAGAATATCAGACATACTGTATCTAAGTCATTCAATTGAACAGGATTTTGCTCTGTAATGTTGCCTTTGATTTTTTATTCCATGTTTTCAAGGTAATGGTGGTCGGGTTTGGGGAAAGGACACAATGTTATTTCAGATTTATGTTTTGAAAGAGATTTGTTTTATTATTAACCAAAATAGCCTTCTTAATAATTTACTATTAAAAGTTTACTTTTTGGGGTTTCTCTGTGGCCATGTCTGCCCTTGGACACCTGAGTTAATTCTCATTCATGTTGTGATGACTGGTCTTTCTCATAATTTTAATAATGTTTAATTTTGCCATTTAGCTTTTAATCCAAAGCGACTTACAATTACGAATTACAGGGACATTCCCCCTGGAGTAACTGAGGGCTAAGTGCCTTACTCAAGGGCACACTAGTAGTGGTGTGGTTTCAGGCGGGATTTGAACTCACAACCTTCCGATCACAAGTCCAACTCACTATCCACTAGACCACCACTACCATCTCATCAAATTATACAATTGCCTCAAAATGATTCAAAGTCAGACAAGGTTCAAAGTCAGACATGGAATTTGATGTGTTCTTCAACAAGATCTGTTGGCATGTTTAATTTAAAGATCACCATGAACATTGCTTAATTGCTATTGTTGAATGTCTTTTATGAAAAGAGATATTTGTAACATTAGCTACTTGGATTGTGAATATGCCATGTGTGCATTAAATCAATAATGTGTGCAACATTATTATTACATCTTATCAAACATTTGTAATTGCTTCTAAAGTGTCTACTGCCTATATATTGAATATCTAACAAATCCTACCAGAAACCTTTTCATAATGCTTCATGGGTCTTGCAGTACTTTATGTAAGACAGGGGAATACAAAACACATACATTTTCTAGGCCTGATTGTGAATACACAGCCGTTTTGGGACGATTTATCATATACGTTGTCTGGAACAGAGAGATACAGTGTTATTTTATTGTTGTCTGTGTTTTAGGTCTGTATTGTACATGTACAGTATGTGCACGCAATGGGAAGACTAGGTCCCAGAAGGTGCCAGGTATAAAGATGTGTATGTGAGTGACACACAACACTAAGTGCCTAAAGACGATATTGTTAGATCATGTATTGTCAATAAAGCACGGCGATAAGTGGAACAATTAAAATTGAGTGTTCATGTGTTAGTCTCACATTTTTTTCTGGTTTTCAGCACTATTACAGTGAAACTTAGATATTGAATTGTGTGGGGTTCAAATTTAATGCACAGTTGTAGTAGTTGATACCACCAGAGTCATACATTATAATTATGATATGCAAGCCCGGATTAACCATTACTAATGGCATTAGGGCAACGGGGCACTTGCCCAGGGCACAGGACCTGAGAGGGTCACTGGGCACAATAAAACAAATGACTGATTCTTGAGAGTCGGGACAAAGCATGTTTTAAAACAAGAAAATATATATTATACACTACATTAATTTGAAATAGATATTTTTGTAGAGAAAAGTCTTAGCTATCAAACCATGTAAAGGAACAGGTACTTTATAAAAACACCTTTTCTGAAAATAAACATTTTTCACTTCATAACTTGATTTGTGTCAACTCCGTCAGACACACTAAAAAGTATGTGGTTTTAATTTGTGCAGTCCAACAAAAATTTTAAGTCATCAAGTATGTAATAATAGTGTTCAGTTACTCGGATATGTAATAAAATGCAATATATAAAAAAAAATCTGATTTCACTCTATTCTGAAAAATCCAATGTCTAAGTTTCTTTATTTTCTACCCTTTGTTTTGAATATTAAAACTGTAAAAACAATTTCCTTAGATAAATAAGACACAATTTGATGTAGATCAGTTGGTTCTTTAATAGAAAAACAACATAAACGGAACAAAGAATAAACAATATTTTTTTAAATGAACAAAAACCTACATTTGACAGAGTTGACAAAGAACTGACGGAGTTGACAAAGAACTGACGGTGTTGACAAAGAACTGATGTGTTGATTACTGATTAAGTATACTAACAAATAACTGATGGAAGTGACAACTAATCTTTGTCAAGCTATTGAATTAGGCCTACCTTAATTATTCATATGTGATTTATGTTCACACATTTAAATGACATTGTTTCAAACTAAGTAATGCAAAACAATGGTCACCTCCTTCTCTCCTCCTTCTCCCCCCTCCTCCTCTCCTCCTTCTCCCCCCCTCCTCCTACTCTCCCCCTCCTCCTACTTTCCTCCTGTGTTCCTCTCCTCCTTCTCCCCCCCTCCTCCTACTCTCCTGTGTTCCTCTCCCCCTCCTACTCTCCTCCTGCTTCTCCCCCCCTCCTCCTACTCTCCTCCTACTCTCCCCCTCCTCCTACTCTCCTCCTGTGTTCCTCTCCCCCTCCTCCTCTCTAAGTGATTGTCTGGATTGTCCTTGCAGGTGTGTTCTCTTGTGGGTCTCCTGGTACACTGGAAAAAGAAAAGAAAACTGTCAAGACATAATGTTTCCATATTGTGTCATTGGTTCTCTTGCTTGAATGTAGTGTTCCTCATTGTGACTCTTTTTAAGCTGTTCTATATGTGATGTTTTTGTGTGTGTCTGTAGCATGAGAGTTTGTAGCATGATATTTAGACCAATCTGGAGTAGCCCACCACACATCACACCTTGATATACATCACAACACATCACAACTTGACAAACATCACAACACATCACACCTTGACAAACATCACAACACATCCCAAAGCCCCACTTTTTTTAAACCGTCTAAAGTTTATCCCAGTTAACCCCTATACTTATCTAACTAATATTTCTAATGCATAATCTAATTAATCTCTTAGTACTATGTTTCTTGCACTATCTTTACGTCTTAGCTAAGGCCTTCACTATCTCTCCCCATATCTTTTCAAACTGATCTTTCTTATTATTGTCTATGGCTAAATTCTTCTCTATATTGGTATAATAAAGAATTTCGTTTTTCCATTGTTGTAGTGTTGGAGGTTTACTTGATTTCCAACTTCCAAGTATTAGTTTTTTTTAAATATAATTGATGAGTACATAATTATCCACCCCTAGGGTATCTTACTGTGGCTACATCCTGGAAAAGACAGATTGAAGGATCAAATTTGAATCTTTCCTTATGTACCCCTGAGAGCCAATGTTCTATGTCAACCCAGGTTTTCTGTACTCTGGGACACTCCCAGAATGCGTGTATTAGTGAGTCTTTTTTTCCACACTTTAAACAGTTATCTGATACATTACTATAATACTTATGGATTTTATCTCGCGTGTGGTAGACTCTATACATTATTTTATATTGGATTAAACGTAGATTTTCATTAACGGTCATGTCATTTGTAGTATTCCAACACTCTTTCCATTTTAAACCTATATCTGTTCTTCCTAGTTCTCGATTCCACATCTCAATCCTACTTTCTAACAGTTTTTCAGCTACATAGGTCTTCTGTAGAGTTCTATACATTTTACCTATCAAATTCTTATCAATTTCTCCATCAAATATGATATCCTCAATTGTACTCTGCTGCCCAAATGATTTTAAATTAAAATGTAGATTTATGTAGCTTCTTAGCTGCATGTATCTGAAATATTCAGCGTTGGCCAACTTATATTTACTTTGGAAGTCGTGCCATGGAATAATGGTATCCCCTCCTACTAAGTCGTTTATAGTTTCTATTCCCCTTGTTCTCCATGTAGACCAATTTATTGTAGCATTGTTATTGTATATATTCTTATACTTCAGTTGGCAGTTACCCCGAGACTGACAGTAATAATAATAATAATAATAATAATAATAATAATAATAATAATAATAATAAAAAGAATAATAACAACTTTTTATTTGTATAGCACTTTTCCTGCAAACGTTGCAGCTCAAAGTGCTCCAAGTAGCCAGTGAGGACAGCCAGCTCACCTTTTGTTTTTATTTATATTATTTACTATTATTAATAATATTAGTTATTATATATATGAGTTAATATATAATTATATTATAATATAATACAGGGCTTGACATTAAGCTTTTTCAGGTACTTGTCCTTCGGACAAGTGAACTTATCTTGTACTTGTCCGAGAGCTCAAGTTACTTGTCCAAATCCAAAGATTTTAAAAAAGCAATACATATTAATAATAATTTATTATACTCTCACCGGCCACTTCATTGGGTACACCTTTTCAACTGCTTGTTAACGCAAATATCTAATCAGCCAATCATGTGGCAGCAACTCAATGCATTTAGGCATGTAGACATGGTCAAGACGATCTGCTGAAGTTCAAACCAAGCATCAGAATGGGAAATAAAGGTGATTTAAGTGACTTTGAACCTCGCATTGGTTGTTGGTGCCAGACGGGCTGTTGTGTGATATTATAGTGTCAATATGGACCAAAATCTCTGAGGAATGTTTCCAGCACCTTGTTGAATCTATACCACGAAGAATTAAGGCAGTTCTGACGGCAGAAGAGGGGGTCCAACCCCAAGGTGTGCCTAATGAAGTGGCCAGTGAGTGTATGTGTATGCAAATAACACATTTGACTACTATTGAATCCTTCATTTTCAAATGTATTCATTAAAAAATATTTTGTAATTATTTAAAATTGTTACAATGGGGTAATCAGTGATTACCCTAACCCTAACCCTTTTAGATTAAGATCGGCCACAAAAGGGATGAATATTTACAAAACATGTTACAGAGACACGCCACACCCTGTCAAAGGCTAGCTAGACCCAGGGCTCTCAAGTCTCACGCATTGGGCGTGAGACACACGCATTTCAATCCGTTCACACGCTCACACGCCACACCTTGTATTTCTCACGCAGAGAAATTACCAGGGGCGCCCACCAAGTTGCGCCGCTATTTTTTAAAAATAGAACAGGTAGAGAATCAAGTGAGTTCCCTCTGGTTCCCCTAGAGTTCAGAAGGCCACGCACCAGCTAATCGAGCAGCGTTGCAACAGCCTTTTTTTCACGTTGGCCACTTTCCTTGTTCTGCCTAGCAACCAGAGCACGGGCTGAGAGAGTTAACACGCTCTGGAACTCTGAGCACCACTCGCGGAATGCCTCTCGTCCAATCGAATCGTTCGGTTTCTTTATAACGTTGAGCTCAGTGTGCGCTCCGGCGCTCTCAGAGCGAATCTACGAACGCAGCCACGGTAGTGGAGAACAAAGGATTCTATCGAATGAAAAACGGTCGTTTAAATGTTTAGTTTTTTTATTTATCTAACTGGTCTTGCAGGTGTATGTGTTTTTTTATTAGACATTTTGTACAGAGGATATTTTTCTATCTTTTTTTGTTTCGTTTAAATCCCCGTCTCGGTCTGTTAATTCTCGGCCTATAATAAGACTGACGCTGAGGGTTCATTCATGGTGTCAGACGCTCAATTAGGAAACAATACCACGTCTCTCGAGCGCTGACGAACCCTGTACACTTATTTATATTGATATTATATTCTTATATTTGTTATGATATAAATGCTGTACACGTATGGTCACTGTTTACCTATAAAAGCAGAACCGTTGGGTAATTTTGGTAAATCCATTTGGTGATTTCATTGATCAAATGTTCTGTTATTATATGTATTTATTTATTAGAAATTCTGGTGACAGGATTACATTCTGTGAGATGCACACAACTGCCAAAAGTCCACTAGCCAGTACCACCAGGTCACTCTGGTGAATGTTATGGAGGAGGTCAAACTGGGCTGGTCAGATTAGATTAGATTAGATTAGAGTCAACTTTATTAACTTTATTGTCATTGCAGAGTACAAGTACCAGATAACGAAAAATGCAGTTTAGCATCTAACCAGAAGTGCAAATAGTGATATAAAACATGATAGTGATAATGATAGGTACAGTATGGCAAGTACAGTAGTTAGAGGTAGATACAGTTGTGAGCTATGTACAGTTAAGGTAGCTATGTACAGTTAAGGTAGATATGTACAGTTATGGTAGATATGTACAGTTATGGTAGATATGTACAGTTAAGGTAGATATGTACAGTTAAGGTAGCTATGTACAGTTAAGGTAGATATGTACAGTTAAGGTAGCTATGTAGAGTTACGGTAGATATGTACAGTTATGGTAGATATGTAGAGTTAAGGTAGATATGTACAGTTACGGTAGTTATGTACAGTTAAGGTAGCTACAGAGCCTTGCAAAAGTATTCACCCCCTTTGGCTTTTTACCTATTTTATTACATTACAACCTGTAATTCAAACGTTTTTTTAATCAGAATTTTATTTGATGAATCTGCACAAAATAGTGTTAGTTTTTTTTTTTTTTTTTTTTACAACTTTGTCTCGGACTTGTTTGGAGAGTTCCTTGGTCTTCATGGCAGTGTTTGGTTGGTGGTGCCTCTTGCTTAGGTGTTGCAGCCTCTGGGGCCTTTCAGAAAAGGTGTGTATATACTGACAGATCATGTGACACTTAGATTGCATACAAGTGGACTTCATTTCACTAATTATGTGACTTCTGAAGGTAATTGGTTGCACCAGAAGTTTTTAGGGGCTTCATAATAAAGGGGGTGAATACATATGCACATGCCAATTTTCAGTTCTTTATTTTTTTAAATTCTTTTTTTACATATATATTTCTCATTTCATTTAAAAACTAACACTATTTTTCGATTCATCAAATAACATTCTGATTTTTATTTTTTTAAATTACAGGTTGTAATGTAATAAAATAGGTAAAAAGCCAAGGGGGGTGAATACTTTTGCAAGGCACTGTATGTACAGTTAAGCCATTATTTTAAAGGTGACGACCTGCTCGTTTGTATTGTATAACAGATCACCTTCAATGTATAACTGTTTACTCCTTATGACTGGCAGTAGGTGGTGGAGGCAGGGTTGCCAGATGAGCTGGTTTTTGGTGGATTTAGCGGTTTTTAGACTGTGGTTAGGCTGGGAATTGTCAATCCCATCTGGCAACCCTAGGTGGAGGGTCACTTGTGGGCTCGAGCTGCGGTTGGCAGTGTACAGTTACCTCAGACTCAGCAGCCCTGACGACAGACAGCTCACCTTTAATTTCCTTTTAAAAACGTCATCTCTATCTTTCAGGTTAGTGACATGTCAACAAACACCTCTGCAGTTAGACTAGGCATATACCAGCTAACCCGAATATGTAGATGGTGTTAAAGGTATTTTGAATGATTGATTGGAGTTGGCTTGTAGAGTTCGCTTGCTACGCTAGCTCGGCGGCTAATCGTTTGCATGCTAGCTAGGAGTGAACACCGAGTGGGTTTTGTGGCAATACTATTTTCATGATTTGGAGTCAAATGTAAATGTGGCTTGACTCCATGGGTCCAAATGTATACCTGTTTCCGATTATGTGTTGTTTATTAATATGTTACGTGTTTTTTTATTAAGTTGGTTGACGGTGGGCGAATTTGCGGAACCTAGGATGGTAGGGGAAGGTAGGGCAATACCGCTACCTGATTGGTTGGCGAAGCAGGGAAGGTAGGGCAATACCGCTACCTGATTGGTTGGCGAAGCACTCATGAAGAGCCCCCTCATTGGCTGGCGACCTTCCCCTACCATCCTAGGTTCCGCAAATTCGCGCCCGGCGGCTTGAGTTACCACACAAATCTCTCGCGTCCCCGGTTACCTTGGTAACGGTAGTAGCGGCAACTGCCTGGGATGTGCGTTCGTAAATTCGCTCTGGAATCTGATCAGCACTCGTGGAATGCCTCTTGTCCAATCAAACTACTTGGTCCCTTTATGACGTTGAACACAGCGTGCGCTCCGGCGCTCTCGTAGAGAATTTACGAATGCAGCCAGAGATTGCTTGCTAGCATAGCTCTTTCATTTTATGTCTTTTTTCTTTTTTCAGCTAACGAATTCATCACTAATTTCTGCTCATTTCATTTTGGCTAACAGCATGGCCTTCTCATTGGGATCAACGTGCACTCCCACGAAGACCACTGCTACAATTGGGGAGCTGCAACGCTTTGAAGACACTGGTAGGCTAAACACGAGCTTTAAGAAACCATTGTGAAATATTCCTGCACTCATCTCTTGAAAGTCCTTAAGATCTTACAGTGTGAAAAAATTAGGACACTACATCAATATTTGATCTTTTAAACAATATCTATAGATAAAGGTGATGTAATTTAAACAAAAACAATGAAAATGTAACTTATCATGTATAACAAAATATGAACAAAGATGCCAATTCCTACTGAGGAAAAAGTTAGGACACCCTATGTAGGGTGTCCACACAAATCATTTTGCTTTCACTTTAGATTAAAATAAATATGTCCATCACATAGAGAATTGCATGAGAAAATCATGTATGGTTCAAAAGTTATCAAGGTTTACCTCTTTACATATACATGCTAATTACTGGAATTTATATCAATAGAATCTAGAACTAACAAGGTGTCACTGCTATGCAGAAATGGAACACACATGATGTGATATCTTTTAAACTATTCATTTTTATTACATAAAACTATAGCCTATCTGAATTTTAAGACTGAAGATGTTTCAAGTTTTATTTGTTTAGTTATATTGCCACCATCTCTCAATATTGTTAAAATTAAAATCAAATGTCCATATGTTAAAATATTGAAAAAGACAAAGATTTTCTTAGGATGTCCTTCCTATCTTTTTCACATATTCCTATCTTATATACTATATGTACTGTATATTTAAAAAGAACCACACTTTACCCAACGTTTGAATTGAGTGATGTTGATTTCTCATTCACATTTCTCTTACCATTGCTCATAGAAGTGAAAGATGCCAGTGACCCAAACAAACTCCTTCAGTGTCCATATGACAAGAACCACCAGATCCGTGGCAGCCGCTTCCCATACCATCTGATCAAGTGCCGTAAGGTAAGAACTGTAGTGCTTGTCGTGGAATAACTGTTGGAATAACTACTGAGTAGTCTGCCGTTGCAGACATTGAAATCTCAAATGAGATGTTCTCAAATATGCTCTTTTTCGTAAAGCATCTTTTTCGTCTTTTTAGAATCACCCAGAACTGGCCAAGACATTGAAAACCTGCCCTTTCAATGCCCGCCACCTGATGCCCAAACGTGAGCTATCACACCACATCCAGAACTGTGAGGACAGGAGATCTGAAGATAGGGAAGACCGTAAGATTTAAATGTTGTTGTATCTTCAATGATACTATCTTTGTCAATAAAACCCATTTGCTCCTTGTAGTGAGTCTAACCAGGTTCTTTGGTTAACAGTGGACAGTGCTGAGGTGAAGAGCAAGTGGCACGTCCCTGTCAGCACCTGGATACCAAACACCAAATGTGAGGAGGACTGGGATAAAGGTCGGTACTCTAGTGAGCTGGGCCTGTGATTAATTCAAGCCCAAAGATGCTTTTATGACTTTAAATGTGAGTGACTAAATATCCCAGTGTGAAGTTGATGCACACTTGAGCCAATGCAAATTTCAGATGTACAGATGCCGTGCTAATTAAGTGACATACTGATCATTTCTATGCATAACTGAATGCATTGGGGAGCTGTACCTAATTCGGGCAACCATTTAATTTTCAAAGCATGCCCAGCAGGGTGTGGAACAAGGAAAGGTTATTGTATGATGTTGTAATAATAATGCTGTTTCTGTTGTTGCAGAGGCAGATGACGTTGCGTCTCCTTTCGTGTGGGGCGTGTCCACACACCTGATCGATCAGCTCCCATTGAAGCCCACATAACTCGAACCCTGCCTTTATGACGTTGAACCCAGCGAGCGCTCCGGCGCTCTCGTAGAGAATTTACGAATGCAGCCAGAGATTTATGGTTTGAGAAAGGAGAATCAGTAATGATATAAAAGGAGATTTGTGTATTGTGATTTGGGAATATGGGAATTAGATTAAGTAACATTACAATAAGATATATTGTAAGAACAATGAATATGTTTATTGTGAATAGTAGATTATTGTATATATTCTTTTTTTTGGTAAGATTTTATTTTCCATTTTCTTTTTACACAAAACATTATACACACCACATCCTAACCTAAATACACCACAACATTTATACGCACCCATTACTTGACAAACATCACAATACATCACAGCTTGACAAACCTCACAACACATCTCAACTTGACATACATCACAACGCATCACAGCTTGACATACATCACCACACATCACAGCTTGACATACATCACAACACATCACAACTTGACATACATCACAACACATCACAACTTGACATACATCACCACACATCACACCTTGATATACATCACAACACATCACAACTTGACAAACATCACAACATATCACAAAGCCCCACTTTTTTTAAACCGTCTAAAGTTTATCCCAGTTTACCCCCTATACTTATCTAACTAATATTTCTAATGCATAATCTAATTAATCTCTTAGTACTATGTTTCTTGCACTATCTTTACGTCTTAGCTAAGGCCTTCACTATCTCTCCCCATATCTTTTCAAACTGATCTTTCTTATTATTGTCTATGGCTAAATTCTTCTCTATATTGGTATAATAAAGAATTTCGTTTTTCCATTGTTGTAGTGTTGGAGGTTTACTTGATTTCCAACTTCCAAGTATTAGTTTTTTTTAAATATAATTGATGAGTACATAATTATCCACCCCCTAGGGTATCTTACTGTGGCTACATCCTGGAAAAGACAGATTGAAGGATCACATTTGAATCTTTCCTTATGTACCCCTGAGAGCCAATGTTCTATGTCAACCCAGGTTTTCTGTACTCTGGGACACTCCCAGAATGCGTGTATTAGTGAGTCTTTTTTTCCACACTTTAAACAGTTATCTGATACATTACTATAATACTTATGGATTTTATCTCGCGTGTGGTAGACTCTATACATTATTTTATATTGGATTAAACGTAGATTTTCATTAACTGTCATGTCATTTGTAGTATTCCAACACTCTTTCCATTTTAAACCTATATCTGTTCTTCCTAGTTCTCGATTCCACATCTCAATCCTACTTTCTAACAGTTTTTCAGCTACATAGGTCTTCTGTAGAGTTCTATACATTTTACCTATCAAATTCTTATCAATTTCTCCATCAAATATGATATCCTCAATTGTACTCTGCTGCCCAAATGATTTTAAATTAAAATTTAGATTTATGTAGCTTCTAAGCTGCATGTATCTGAAATATTCAGCATTGGCCAACTTATATTTACTTTGGAAGTCGTGCCATGGAATAATGGTATCCCCTCCTACTAAGTCGTTTATAGTTTCTATTCCCCTTGTTCTCCATGTAGACCAATTTATTGTAGCATTGTTATTGTATATATTCTTATACTTCAGTTGGCAGTTACCCCGAGACTGACAGTAATAATAATAATAATAATAATAATAAAAAGAATAATAACAACTTTTTATTTGTATAGCACTTTTCCTGCAAACGTTGCAGCTCAAAGTGCTCCAAGTAGCCAGTGAGGACAGCCAGCTCACCTTTTGTTTTTATTTATATTATTTACTATTATTAATAATATTAGTTATTATATATATGAGTTAATATATAATTATATTATAATATAATACAGGGCTTGACATTAAGCTTTTTCAGGTACTTGTCCTTCGGACAAGTGAACTTATCTTGTACTTGTCCGAGAGCTCAAGTTACTTGTCCAAATCCAAAGATTTTAAAAAAGCAATAAATATTAATAATAATGTATTATACTCTCACCGGCCACTTCATTGGGTACACCTTTTCAACTGCTTGTTAACGCAAATATCTAATCAGCCAATCATGTGGCAGCAACTCAATGCATTTAGGCATGTAGACATGGTCAAGACGATCTGCTGAAGTTCAAACCAAGCATCAGAATGGGAAATAAAGGTGATTTAAGTGACTTTGAACCTCGCATTGGTTGTTGGTGCCAGACGGGCTGTTGTGTGATATTATAGTGTCAATATGGACCAAAATCTCTGAGGAATGTTTCCAGCACCTTGTTGAATCTATACCACGAAGAATTAAGGCAGTTCTGACGGCAGAAGAGGGGGTCCAACCCCAAGGTGTGCCTAATGAAGTGGCCAGTGAGTGTATGTGTATGCAAATAACACATTTGACTACTATTGAATCCTTCATTTCCAAATGTATTCATTAAAAAATATTTTGTAATTATTTAAAATTGTTACAATGGGGTAATCAGTGATTACCCTAACCCTAACCCTTTTAGATTAAGATCGGCCACAAAAGGGATGAATATTTACAAAACATGTTACAGAGACACGCCACACCCTGTCAAAGGCTAGCTAGACCCAGGGCTCTCAAGTCTCACGCATTGGGCGTGAGACACACGCATTTCAATCCGTTCACACGCTCACACGCCACACCTTGTATTTCTCACGCAGAGAAATTACCAGGGGCGCCCACCAAGTTGCGCCGCTATTTTTAAAAAATAGAACAGGTAGAGAATCAAGTGAGTTCCCTCTGGTTCCCCTAGAGTTCAGAAGGCCACGCACCAGCTAATCGAATAAAAAAATATAGCTACCGAACAGCCAATCAGAAAATAATAGCATTGCTGTATCCGGGTAACATTTTGATATTACCGCTACAACAAACAACGTTCTGATTCCAACGACACGGGCTGACTGGAGCTATTGATTCAGATGCTCGCTACACAGAAGAGGACAGATTATTTGAATTGATCATTCACATCTCGAAGTGGCTACAGACTGGTCGACGTGGGAGAAGACCATATCCTTTGACGCTGAGACTGTGTGTGTGTGTGTGTTTTTTTTTTTTACAAATTGATGTCATTTATCAGATCAGACCCCGTCCCCCGCACACACACACACACACACGCACACACGCACGCACACACACACACACACACACACACACACACACACACAAACACACAAACACACACACACACACACACACGCACACTGTTAACACATTTACTACACTGAACATTCATTCACAAACTGCCAGTCTGACGACCTAGACTGGAACTACAACACCCATCTGTTCAGTTTTCTCATGTTACCCCCCTCCTTCGCACCCTGCACTGGCCCCCGATAGCAGCTCACATCAGATTCAAGACCCTGGTGCTTGCCAAGACATCTACTACTTTGAGACATCTACTACCCCCCAGCACTGTGTCTCGGGGTGCCGGAATAACAGGTGCTGGGCTCGAGGAGCCAGTCAGCTAGTCTGCCTGGCGGCCTCTTCTGGGACTGCCGGCCACGGGGTCGTGCGGCGGATCCTTCGCAATAGGCAGGGGATAATTGGATGCTAGGTTGGGTTCAATTGGCTACCAAATTGGGTGAAAAAGGGATAAAAAAGTTAAAATAAAAAGTAAAAATAAAAAAGTAGCTGTGTACAGTTAAGGTAGCTGTGTACAGTTAAGCAGAGGTGTCAAAAGTATTCACATTCATTACTCAAGTAGAAGTATAGATACTATGGTTTAAAAAGACTTCTGTAGAAGTTGAAGTATCAACTCAAGCTTTTTACTCAAGTAAAAGTATAAAAGTACTGGTTTCAAAACTACTTAAAGTATAAAAGTAAAAGTAATGTAAGGGGAAAAAAATGCCATTAAGGACAAAAGCTTAGGCCACGCCACAGGGGCCTATAGTGCACTACCCCACCTCCCCCCAAAAAAACATTTTTCTAAAGGCCATAATGACTATTATGTTATTATTAAAATGTTAATGTTGAAAAATTTGGGATGCACTTGTTTCAGACGCATTTATGCCCATTGAAAATGAACACATTTTAGTACAATGCAAATACATTAAAGAACCATATATGTGTACTACTGAGCATTAACATGTGAACACGGAAGATATGTTGACTAGTTGCCTAAGTATTGTAATGGTGCAAAAAGGCAAAAGTCAAAAGTCAAAAGTCAAAAGTCAAAAGTCAATAGCCTTTATTGGAACTGTGAGGGCAAAACCATACAAACCATAACAAAGTAGTGATTCAATATTTCCTGAAAAAACACACACATACACACAATCTACATCAGCATCAGAGTTACCAATAAGCTTTGTTCAGCCGCAAAAGCAGCAAGTTCTCAAAGTTCTTTGAGCCAATGCATGCTCTTTTTGGCCTGAAGATCAGCCCTGGAAAAAAACTGTTGAAGAGATAAAAGAAATGGAAAGAATTACTTGCAAAGTGGGAGGCCGTGAAGAGCAATTCAATATGAACTGGAGTAAATGGACCGAATGAATGAGTAGGAAGGAAGCCCCCCCCCCCCTCCCCGATCCCACCCCTCCCACCCCCCCTCCCTTTGTCTCTTACTTTTCTATTTCTATCCCTATAATTTCTCTCTTCTTTTTCTATATTTTCTCTCTAGTTTCTATTCTTTATTTTTTATTTCTTGTTCTCTTTATAAAAAATAAAAAATAAAAAATAAAATGATGCAGGATGAACTTAAACAAGTGAAGAAAACTTGTAAAGCGTGTGAAATGAACTTGTGAAATGTAATGTAAAGTCCTGCAATAAAGTATAAAAATAAAAAAATCAGCCCTGCGACACTAAACAGTCTTTCACAGGCTGCTGAGGCAGGGAGTCCCGTATTAAGTTTGAGTGATAGCTGGCACACAGCTGGGAAGGTCTTCAGTACCTCTACTGTGTCTCCTGGGCACCCCAGGTACGCATCCAACTGCTGGGACGTTTCAAGAGGGCCGGTCTTCTTCAAGGAGGAAAATAATTCCTCTTCCTCAGACGATTGGGAGCCCTCACTGAAGTGTTTCTCGGCCTGACAGTCCAAGTGGCTTCCGATATAGTGAAGGCCTGTGGAATAAAAAACAAAAATCATGACAATTTAGACTATATGGCAGTATTGTAACTGTGTATTGGATAGTGTTGTGTGTGTGTCATTAAATGTAATTTCAAACTAATTTCACTGTCTTCATAGAAATTACACATATTAAGCGGAAGTGAGACACTTACCAAGTTTGAGGATATTTTCGTCACTTGTCCAACAGGTCTTAAATTTGGGAACTAGAATGGCTGCGGCTATCAGTTCTGGATCAGCAAGCATCTCTCTCCGAAGCGTTTTTCAAGGCCTGAAAGAAGTGCAGCAATCAAAGGCTCACAGAACTTGGAGGCGACTTGAAGGTGCTGTAGCTTGGTCCTTAGCAGAGTTATGGTGGGGACCAACCATCCCATCTGCACACTGGTTTCTCCCTGAAGAACATCCAGTGCCTTTGCAACTGGGCTCATTGTCTTCGCATATTCTGCAAGAAATGCAAGTTCCACTGGAGTAAACCTGTACAAAGAAGAAGAGAAAAACACAACATGGAACATTAAGTCTACTTGATGTAGCACCTTCAACTGGAGGAACTGATCATTAAAAAGGAAAAATATTGTCATCTGAGACTTTTAGAAATGAAGTTGTGTTGCTACAAATCACATTCATAGTAAATATGGGGACTGCATATTGGCATAGTGCATACGTGTTCTACAGTAT
Organism: Nansenia antarctica; assembly: GCF_963989245.1. Classification (NCBI taxonomy): domain Eukaryota; kingdom Metazoa; phylum Chordata; class Actinopteri; order Argentiniformes; family Microstomatidae; genus Nansenia; species Nansenia antarctica. The sequence goes on along the minus strand of NC_137689.1, from coordinate 49,377,699 downwards.
TCCAAGTATAAAACTGTGACTTAATCTATTGTTAATCACTTAATTAACTGTAAGGCAGAAAAACAAGCACTTACTTGGGTGTATCTAGTTCACTGCAGACAGCTGCAAGGGCTCCCTCGCCTTGTTCTCGTGTTATTCTCACTATTCTTTCTACGGCTGAGAAGAGTGAATTCCACCTTGTAGCAACAGGCCTTACGAGTTGGAGTTTGCAGTGGTCTTCAATTACTTCAGATGCGGTGGGTGATCTTGAACTTTTATTCCACAGGCTAGAGCATTTGGCAAATGTGGACCTTGACACGCGCTTGTACAGTGGGTTGACCTCTGCTTTTGAAGCATCAACTGTGGACACTAAATTGAGGAGGTGGCAGGCGCAGCGATGGTGCTTGGGTAGCTGGTATTCTAAGTAGTCATCTTCTTCCAACAGGGCTCCGGCAACAACAAATTCAACACCCTCAATTCAACAAAGAGGCTTTCCTCTTCTTCATCGTTATCATCATTTTGGCCACCATCATCCTCTTCTCCATCACCCTCTCCTACAGGTTCAGCATTGTTGTTCTCGTCAGTCTGCCCATAAACTCTGAAGGCTTTCAGGAAGTTTGATCCGTTGTCAGTTGTAGTGCGAACAATCTTCTCTCTGACATTGAATTCTGTGTGAATATCATTTAGGGCACCAGCCAGGGCAGAAAAGGTATGTGACCCTTTAAGTTGCTTGCATGCCAGGGCAGCACAGGATCTCTGCATGGTCTGGGGGTTAAACCAGTGCGCAGTGACACCAATGAAACCGCGACGGTGTGCCGTCCAGCAGTCTGTTGTTGTTGCTATGAACTCAATTTCACTAAGGGCAGCTTTCAGTTTTCTTTTCATTTCAACAGAGGCCTTTGTGACTTTGTTAACAACAGTATTACGCGTCATGACATTTGTATTTGGCTGAAGATGTTGCACAAGCTCAATGAAGCCCTGTTGCTGAACAATGTGTGGTGGGTGCAAGCCTTGGACAATGAATTTGAGGACTACTTCATCCACACTTGCCTGGGACACTCTTCGAGCCTCCCACAGCTTGGTTTGTTTGGAGGGTGGGGTCAAAGAACCTTCAGTGGATGACTTCCTTTTGAGGGCTGTTGAAGAAAGTTGCGTGTACCTCTCTAGACGAGTGGGGTGTTTCTTCTGTGGAGAAAATGAATGCACAGGCACAGATTGAGATTCATATTATTTCTCTCAAACCACAAACTGAGACTATCTAGGACTTCCGCTGTATTAAATGTCACGCTGGAAGTTCATGAATGGAGGTCAGACTACAAGTTAGGGAGCAGTTTCACTGGTCTATGCAATTATGTTGAGCAGACCAGAATATTGCCACTTAAAGCTGTTTTAGGACCACAAGCAGCTGCTGGCATGACTGAAAAGTAACATTATTGTTAATGGCACACACCGCGCACATTTCTTCTCCCGTGGGAACATAATTAACTCTTTACAGCAACAAACACGGTAAAACTCCGACCTCAACACATGAAGGATTACAAATGAAACATTGAATCATAGCCTACTGCTAGCAAGCAAACCATGGCATGTTCTTAGCCATAGCAAACATTGCAAATTTAACATTAGTACGTTACTAGGTTACTACAAAATGTCGACTGATAATAACAAACTTTCAGCTTACCTCAATATGCTTTTTCAAATTAGACGGTGAGTTTTTGAAGGCCATTAGCTCGTGGTACTTGGGTGCGCAGAGCTTGCAGCGCATTCGAAAGGAGTTGTTTTTGCATCCAACCATTTCAAAAAATTCTTCCAGGTACGGCCAGGGATGGAGAAGGGTTGGCTGATCTTCCTGGCTATCAACCTGGTTGATGCTGGTGCTTGGTTGGGACATTTCGCTGTTATTTTGAGTCTCTGGCACGGTCACGGACATCTTTGGCTACATACATCTGCTTTCCTTGCTGGAGTGTGATTTGTGTCATGTGCAGCAGATGGAATGCATCTCGTACAAACCAATAGGGTGTCGGAATGGTATAATGTTTATACTTCTTGTCACAGCTCCGCCCCTGGCTCATCAGACGTCGATCAGTGAACGATTAAGAGCGCCCCTGGATCATCAGATGTCGATCAGTGGACGATTAAGAGCGCCCCTGGCTCATCAGCCATCAATCAGTGGTGCCAGGTGTGGACGAATAAGACCGCGACTGGCTCCTACTTAAGCTCTGCTCCTGCTTCCAGTCATCGCCAGATCGTAACCACTTAATGGTTGGTTCATATGCTCGTTCCTGCTACTCTTGACGTTATCCGATACCCTAGCCTAACCCTAGGCTTCTGACACTTCTCATCCAACCACAATCAAATTCACTCTATCCGGATGGCGCGACTTATCTGGATACACTTTGGATACACTTTGATACACTTTGATACACAGTGGATACACTTTGACGTCTTGGTGCTCAGCGTCCACAGCAATGGTCTTGGCTAGCCACCAGTGGTCATCATACACCACTGCTAGCCAGTCTCCGTCATGAAGGCTGCTAACAGTAGTTACTGTTGTAATACCCTCAGGACCCTTCAGAGGCTCGTCCTCCCACTTCTCATCCATCTCCATCTCCTCTTCCGTCTCCCCTTCCATCTCCTCCATCAACAGGGCCAAAGGACTCTTCCTTTGATTGATTGAAAACTTTATTAGAAGATTTGCAGAAGTAGGTACATGAAAGTACATATTACATACATGGTCAACTAACAGGATAAAAACCCAAGAAAGCCACTGGCTTATTTCAATTGGGGTCCTTGATTCTCAATTCATCGTTACATGTAAGACCGACAAAACAAACTAGTACTATCTACAAGATAATACAGACAAATAACTATTACTATCTACAAGATAAAAATACATCCATCATGGGAAGAACAATACAACAAAACATCAGGTATGTACGGCGGGTAGGACAGGTGGGGACATACACCACAGGTGGGGGCGGGGGACAAAACACAAAGTATGTACAGTGGGTAGTTCGGGTCTTTTAATCTGATTTTCGATTTAGAGGGTCCAGTTACGGACTGCAGCCTCCTGTAAATGTTTTTTGAGAGTGGTTTTTGAAGGTGGGCAGTGTTTTGCACTCCTTTAAGATTATAGGAAGGGCGTTCCACATTTTTACTGCATAGTTTGCAAACGAGTTTAACCCCTTGTTTGTGGTGCAACGCGGTTGAACGTGGTTCGTGGAGCTTCCTCTGGTGTTGTATGTGTGGACGTTGTTCACTTTTTGGAAGTATGTTGACAGGTACTTGGGTGTCTTTGTGGTGTAGCGTATCTTGAAGACCAGGCCCAGTGCAAGCTGCTGCACTCTGTCAACTACTCGTAGCCAATCAAGGCTCAAAAAATGAGCAGCGGTTAGATGTGTCCTAGGGTTGAGGCCTAGCAGAAGCCTAACCAGTTTATTTTGGGCTGTCTGGAGTCTTGTTTTATGGGCCTTTGTGGTTCTATAGTACCATGATGTTACGGCATAGTCGAAGTGACATTGAATGAGAGCTCCTGATAGGGTCCTCAGTGTGTTTTTACTGACAAGTGAGGATATCCTGTACAAGAATCTAGTTCTATGGTTCACTTTTTTGATTACTTTTGCTGCCATTTTATCTCCGGAAAGATTTGCCTCTAAGATGGAGCCCAGGTATGTAATATCCTCTTTTCTTGTGATATTAATGTTACCCACTTTTATTTTAAAATGTTCAGCCTTTCTGAGTTTAGATGGGGATCCGTATAGGATGGTTTCAGTTTTACCTAGGTGTATTGATAGTTTATTGTCAGCTAGCCAGATGCAGATTCTACTCAGTTCAGTGCTTAGCGCTTTTTCCACCTGCAATATGTCCCTGCCAGAGACCAGCAGAGCCGAGTCATCCGCGAACAGGGACAAATTGCAATCACATGCTGATGACATGTCATTCACATATATTAGGAACAGTAAGGGTCCCAATATGCTTCCTTGTGGAACGCCGCAGGTCACTGGGAGGGGGGGGGACAGTGTTCCGTTCACACTAACCACCTGTTCCCTCCCCTCTAAGTAGGATTGCATCCAGCTCACCGATGTTCTATCGAACCCAATTGCTTTCAGTTTATCTAACAATATGTGGTGATCTACTGTGTCGAAGGCCTTCTGGAGGTCCAGCATGACCATGCCGCAGTACTTGCCCGAGTCCACCTCATGGTTGATGTGGTCGTTCAAATAGAGAAGGCATGTGTCAGTGGAATGGGATGTTCTGAATCCTGATTGAAATTCATACATCAGATTTTTTTCGGTAAGGTACCTATCAACCTGTTCATAAACTATTCTTTCCATAAGTTTCGAGATGGAATTAAGAATAGAAACAAGGTCGGTAGTTGCCTGGGTCTAATTTGCTTCCTTTTTTATACAGTGGGGTTACCCTTGCTATTTTAAAGTCAAGGGGGACGTGTCCCTGTTTGATGGAGAGGTTTATTATGTGGGTGATGATTGGGGTAATGGAGGCAGCTGAGTCTTTTAGAAATCTGGCTGGAATATTGTCATGGCCCGTGGCCTTTTCTGAGTGTAGAGCGCCCAGCTTTTTAAACACCTCATCGTTTGACACCATGGAGAGTTTAAAATCATCTTTGCGTACACCCAGTTTATTGTAGAACGCACGGATGTGCTCTACACCATAACGCCCTGAGTGGGGTGGTAGATTGTTAACTAATTTAGTGGCTATGGTTGTAAAGAAAGTGTTTAAGCACTTAGCCACATCCAGCTTGTCTGTAAGGAGAGAATCTCCAGATTTTATGCTGATGTTTGTAGACCTGGTTTTGAGTTTTTGGCTGCAACCTAGTTGGCTATTAAGTAGCTTCCAAAGGTCACGTGGTTTGTTTAAGTTTTCTTCGATTTTGTTATCGAGGTATTCTTTCTTAGCAGATTTGGTCATGGTAATTACCTGATTGCATAGTTTGTTGCATTGTTTTTTAATTTTCTCAAAGTGGGTTTTGTGATCTTCGTTTAAGTGTTTCACTAATTTTGATTTGCATTTTTGAACTTCAGAGCATTTTAGGTCTCTGACTTTCATAGCATTTAGAATGTCCGAATTCATCCATGGTTCCGATCGGGCTTTAACCCTGGTGGTTCTCATGGGGGCTATACTGTCAATAATATTTAGGAATTTGGTTTTGAAACCTAGCCATGCCTCTTCAACCTGTGTGCATTTTAGTTCATCTAACCAGTCTTGATTCTCCAGTTTATGGTTTAAGGCCTCACTAGAATAGGATTTAAGGGATCTAGTGGTTACAGTTTTATGACCGCCAGCCTTGGGTTTATGTTTTTTACGAGTGCAAAAGATCATGTAATGATCACTTAGCCCACATACAATAACCCCACTCTTGGAGATTTTGGACTCATCCGATGTTAGAATGAGATCTATGGTGGTTTGAGTAGAAATACACACCCTAGTGGGTTTGGTAATTTGTTGACGGAGACCGTGTAATTCAGAAAACCTAGTGAAGGATTTGAAAACGGATGCTTCATTTCTGAGCATGTCCGTGTTCAAATCCCCAATAAGAATCTTTTCCACACAGTCAACGTCATCCAAGCACCCCTCAAGAATATCATAGAAATCACTCTGATCGGGAGGTCTGTAGATAGTACCAACCAGCACCGGTTTTGCTTTGTTAAAGATAATTTCAACCCAAACAGATTCTAATTTGTCACGATTCAGGTCATTCCGGGTGTTAAAGATAATATCGTTGTGAATGTACATGCAGACACCACCCCCATACCTGTTCCTGTCATTTCTGATGACTGTGTAGTTAACTATTTCAATCTCTGGGTCTTTGATTGATTCATCAATCTTGGTCTCAGAGAAGCTCAAAATGTGAACCTTGCTGTCATGGAACATTTCTCTGATTTGGTCCAGTTTAGGCATAAGACTGTTCACATTAAGGTGAACAATATGCAGGCCCTTACTGCTGTGTCCAAATAGAGAGTTCATGTCCTTGACTTGGAAATAGTCACCACCATTCAGGTCATCGTCAAGTTGAGGATTGGGGGATGGGGGGGGTCGCCCATTGTTCAACGGTTTCGTTAGAGAGTCTCCGGGAGGAGAAGGGGGGGGGGGGGGTCGTCGTCTGGTGGGGGAGGGAGGGGGGAGGGGGGGGGTCGTCGCCGGGGGGAGGGAGGGGGGGGGGGGTCGTCGCCGGGGGGAGGGAGGGGGGAGGGGGGGGGTCGCCGGGGGGAGGGAGGGGGTCGTCGCCGGGGGGAGGGAGGGGGGAGGTCGTCGCCGGGTGGGGGAGGCCTCTGTGTTCACTAGATAGCTGGTGGAAGTTAGGTGGGGGGGTAATGTTGATAGCATAGCTACCCATTGTTTTGTTAGCCTCGTCTGAATCCAGGAAGTCCGCTGCTGATGCCGGTTTGACCGGTTTGTCGGCAATGGCGTCAATGGCTTCGCTAGTACCATTTGCCTGGGAAAGGCATAGCTTCCCTCTGGCCAAACGTGTAGCCTGCCTGGTTGAGACTGGTCCGGGATTCAGCTGAATGTCTCCCGAGTGTCACAGTTCCGCCCCCGGCTCCGCCCCCGGCTCATCAGCCATCTATCAGTGGCGCCAGGTGTGGCCGATTAAGACCGCGACTGGATCCTACTTAAGCCCTGCTCCTGCTTCCAGTCAACGCCAGATCGTAACCACTTGATGGTTGGTTCCTATGTTCGTTCCCTGTACTCGAGACTGATTCCGATACCTTAGCCTAACCCTGTTCTCCCTGTTCCCCGCTAAAGGATTCCCTGCCTGCCGACCTCCTGCCTGTCTGACTACCCGCCTACCTGCCTGACCCCCTGCCTGTCTGAGTACCTGCCTACCTGCCTGACCTCCTGCCTGTCTGAGTACCTGCCTACCTGCCTGATCCCCTGCCTGTCTGACTACCCGCCTACCTGCCTGACCCCCAGCCTGTCTGAGTACCTGCCTACCTGCCTGACCCCCAGCCTGTCTGACTACCTGCCTACCTACCTGACCCCCTGCCGGTCTGAGTACCTGTCTACCTGCCAGAACCCCTACCTGCACTACCTACCCCCAGCCGGATTCCCCTAAACCCAAACCCTATAATAAACTACTGTTATTACCATACTACCTGTTCTCCGTTGTCTGCTTCTGGGTTCCGCCTTCTGGTCGTGACACCGAGAGAAGTAGATAGAGCCAGATCATGGTCCTTCGGTCCATTCTACCTGCCGGGGGCTTGTTTTTCCGCGTCAGGTCAGCAGTCAACGTTGTGTGAATAGCTGCCGTTCCGAAGTTTATATACTTCATTGTGGCGTGGAGATAAAAGTCGCTATGGGTCTCATTTTTTCCAATAAAGTTTGTCTCCTTCTCCATAAGATTTAAGTTCTGTGGTGATTTAATGTATAAATCCGTAATCCATAGAAGGAACAGGAGAAAGTGTGAAATAATCCTTGTTGTTGCATTGTTGCAGCAGGAGGCGCGTTGAGAGATACGACCGCTCATGTCTGTGATCGCGTAGTTTCTCGTCGGGAATAAGCTTCTTCCCGTTTTAAAATGTAAAAAACTATTACTACACCAAATAAAACTCGTAGTTACTATAAAGGGGTGCTAAAAGTTCTAAAATCCACTAAAAACTATTCCTTGCCTCCAAAGCAGTGAGTTCCATATTGGAACGGACCCTCCTTGTGGAGTGTGGGAGCCCTCTTCCTCCTTCTGTTTCCATCCTCTCCTCCTGTCCTGCTTCTCTCCTCCTTCTCCTCCACCTCTCCTCCTCTCTTCCTCTTCCTCTCTTCCTGTCTCCCGCTCCCCCTGTCTGCTGTTCCTCTGGGTAGCCATGGAAATAGAATGTAGCTGGGCTGAAGCACTGGCAAACCAACAACTTGCTGCAAAAGCAGGACAGCTGTCTATGGCGGATACTATTCTGATGTGGGATGACCTGGTGTATTTTTCTTGTTGAGGGAACCTGTTTTAGTGATAACGTGAGAAGTGCGTCACATCTTTGCATGTCTTCTTCAAAAATGTAATACAGTTGAACGCCCTTCAGACTGTTCGACACTTTAAAAAAAAATGTGTTCCCATCGTCAACGTCATTCCCTCTCAGAACCAGGTTGTCAGCTGTTCTTTTAACTGTTCCCCCAATGCCATCTGGGGCACCCTTGCCATGAGAAGGGGGGAAGAAGTTCCATGTCACTCTTTTATAACCCAGTGTAGGTGGCACAACAGACATACGTTTTTTTTGTTTTTATATTGTTTGCTTGGACCATCGGACCAAAAGTGCACAGTGGTAACAAGTGGAAATTTTATCTTGAGATCTTTTAGGACTGGATCCATATGTGTCCAGATTGCTGCAGCATCCTGTCTCTTTGACTCTGAAACTGTGCAAAATCCTGCCTTTTCACCCTTAGTGTAATACATTCCAGTATGCAGGTTTATCTGTGGCAGATTTTGTCCGAAATGGCAGGCTTGAACTTCAGACTGATGTCGCGTGTATGAGAATGGGGTGTGTGTGAGTGAGCGCGTTTGTGTGAATGGAGCGTGTCTGAGTATGCGTGGAGTCTGTCTCTCTCCAATTAGCAGCGGCCGACGGAGGGAGCTGATTGGTGGGTGAGCCAGAGCGCGGGCTGCTGAGGGAGATAAAGCCGAGCTACGGACGGGTGACGTCAGACGCAGTAACCACGCACTATTGTTGTCGACCAGAGACCAGATCCAGGAAGTGAACGCCAGGGGAGAACACGCACAGGGAACGCCGACTGATCGCCGACTCACCGTTGACTTCTGATCTACGCTCGCTAGTTGGGGACAAAAGGGACGGTCGACACCTCACCCTAATATAGGGATCTTGCATGTGAGTTGGGGCCGCCTTTTGTCTCTGTTCCTGACCTGTGTTCTGTCTCTCTTCTCCGAGTGCACCGCGAGAGACGGAGAGCTACGCCGGAGGAGAGGTCTTCGTGACGCCGGCTCCGACACCGCACGCTGACGGTGACAGGACCGGACCACCTCGCTGACCTGCGCTGGACAGTGGTGTAGTCTACGTGATACGCAGGACTACGCCGTATACCCACTAGGAAAGGCCAAGGATTTGCGTATACCCACTAGGAACGGCCAAGGATTTGCGTGTCACCCACTAAAAAATGCGCGAGAATACGTAACGGCGTTTTGTGACAGAACTTTCACTTTCATTCATAAAATTCACCCCGTCTGTGTTACGAAGCACTTACTTCGAACTTTCTGACATGTTTGTTATCGCATAACCAGTCGTTCAGAATGTCTCAGTATTTCCCCTACAGAGCCTTGGGGTGGGCGGGCCGCGAATTTGCGAAACCTAGGATGGTAGGGGGAGTCTCGCCGCCATTTTAGAAAAAGCACAAAATCACAAGGTAAGGTAAGGAGCTGGTTTACATAAATAAAGGCTATGTACACAATCCACTGTACTATACTGCACAGATAGTCAACTAGGGTTGTCATATTGCACAAAAGTATTTTTTCACGTTATTTTAATAAGTATTATAATAAAAATGTACATACAAATATTCTTAAAAACACTAAAAAACACCAGCGTGGAAGCCACTCCGAGCCTCGCGTCTAAGCGCGCCGCCATCTTGGATCTAGATAGGATAAGTAAGTAGCCTTGAGAACCGATGGTTCTCGAGCCTAACGGCCCTTAGGGGGCAGGAGCCTATCTCCTGTTTCTGTAGCGTGAGGCAGCTTGACGTACAAGTACAGTCCATGCCACCCCCCCCCCCCCCCAAGGCAGCAAACACCGGTGTAGATGCATACTGTATGCATCAGAGTGTGGCTGTGGTGGTGCTTATGGGGTGTCGCTACGGGACAGGTGTCGCTCTGACTGGGAGGGCAAAATCACAGTATACCCACTAGAAAAAACTAGACTACACCACTGGCGCTGGACGCTATCATTGAAACGCCTGACACACGAGACCCTCTCGTTGTGGATTAGCCTATATGGTTGGAGTATAACGGAGGACTTGGAGAACCACTGAGACTGATCAAAACAAGCCAGTTGAGTATCCTTGCTCCCCCAGTACTGTGTTGGATTTTCCGGTCCCCCCCCCTGAGTGAGAGGGAGGACGCTCCCTGGCGGGGGGCTGGACGGACGAACTAAATACTTCTCTCAAAACATTTAGTTCATTTGTATAGTGTGTGTACTGCCATTTGTATATATTTAGTATTTAGTATTTATTGGGGACTGTTGGGGAACAGGGGGGGGGGGGACTATAGGAGGGCTGGTAACTGGCATTTGGCTTAGCACTGAGGCTGGAACCCCCATGCTGTCCTGTGGATGCCACCAGTATCCTCCATCACGTGTGTGTAACAGAGTTGGGAATGTATGTTTAGTTGTGGTGAATGTAGATGAGTTTCGCCGTGCTTGAGCAGCCCTGGTTATTGTTGGAGCCCCCCTTTGGAGTTTGGGTGTACTGCAGGTCTGCGCGTTCTTTTGTCCTTCTCTTGTTGCCGTACTCACGGTGGTACCAGAAAATGGCCGCCATCTTAATGGGTATGTGCGCATGTAAAACGCTCCTCGTGTTTTGTTGTTTGTATGGAGAATCTTGTAATGTAGGGTGAAGGTGTTGGTGTAGTACTGTGCTGTTTGTTTTTACATGTATTGTGATGATGTGATGTATTGTGATGATGTGAAACAGAACATTTATTGTATGTTGTTTTGAACGTGCAGATTCACAAGCAGACCAGAGAAGAATTGTGTTCTATATGTCTTCTCTGCAGGTATGTCGTTCCACATGTTGTTTGTAATTGTTATTTGTAATGTTTGAGGGAAGTTTGTGTTCTTTCTGTGAACAAATTGTCCTGATGTGAAATGTACATAGACGGTGGTGGAGAAAATGGCCGCCATCTTAATGGATTCACAAGCAGACCAGAGAAGAATTGTGTTCTATATGTCTTCTCTGCAGGTCAAATAAAAGGATTGATTGAAAGAAGTTTGGCTGTTTGACTATCGTTACACTGGTGCCGTGACACGTCGATCTCAAGATCAGCTGAACGCCGATCTCCGTGGATGCTGCGTGGATGCCAGGTCTTAGTGTGATAGATCAAGTGTGGTCAGAGTATTATAGTAAATGGTCATTCAGTCTGAGGTCTGTGATTACATCAGTTTAAAAAGTGCTTTGATTGTTTTGGTTTTTATGTCCTGCTGTAACTTTATATTTTTTTTTAAACATTATTATTATTATTATTATTTTCATTCAGTAATATTACACAACGCAAGTCTGTACCACTATGGCTCAGAGGCCAGGTTTTAATGATGAGATTTTTGCCAGTCCAGTGTTGCCTATGGGGAGGGGTGCATGGGGGGCATGTCAGAGCAGAGCAGACAGTGCTGTCATGGGTGGGTTGAATAGTAGGGAGGTGGGGTGTTCCCAGTTGTTTACTGACAGTGGTAGAGGCACAGGGTCAGGTCAGGACCCAGGTTGTGCTGCTGTCGGACAGTTTACAGGGGAGGCTCCTCCCACATCCACACCCAGTGTTAATGACACTGAAGCTCTTCATCACCTTTCAGACATGATGGGTCAGCTAGGTGCTCAGATTGGCGAGTCCATTGTAACCAAGTTAATTTCAGCTGGTGTAGTTCACTCAAGTAGTATGAGCAGTGCACACCTCAACTGCACATCGCCTCCAGATCCTGTAACTGATCCTAATGTTGTTAGACAGGAGGTTCCGTGCGTTACTGTGAATGTAACATCAGACAGGGAACCACCAATGTTCCGAGGTGATAGTTCTGATAAGTGTTCAGTCCAGGACTGGATTGACATGTCTAAAGCTTATCTGAGAAAGCAGAAATGTCCAATGCATGAACAGGCTGAGGAGATACTGGCAAGGCTGATGGGTAAGGCAAAGGATGTTGTGAGGGTTGGTTTGCGAAGCGATCAGACACTTGATGTGAAGCAGAACCCTGATCTCATCTATGATATCCTTCTCAAGTACTTCAGTGATGTGTCATCATGCCTCCCGTTGTCAGATTTCTATGCCACTCTACCCAGACCCAATGAGAACCCTGTAGACTACTGGTTGAGGATCAACAAAGCAGCTGATGTAGCTGGTGAGGGCCTTCGCAGACAAGGTAGGAGGATGGAGAACGTGGGTGAAGAGGTAGCACGGATGTTTGTCAGGCATTGCCCGGACTCTGGACTATCCCGTATTCTGGAATGCAAGGCTATTGAGGAGTGGAGCTCACGAGACATACAGTTGAAGATTGATAATTATCAGAGAGAGCTGAGAGCCTCTGGCAGGACCGGTAGTTTTGTGCCATTGAAGAGCCATGCCACCGCCCTCCACACTGTGCAGTCTCATCCAGAGCCTTCGATTCAGTCTGTGTCTGAGCAGTGTTCCACCCAGTACCCCCCTTCTCCTGCCCATAGTCCAGTGTACCACACACAGTGTCCGCCTTCTACCCTCATTCCTTCCCAGGACCATGCTTTAGGCCAGCTTCCGTGCCACTCCTCCGCGACTGCTGTGGCCCAGAACACTCAGCAATCTGAAGACAGGATTCTTGCTCGCATTATGGAGAGGCTGGAGCAGATGATGGGGAAAGTGCAGCAGCGTGACAGTGCTCCTCGTGGCGGAAGATACCAGGGTGGCGCCCGTGAGAAGGCCTGCCGAGTCTGTGATGACAGTAGACACACTACCATCTCACACTGCATGTCAGAGAGGCTGTGCTTTGTCTGTTTAGCCCCAGGTCACACAAAAGTTGAGTGTCCCACCAGGTCGTCCCGAGCACCTCAGCCTCAGGGAAACTAGGTGGCCTGTATTCAGAGGGAGAAAGTATAGGTCTCCAAGTAAACTCCCATTGTGAGGACGAATCTAGTGCTGAGACAGTGTATATAGCTCTCAAAAGCTCAAGTGATAACTCTGAAGATATTGTTTATCAGAATACGCATACAATTAGTGGTAGTGACAGCCTTTTCTACACACCTGTGACAGTTGGTAATACAGTGACTCTAAATGCTATGCTAGACAGTGGGTCTATGGCTTGTACAATGAGTAAGACGGCAGAGGGAAAGCTTAGAGAGGTTGGAGTTGCTACAGAGCATAACCAGTTCAGTTCAAATGTGGTGCTTGTTGGCTGTGGTGGTCGCCGTGTCAAGCCTGAGTCAGCTTTCAACGTGGAAATGGAGGTGTATGGCTGTAGGATTATGGTTCCCACTCTGGTAGTTGAAGGCCAGCATGATGAGTTGATACTAGGCACCAATGTTATTAAATATATCCTCCGGCAGTATAAGCAATGTGATGGCTACTGGAAGGCTGTGTCTACGCCCTGTCCTGCTGGCGATCCAGAATCTGAACAGTTTCTCTCGATGCTCGCTGGTCTGAACCGTTGGCGAGGTGACGTCATACCTGACAAGATAGGCACAGTCAGGTGCAACTCAGCCGTGTGTCTTGAGCCTGGTCGGGAGTACCTAATGTGGGGCAAGCTACCCAAGTCCACTATTGTGTCTCCTGGTAGCGCTGTGATGACAGAGCCCACATCGTGTCGCTCAGCTCCAAGAGGGGTTCTGGTGGCCAGAGTTGTTACTCCTTTGTGGGGAGACGGATGGGTTCCATTGAAGCTGATCAACTCGTCCGACAGGCCCGTCTTGGTAAGATGCAATGCTAAATTGGCCGACGTCTTCTCCTGCATTGCGCTCGAGGACATGGATGAGACCGGACCTGCTGAGGTCCCACTACTCAGTTGCTGTCAAGTAACCCCGTCCAGTGAAAATGCGGCCCGCACTGTTGATGAGGAACTGAAGTACATGGGATTGAGTGGGCTCGACATACACTCCTGTGACGTGTCTGAACAGTGTAGAAGCAAGATGGCTGACCTGGTTGTGCGCTACAAGGACATCTTCTCACGCCATCACCTGGATTGTGGAGAGGCAAAGGGCTTCATACATCGCATTCACCTCTCAGATCACAGGCCATTCCGGCTCCCATTCAGACGAGTGCCCCCCAGTCAGTATCAGAAGTTGCGCCAAGTACTGAGTGAGATGGAGGAGAAAGATATAATCAGGAAGTCAACCAGTGAATATGCATCTCCGTTGGTTCTTGTATGGAAAAAGAACGGAGATCTCCGTATCTGTACAGACTTTCGCTGGCTGAACAAGAGGACCCTGAAGGATGCTCACCCTCTCCCTCACCAGGCCGACTGCTTAGCTGCACTTGGAGGTAACTCCTTGTTTAGTACTATGGATCTAACCTCAGGGTTTTATAACATGCCACTACACGAGGATGACAGAAAGTACTCTGCCTTTACAACACCTATGGGCTTGTATGAGTATAATCGCCTCCCGCAGGGCCTCTGTAATAGTCCTGGGAGCTTCATGCGTATGATGACTAGCATTTTCGGAGACCAGAACTATCTGAGCTTACTGGTTTATCTGGATGATTTATTGGTGTACGCCCCTGATGAGAGGACAGCTCTGGAACGCTTGGAGATGGTGTTCAGTAGACTGCGTGGTCATAACCTGAAATTGGCCCCCAAGAAGTGTTTTTTTCTCCGGAAATCCGTCAAATTCCTCGGCCACATAATTAATGACAACGGTGTGTTGACTGATCCCAGCAAAGTTGAGAGCATCGCAAAGATGACAAGTGCTGACCTGATGGAAGCGGACGGTGTAACCCCCTCACAGAAACGAATCAGATCTTTCTTGGGGATGATCAATTATTACCAGCACTTTGTGCCTAGCTTCTCCGCTATTGCAAAGCCTCTCTTCTCTCTGTTGACGGGCCAGAAGAGAAAAGGGAAGGTGAAACAGTCCAAACAAAGGTCACAAAGCAGGAAGTTGAAGGTTACTGACTGGACCCCCGAAACGGAGCAGGCTTTCCAGAAGCTGAAAACGGCGCTGGTTGAGACGGCTGTCCTGGCTCACCCTGATTTCAGCCGTCCCTTCATGCTGTCAACGGACGCGTCCCTTGATGGCATCGGTGCTGTCCTGTCGCAGATCCAAGAGGGTGAAGACCGAGCGAGGCCAATCGCATTCGCCAGCAAGTCCCTCTCTCAGTCTCAGAGAAACTACCCAGCCCATCGGTTGGAATTCCTAGCCTTGAAGTGGAGTGTCTGTGACAAGTTCAGCCATTGGTTGAAGGGGCATGATTTCACTGTTTGGACGGACAATAATCCATTGACTCATATCATGACGAAGCCCAAGCTGGACTGCTGCGAGCAACGATGGGTGGCTAAGTTAGCGAGCTATAACTTCGACATCAAGTACGTGCCAGGCCCACAGAATGTTGTCGCTGATGCCTTGAGTCGTGTGCCTTTCGTCAAGCAGAGAGTCAGTCACAGATTACTTGAAGAGCCCTACAAGAATCTCCTCTCCGAAGTCCAGGATGTGTCGAGTGCTTCTGTACAGGACGCCTTCCGGTCGTCCAATGATAGTGGTGACACTCCACGCCAGGCAGAGAGTTACGCTCAAAGTGTCCCATCACCTCTGCATGTCCACGCTCAGTCTATGGAGATGGATGAAGTGTCTGTTGTTCTACAGTCATATGACGATCTGTGGGAGGTCGGAGCAAGAACGCGTGCTGTAGCAGTCTTGCACCATTTGCCTCAGTTAGTCCCAGGTGGTCAGGACTCACTTCCTGCTTACAGTGAGAAGGAACTCCGGGATGAACAGCTCAGAGACAGAACTCTCTCTCGAGTCTTGTACTATGTGGAGAGACATCGGAGACCCTCCAGGAGAGAGAGAGATAAGGAATCAGTCACAGTCATGAGGTACCTGAAGCACTGGGAGAAACTTGTTGTGAGCAATGGGATACTCTACAGAGTCTCGAGGGATCAAGTCGTGAAGTCAAAACGCCGCCAGTATGTGGTTCCTGAGTCTAAGAAAGTTGAAGTTCTGAGAGGTGTTCATGACCATGCCGGCCATCAAGGTCAGTTCAGGAGTCTTGGCTTGGCCAGACAGAGGTTCTTCTGGCTCAACCTCGACAGAGACGTAAGAGACTACGTCCGTAACTGCCAGCGGTGTATTGTCAGTAAGACTGTTGAACCTGCTGCGAGGGCGCCTTTGCAGAGTATCACATCAACCAGGCCACTTCAGCTGGTTTGCATTGATTTCTGGTCAGCGGAGGACTCAAGGAACAAGTCAGTTGATGTGTTAGTTGTTACTGACCATTTTACAAGAATGGCCCAGGCATTCCCCTGCAAAGATCAGTCAGCCAAACAGGTGGCGAGAGTTCTATGGGACAAGTTCTTCTGCGTCTTTGGGTTCCCAGAACGTATCCACAGCGACCAGGGAGCTAGCTTCGAGAGTCAACTAGTGAGTGAGCTGCTCAGAGTCTCCGGTGTCAGAAAGTCGCACACAACCCCGTATCACCCGATGGGTAACGGTAGTGTGGAACGTTTCAATAGAACTCTCGGTAACATGATCCGAGCGCTTGAACCAGAGGCAAAAATCAACTGGCCGAGGCGTTTGCAAACTCTGACGTTCATGTACAATAGCACAGCGCATGAGTCAACTGGCTATGCACCTTTCTATCTGATGTTTGGGCGTACTCCTCGTCTCCCTGTCGATATACTCTTCCGGACAGTCCTGAATGATCCAGCTGTGGTCAGCTACGACAAGTATGTGATGTCTCTCACGAAGGATCTGAGAGAAGCTATGGTCATAGCCCAGGAACATGTCATAAAAGAACAGCACCGTCACACAGAGCTCTACAACAGACGAGTGAAAGGGCCCACCATTGACGTCGGAGACCGTGTGCTGTTGGCGAACAAGAGAGAGAGAGGAAAGAGAAAGGTGGCTGACCGTTGGGAGTCTACTGTATACACTGTGGTGGATAGGAACTCTGAGACTCACACATATAGAATACAAGACACTGTCACTGGACGAGAGAAGGTAGTCCACCGTAATCTATTGTTGTTGGTGAACTTTCTGCCGGTGTATGATACGAGTGTGATCTCTGACCCAGTTTCATCCCTGTCTGCTGTTCATACATCAAATGAGCCAAGTGACATGTCCGTGTCGGAAGTGGAACAGGATTCCTTGCCTGGGGAAGTGAGTAGAGGAACCGCGTTCGAGTCGGAGAGAGTGGATTCCTGTCCTGGGAGTGAGGGAGGGGAGGTTGAAGACATGGAGTATGGGGGTAGAGCTGTTCGGGAGAGGGATGTTCCCTTGACTGTTCCAGAGCCCAAGGATCCCAAGGGAAGAACCCTGGAGTGGGTCACCCAGTTACCATTCCCTGACCACTCACGGACAGAGGCTACTAACACTGTAGTGTCTTCAGTCTCGTTTGCCCCTCAGAGGGTCCCCGAGCAGATGGCTGAGGAGCAAATGGTAGATCAGTCCATTAACTCTGATTCTAGATTTGTGGTTAGCGCTGATGATTGTACTGATGTTTCTGGTAACACAAATCAGACAGATGATGCTAGTGACACACAGCGTACTGACACTCTAGCTTCTGTTACACAGTGTGAACATCCTAGTACAGTCACACAGGTCAAGTCCAAGTTTGGTCGCCTTATCAAACCAGTTGACAGATTGATTTATACTATGTCAGGACAAGACATTATCCAAGACACTAAGTCAAACATTCGAGCTGTTTGTAGGTCAGTGTTTCAGGCTTTCCACAGTTAGATAAGCCGAAGCTCAGTTCAGTGCATGTATACACTGTGCACACTGACATCCTATGACATATAGGTTTGTTCGTTATTCTGATTGTTTCATAAGAGGTTGTGGCCTCTTGAAGGCTAGTAATACACAGTGAAAAAAAAAAAAAGGGTCTTGTGGGGTGTAGAACGCATCCTACCGCCAGTAGTTGGTTGGAGAGATAGTTTACCTCTCTTTCCACTTCATCCTTATAGGATACTTTTCAAGTTGGCTGTCCTGTCCTTTGGCGGCCCTATGTAATAGTGTAAAAAGTAAAAAGTAGTATTTAAATGTATAGTTGCTGCTCAAGGTTGGCGAAATTCAGGGGAGGTGGGTGTAACAGAGTTGGGAATGTATGTTTAGTTGTGGTGAATGTAGATGAGTTTCGCCGTGCTTGAGCAGCCCTGGTTATTGTTGGAGCCCCCCTTTGGAGTTTGGGTGTACTGCAGGTCTGCGCGTTCTTTTGTCCTTCTCTTGTTGCCGTACTCACGGTGGTACCAGAAAATGGCCGCCATCTTAATGGGTATGTGCGCATGTAAAACGCTCCTCGTGTTTTGTTGTTTGTATGGAGAATCTTGTAATGTAGGGTGAAGGTGTTGGTGTAGTACTGTGCTGTTTGTTTTTACATGTATTGTGATGATGTGATGTATTGTGATGATGTGAAACAGAACATTTATTGTATGTTGTTTTGAACGTGCAGATTCACAAGCAGACCAGAGAAGAATTGTGTTCTATATGTCTTCTCTGCAGGTATGTCGTTCCACATGTTGTTTGTAATTGTTATTTGTAATGTTTGAGGGAAGTTTGTGTTCTTTCTGTGAACAAATTGTCCTGATGTGAAATGTACATAGACGGTGGTGGAGAAAATGGCCGCCATCTTAATGGATTCACAAGCAGACCAGAGAAGAATTGTGTTCTATATGTCTTCTCTGCAGGTCAAATAAAAGGATTGATTGAAAGAAGTTTGGCTGTTTGACTATCGTTACATGTGCAACCTAAATTTGCTGAGTGCAATTGTGTGTGCTTTTCGGTTTTGCCCTACTGGGTGGAAGGGGTATTTCTGCTGTGGAGTGATCTTATGATTCAGCTTGAGTGTGTGAGTTTGATCTCTTAGTTCACGTTTTGCAGTGCGGTTGAGTGTGTATTTATAATTGGAGAGACTGGGGTCCGAGTGGACGATAGTGGCGGGTTGGTTGTATGGAACAAAAGTCAAGGTAGTTGCTGAAGCCCTGCATTACCCCTGCCTTCTCATCAGTGCCCCCTTACATGAATTTCAGATTTTAGAACATTTAATAAAGATTGTTTTTAAAGGTATTCTTTGTCTTGTGTCTTGTCTGTGAACGTGGGGGATCTCGAACCTGGAGGGGGACGGAAGAGGGAGACAGAGCCGTGTTTTCGGTGTCTAGAACTAGTCCTGTCTGTTCCTCCCCTCTCTCGCCCCCCCTACTGGTGACACTGATACAAATTCCACTCCACCCAAGAGGACATCTCCAACTCCACTCATTCAATTGTTGTGCTGAATATTTAGGGATTTTAACAACTAGTCCTATTAAGAATCCTGATGCCTGGTGTCAAAACCAGTGACCGCTGCGAAAGGGCAGCTGACAACCTGGGAAAGACCTGGTGACGGCCTGAAGAGACAGCTGACAGGAGGGAACAGACCCCAACGGGGCTGGCATGGGTTAGCTACCCGTGTTGGCAGGAGCCTTTCACTACACAGTGACTTGGTTCCACCCAACTATGGCTACGAAAAGTTCAAAAGGAAAAACACCCCTAGAGTCTGCGAGAGCGGGGGCGGAAGATGACTCATCGGCGGATCACACGGTAACAGACCCTGGAACGGAAATGACAAGGAATCAAATGATCAGCACGGTAGTTGACGGAGTAACAACACTGGCAGGACACAAGCTACAAAGCTGCATCTGTGGCTGGAAAAAGATAACATCAGAGAAGGGTCTCAAGATCCACCAGGGCAGGAAAAAGTGCCTAAGAGAGCTTAGCGAGGTGCCTCGCAATGACCACTACTTCCTCAGAGGTAGGGCAAATCAGTCGAGTGAAGCCCAGTGGCAGGATATTCACCACAGTCCATCAGAACCCCAGACGAAGCTCAACCAAGCACAGATCCATCAACGGACATGAGTCCAGAGTCTATCCAGCCACAGACAGCAGTAGAGAGGAAGATGAATGGACGAAAGCCTCAAATCTTGTAGCCTAAAGCCTGCCAGAAAAAGGAGTGGGAAAATACCGACACAGACCTTGTCCATCTTCTAGAAGGTCTGAAAGGGGGCGTGGAAAGAAAGCTGGACAAGATTGGAGAGATCATTTACAGCTATGGAGCAGAGAGATTTGGGGTGAAAACAAAAGTAAGAACCATGGGACACAGAAGGAACCATCAGCCCATCTCAAGACTTGTGAAAGAAAGAAGGTGCCTGAGAAAACAGTGGAAGAAGGCCACAGAAGTGGAAAGGAAAGGACTTGAGGCACTACAGGCCGACATCAAGCAGCGTCTTGCAACACTGCGAAGAGCAGAATGCTTGAGAAAGCAACACAAGAAGAAAGAGCGTACGAGGACTGCCTTCTACAGAGATCCCTACAAGTTCGTCAAAGACCTCTTTGTCTTAGGAGAAAACGGGGACCCTCAAAGTACCCATAAGGGAACTAGAGGAGCACCTGAGGAAGACCTACTCTGACAACCAGAGGCATGTGCCAGCCAGCATTCCGGATGACATGCCACCAATCCAACCACATGAGCACCAGATGGAAACAAGGCCCCCTACATTTCATTTAATTTCAAACCTTTATTTAAAACTTGATAGGCACTGAGGTCACCCTCATTTACAGTGACGTCGAGTGTACAATAGAATAGTGAGCAAGGGCAAACAAACTGTGAGCAAGACAGGATTAAAGGAAAAAAAGAAAAAACTAAAAACAATTGCAATTATTAGAATACAGTTTTTGCACCAGGAGTTTAAAGGTAGAGGCAGAGGGGAGGACCTCCAACCGGAGAGTTTGCTGCAGAGTGTTCCATGTATTAGGGGCATCAATAAAAAAGGCTGTTTTACCCAGGTCTGAACGCGCATACGGAACCCGAAAAGAAAGCCAACTATTAGATCTGGTCACATAAGTACCAAGACTCCAGTCTAATAATGATGAGATATAAGGAGGAAGCTTGCCACAGATGGCCTTGAAAACGAACAAGTTCCAGTGGTAACTGCGCCTCAGAGAAAAAGAGGGCCAGCCAACCTTAAAGTCATAAAGTATGCAGTGGTGAGTGTCATAACTGTCCCCGGTAATAAACCTTAGAGCTGAGTGATAAACTGAGTCCAATTGTTTCAATGTAGATGAAGCTGCATGCCTATATAGATAACATCACCGTAATCTAATACGGACAGGAATACCGCCTCGACAACTCTCTTCCTACAAAGCAAGGGGAAGCTAGACCGATTACGGTAAAGAAAGCCCACCTTATGCCGAAGTTTGGAGGCGAGGCCGTCGACATGCGTTTTGAATGATAGCTTCTCATCCAACCACAGCCCAAGATATTTGTAGTCGGTAACTCTCTCAATGGAGGAGCCGTCAACTGTGGATATAAGAAGCTTTGTAAGGTCCACATTTCTAGCCCTAGTAAACAACATGAATTTCGTTTTCTTCGAGTTGAGGACTAGCTTATGCCTCGAGAGGGCGTCTTGCAGTGAGTTAAAGGCTAGCTGCAAGTTGATAGTAGCAGCATGTGGGGAATCTGCTGTACTATAAAGAATGGTATCATCGGCATATAAATGGACGTGGAGCGAAGTTGAGAGCACAGTAAAACGGGCAAGAACAGCCTCAGCCCCTGGGCCCAACGGCGTTCCATACAGGCTATATAAGAACAGTCCAGGCGTCTTGAAGTACCTCTGGAAGCTAATGAAAGTGGCATGGGAAAAGGGAATCATACCAAGGCATGGCGAAGGGCAGGAGGGAAAGTAAACAGTTGGGTCGTCATGGAAACCAGCTCTAAGCTAATGCCTTCTTGTCTTTTGCTAGGTCTCAAACAAACGGCCTTTAGGTAAAAACTATAAACTATAAACTACTAAAATGTTCTGATTTTGAGTGACAGTGTGAAGAGCTGAACACTGTGATCTGTTATGTAGGACTAGATGTTGATATCCCTCGATAGATACATACTTAAGGCACCGATGAGACTCTGTGGTGTTCAAATGAGCGATGGCATCCTTTGGGTTGTCAAGTGGGCGCCCTCCTTCATGAATGTTTCGCTGATAAGCCCACGACACCTCCAGAGGGTTCAGCAGTGAATCCCAGCGTCCCAGGTTCACTCCCTAGATGCGATCAGCTCCTTTGAACGCCCGGGTCGAGTCCTTTCTCTTCATCCACAGCCACTGGCTCCCCTTTTCAGCAGCCCTGGAGAGGTCCTTGATTGCCTGCCGGTGGGCCTTCCCTCGCACTCCCATCTCCCTGAGTAGCCTGGATGTTGAGGTGGCTACGAACCCTCTGCAGCCTACTTCCACTGGGCGTACCTTCGCTGTCCAGCCTTGTTGTTGGGCATCTGCTGCGAGTTCAGTGTACCTCAGCCTCTTCCGCTCGTAGGCCTCCTCCACTGCACCCTCCCAGGGCACAGTGAGCTCGATGATGTAAACGAGCTTGAGCGAGGCTGACCACAGCACAAGGTCTGGTCGCAGGTTGGTGGATGCGATCTCAGCTGGGATGTAAAAATTGTGTTTGTAGACTTACAATTGTAGTCTTGACAGCAGTTTAGGAAATGTGAAGCTTCAAAAAAGCAATGGGAACGAGCTGCATGTTATGACACCTCTCATATCTACCTAGTTCCAAAATGTGGGAGGAGTAGCCGGTGCAATTTTTGGCTATAAGAATAAATAAATAAATACGATCTATCTACATTTGTGTAAATAAAACCATTAAATAACATTGGAATATTATACCATGTTCACAAATAGTATTATATTACCACATATAACAGGTAATGGGAGGATTTGTCACCTCCGTCAGCTTACACGTCAACTCCGTCAAACATAAAACCTGACGGAGTTGACAAAAGAGCATGCTTTTTCCCTGTCAAACATGTATTGCACACTGCAGCCATTTTCTTTTTCCTTAGTTTTCAGCTGCCTCAATAACCTCACTAAAATTCCAAAATTAAATCCAAAATTGTTTACTTAAATGACATAACGGGGCTGACGGTGTTGACATGTTCCAGCTGTGACCGTAGTGATATCAACATTGTTTGTCTAAAATATTTTTAAAATGTAAAACTTACCGGGGCATGTGTGGTCCTGTTGCATTCAGATAATCAGGATGTAGAAAAGGGGTCTTCAGGGATATAGTAGAGTAGACCATACTATTTCCTGATTTAATCAGGACTTTAAAAAAAAATCTGACGGAGTTGACGGAAACTGAGGACAGAACTTTGATAGGCAGAATTTTACAGAAAATATTGTTTGAAGTTCACTTAATACATTGTTTGATATATTTATAACCATTCCCTTCCATTTGATATATATATTTACTTACACCTACAGTATTCAGTCAGAACAGTTCAGGTGTTGGGGGCAAGGGAAAGGGGGTAGACACCAGCATGGAATGGGGCTTTTGCTATTTGATCCAGACGACCATAAACACATGAGTTCATATATACACATTTGTTTTCCCTTGTTGCTGCTAGGTCATGTTCAAAGCAGGAAGTCTATTGAAGAGGTAATCCGATTCGCTGCTGAAGAGAAGCTCTTCCTGATGGCCGATGAGGTGATTTCCTGTCTTAACTCTCACCTCATGCTGTCACAAAAGCAGTGAATGAGAAAGATAGCATGTGTCTACTCTTTGCATCCATTTACATTTACATTTTTGGCATTTAGCAGACGCCTTATTCCAAAGCGACTAACAATCAATACATTTGAATGTACATTTGTAATCTAGCTCAGGCCCGGGGCCATTGATAGAAGGAAAAACCTTCTCCGATCACCTTCTTCTAAAACCTAGTTTTTTTTTTATACTGGAGAAACAGAGAAACAGTACAAGGGGGGGCAATAGAAGTTCTTAGGGACACAGTAGAGGGGAAAGCGGGTGTCTTTAGGAGACGTAGTGCTGAGGGGCAGAAGATGTCTCAGGAGGAGCAGTTAAGGTGTAACCTGAAGAGATGGGTCTTCAGCCTCTTTCCTATCAAAGACCATTCATTACCCTTACAAGTGATTGTAACTAAGCCAAACCGAAAAAGGAATTGCTTTAATTAATTGATTGGTCTGGTCAATTAATGGGATATTGACACCCCCAGACATCATTCTAATATTCATTATAGACTCCGCATCACTTCACTTTATCCCTCCCTCTATCTATTTTTCTGTCCACAGGTGTATCAAGATAGTGTGTTCGGGGAAGGTAGAGAGTTTGTGTCCTATAAGAAGGTGCTGTCTGAGATGGGTCCTCCTCTCTCTCACACCGTAGAGCTGGCTTCCTTCCACTCAGCATCCAAAGGCTTCATGGGAGAGTGAGTTCACTGTGTAGGACACTAATAGATGACCAGAAGCCTAGCAAGTAGACTACCGTACAACTAAGTAGATACTCATATGCTGCTTCTTCTTTCAAAAGTAACTTTCCATGAACATTCAAAATACAGTTAAACATGTATATCAAACATACTCTGTAGGTCAATTCCTAAAGAGATTTACTATTTTAGACTAGGGCAGATCACAGGTGAACAAGACTATAAAATCCAGGCTAATGTCTGTCTCCTCAGGTGTGGTCTGCGTGCAGGTTACGTGGAGCTGTTGAACCTTGACCCCACCATCATGGAGTATCTCTACACAGTCTTCTCCCTTGAGACCTGCTCGGCTGTGACTGGTCAGATAGCCCTGGAACTCATGGCCAATCCTCCAAGACCTGGGGACCCCTCATACCCTGTCTATGCTGAGGTTCTACATTCAAACTATAGAGTGATGTATTCTTTGTATACAGGCTTAAAGCATGTGACCCAGATACATGCTGTCAGATGTCATATAATTCTATAATTCAAGCTTACTTTTTCTGCAAGCATTTACACTTCTTAAGAGAAGAAAATAAAGAGAAAAGGTCGTTGTAGCCAGATCTATATTGGAAAAAGGTTAGAACAGAACATGTTCATCTTTTCAGAACATGACCATGATGTTTCTCACACTGTCCATTCTTCTTCACCGTCAGAAGACCCAGTCTATCCGGGCCATGCTGGTCCAGAATGTGAGGCGGGTCCCAGAGGTCGTCAACGCCCTCCCAGGGATGAGCTGTCAGTCAGTGGCGGGGGGAGCCTTTATGTTCCTTAGGCTGCATCTTCCCCCAGCAGCCATTGCCAAGGCCAAGGTTAGTCATGGAGAAGTCCCCACCCCCCAATTATCTTAAATACATTGGGGTTCGGTGGAGGATGACATTCAACTCCTGATTTGTGTTTCATTTAAAGTGGTGCTGGACAGCAGTCTACTGTATGATACCTTTATGTACGTTGAGTATCTTTTCTATATTGTAGGAGGCAGGGGTGCAGCCTGACCTGCTGTACTGTACCAGACTGCTGGAGGAGGAGGGTCTGTGTGTGGGACCTGGGTGTGAGCATGGACAGAGGGAGGGCACCCACCACATCAGGTACAATCTCCATCCTCTGGAGTTGAAATACTTTTCTGAGCTTGATTGAGTTTGGCTAGCACAATAGATCAAACCCCCATCCATCACTTTTCAACCCAGGTCTGTGTAACAGCCTCCAAAGCTGTCAGATTCCAAGCCAGACTGAACTCTGAATGGACAGAGTATAATGTAGATTGGGTTTGAACATGTTTGAACAATGAAAATGCAGAAGCCTCTACGACAGCCTGAATGACTAATGTCTTGAGTAAACAACGCGTGTAGCCAGCGGTGTAGTACAGTATGTTAAATTCATGATGGTCATGAACCCCTGATCCTCTCTGCAGATTGTGTATTGTGACTCCAGTGGAGACCATGGAGGAGGCACTGAGCCGTCTGAAGAGCTTCCATCTGTGCTTCATGAAGGAGTTCTCCTGAATGGTGGCCCCAGATAAAGGCCTCATTCAGCTGGGCACAACGTCGTGGAACATTCAAAGATATAAATATTACGAACAAACATGCCTCTCTGACACATAGAATATAGAGCTCTATTCATGATGACATTTCCATCTGCGACTTTGCACAACGTTGGGCCCACTAAACGTGGCCAACATCTCAACTCGTCTCCAATCCCAGTTATTTATAATTGATTGAATAAACACTTGCTCATCGCTGGACCAGCTGTGTGCCTGTGTTAGTGTACTGTAATAAACCTTTCCATTCGGGTTAGTCAAGTCAAAACATCGCAATGCAATGGATTCGGTGAGTAATCCCCACTACTCTACACTGACTAGTGTTAGATCTAATGGGGTTTTCTAAAACATATATTCTTATCTCCTAGTCAATAGGCGCCGGCTAGGTCACCGGCCGGTCAGCATGTACTATCTTAGTTAACAAGAGTATCAGGTTAGGTCACTGCTAGAACAGGATGTACCTTTTTGGACCTAAACTGTTAGCAGTGAACACTACAAATGGGCAGATTCAGGGGTGTTATCTTAAGGAGCGGAGACGGTCCGACTACGACCTTGGGGGAGATGGGCAGGGGAGGGTGAGCTAACTTACGACGTAACAATTATCTGTGATACCATGAAAAGTATTTAAACCTGTTTGTGTTCAAGAATGAGTTGTCTAATGCTTGTTTAATGCTGACGAAACTAATTGGTGTTGGTTAATCTCTATAAATCTTTAGAGTAATCATTACGACCCGTGTTGGATCTCTATTCCTTGTCAGTTCGTGTATGCGGCACACCCGATGTATAGAGATGACACAACGCGTTTAAGATCACGAAATCCTCAATAGATTGATCCATTCCATCCTTACAGACGAGAAGATTCTTCACTAGGTAGTAGTGGGGCTTACTCACCGTCACCAAATCCATTGCATTGCAATGTTTTGGCTTGACTAGTGAGTGTGCCATTGATTTTCAACAACACTGTGTTAAGGTAAGAGTAAGGGTATGTGTTAAGGTTAGGGTTTAGGCCAAAGATCCCATTTAGCATCTACATTTCTGAATGTGTAGGCTATATCCGGCATTGACACAATTATTATTTGCCAAGAAAAAAAGATAAGGCTGTCCAAGAAAACAGATAAGGAGAAAATGCACTGTGTTATTATGAGTTGGAATGTTTATTAGATATGATCTTTCAAGACATGGGAAATAGAGGTTAGGTCAGGTAAAAGTACTGTTAGTGATCAGTAACGGGTAATATCTTAAGTGTGATGTATCTGTTTGCGTAGGTATATCTGAATGTGTGTGGGTGCGTGTATTCGTTTGTTTTTGTGTGTGCGTGCACCCGTTTGTGTGTCCCTGTCCCACTACAATGTACGCCGCGCTACATGCGCCGCCTCGATGACGGTGTGGCGCCTGCGTTGTGCGTCGGCCGAGGGGCAGGAGGGCGGGACGATGGTGGCCGGGACGGCGAGGGTGGCCTGGGACACCATGAGCAGAGGGTTGCGGTGGCGGAGGATCGCGTCGTTAACGGAGATGCCGTCCAGGTACTGACGCAGGTGGGACTGCAGCTGCAGGTTCTCCCGGGTCAGGGCCCCTCTCTCTCGTTCCAAGCACATTTGTTCCAGTCGAACCTTGTTGTAACGCTGCCAGAACCGATCCATAACCGAGTAGTCCTGCATGGCCTAATCACAGGAAAGATTCAGATTTGAAAGAAAGGAGGCAATCAGGCAGAATGATCAGATGAGATCATTATTACATTGTGTGTGTGTGTGTGTGTGTGTGTGTGTGTGTGTGTGTGTGTGTGTGTGGGTCTGTGTGCGCGCGCACACACTCTACTACCTTTGCCAGCTCCTCAGATGGTGGTTCCTTAGCATTAGCCCTCTCCAGGCTCTGCTCCTCAGTGGTGAGAGAGGAGGTGTAGAAAGGCAGGACTTTCTCATGTTCCGTCTCCAGCTTACGACACATCTCTCCCAGACGCAGCAGTCTCTCCCCCTGAACCCCACCGTCCAACGTGACAGAATGAGGACAGATAGATTGAGTGTAAATGTCAGAGGGCCTGAGAGAGTGAGAGAGAGTGTCCGTGGTGTGACAAGTGAGACTGTCCCGAAGTGTGAAGTGTACCGAGTGTATGTATGCATTAGCACGATCTTAACAGTCAGTTTGTATGTAAAAGCCTATCTGGCCTGTGTGTGTGTGTGTGTGTGTGTGTGTGTGTGTGTGTGTGTAGATACTCAACATCTCAATCTGTGTTGATGCATGTTAAGCACCTTAGCGACAACTGCCTGCAGATTCTTGGCTGCGGCGTTACTGTGGACAGTGAGGTTAACAAGCTGGGTCCTCTTGGCTGCTCTGGCCCGGCTCAGCTGGGCCTTGAGCTGGCGTGTCTGCAGGGTCGCCTCCTCTCTGGTGAGCCTCAGGCTCCGCGCCGCCCCCTCACTCTCCCTCTGGCTGGAGTTGAGCCTGGAGCGCAGCGCAGAGATGGAGTCCTGGGGGGGAGAAGGGAAATTATGTTAAATGATACATACATAACAAACACACACACACACACACAGAGACACTCAGTAGAGGGTAGAACAACGGTCATGAGCTACTCTTGATTATGACTTATTATAATATTATGAGTACATAAAAATGTACTCGACTACATCTTACCAGGAACACTTTGACTATATCTGCCTTGCTGTGTGCAGTAGTAGCAGAGCTCTGCACTCTTCACGGTGACCGTGCAACCTCCAGCACTGAGGCCCTGCACTGCACTGACCTGCATCTTCTGCAGCCTTCTCATCTGCGTGTCGATCTCCTCGGTGCTGCGCTGGTCGCGGCCACGCAGTGACTCAAAGGCGATGTGGCGGTCCTCCGTCGCTTCGTTGTAACTGCGGTGGGCCTGCACGAACTGACGCCACAGGCCCTCTACCGTCCCCTCCAGCTGGATGCGTAGCAGGTGCTTCTCCTCGATGGTCTAATGAGAGAGGGGGCAGGAGGTCAAGGTCATTCAAAGCCCATAACAGCTGGTTGTTTGGTTAGAAGTAGTTGTTGTTGTTGTTGTTTATTTAAACCGTGAGACACATGCGTCTCACGTGGGCTGTGTGTCTGCTCTAACCCGTCAACATGGGCGGCGAAATGAAGCGCACGCGTGCTGCTGAGGTACAGGTCAGCGTGTGGCCCGGGCTTTAGTGAGCTACGCCACCCAGGCCCTGTGGCTGGTTAGTAAAGTAAGTAAGTAAGTAAGTAAAGCTTTATTTATATAGCGCCTTTCGTACATCGTAGTTGTATTGTTTTGCTCATAGTGATGAGGTTAGGAGTGAGCAGAGACCCGGAGAGGGGCCGCCCAGAGGACAAAAGAAACTCTTGTATTTACTATACATGATTTAAACCTCATGTCCATGAGGGGATCGGTAAAGAATTGACTAAATATATTGTAAGGTATCAGGTCATCACCGACCTTGTTTTTGATGTCATCTTTGGTGCTCTGGTGGTCATGTCTGGCCTCACTGTCCACCTCAGAGTAATACTGCTCCATGGCGAAGTTCACGTCCTCCAGGTAGGCACACTCCTGCTGGTTCTGAGCCAGGACCTGCTCTCTGTAACGCACACACGCACGCACACACACACACAGCTAGTTATAAATGATACACATATCACTCCCACAAAATTCATAGAGGTGGGGAGAAAAGTATGATCATTCATGTCCACAGCTTTAAAAAGTGTGTTTGAGAGACAGATAATAGTGTCTCACATGCGCGCGTGCACACACACACACACACACACACACACACACGCACGCGCACTCACCTCTCAGAGTTAAACTCGGAGCTCAGTCCCTCCAGGCTGCTGCTCCACTGCTGCTCCAGGGAGGCCAGCCTGCGTGTCTGCAGTGCCTGCAGACGGTCCACACCCTGCAGGTGAGACCGCCGGGCCTGGGACGACTG
This sequence comes from Nansenia antarctica, assembly GCF_963989245.1. Taxonomy (NCBI): domain Eukaryota; kingdom Metazoa; phylum Chordata; class Actinopteri; order Argentiniformes; family Microstomatidae; genus Nansenia; species Nansenia antarctica. The sequence goes on along the minus strand of NC_137689.1, from coordinate 49,348,166 downwards.
CTGCTCCGCCTCACTCAGGTCACACACCAAACACTACAGCACACACAGGGGGGGGGGAGAAAGGGGGGGGGGGAGACACAGAGAGAGAGAGAGGGGGGAGATAGAGAAAAGGGGAGGGGGGAAACATAGAGAGTGGGAGAGAGGGGGGGAGAGGGAGAGAGGGGGGAGACAGAGAGACATAGAGAGAGGTGGGGAGAGGGAGAGAGGAGAGAGAGACATAGAGAGAGGGAGAGAGGGGGGGAGAGGGAGAGAGAGGGGGGAGAGGGAGAGACATAGAGAGAGGGAGAGAGAGGGGGGAGAGAGAGAGACATAGAGAGAGGGAGAGAGGTGGGGAGAGGGAGAGAGGAGAGAGAGACGTAGAGAGAGGGGGAGAGGGAGAGAGAGGGGGAGACAGAGAGACATAGAGAGAGGGAGAGAGGTGGGGAGAGGGAGAGAGGAGAGAGAGACATAGAGAGAGGGGGGGAGAGGGAGAGAGAGGGGGGAGAGGGAGAGACATAGAGAGAGGGAGAGACATAGAGAGAGGGAGAGAGGGAGAGAGAGGGGGAGACAGAGAGACATAGAGAGAGGGAGAGAGGTGGGGAGAGGGAGAGAGGAGAGAGAGACAGAGAGAGGGGGGGAGAGGGAGAGAGAGGGGGGAGAGGGAGAGACATAGAGAGAGGGAGAGAGAGATATAGAGAGAGGGAGAGAGGGGGGGAGAGGGAGAGAGAGGGGGAGAGGGAGAGACATAGAGAGAGGGAGAGAGGGGGGGGGGAGAGAGGGGGGGGAGAGGGAGAGACATAGAGAGAGGGAGAGAGGTGGGGAGAGGGAGAGAGGAGAGAGAGACATAGAGAGAGGGAGAGAGGGGGGGAGAGGGAGAGAGAGGGGGGAGAGGGAGAGAGAGGGGGGAGAGAGAGAGACATAGAGAGAGGGAGAGAGGGGGGGAGAGGGAGAGAGAGGGGGGAGAGGGAGACACATAGAGAGAGGGAGAGAGAGGGGGGAGAGAGAGAGACATAGAGAGAGGGAGAGAGGGGGGAGAGGGAGAGAGAGGGGGGGAGGAAAGAGAGAGAGGGGGAGGAGGGAAAGATGTCACACACACCTTACTCAAACAATAAGCGAGTCATATCAACATTAGGAGAGTTTCTGTGACCCGCAGAAGTTTGCGGCAACGGAAATCTCTCACCTTGATGACGCTGTCCTTGCGATCCAGCACCCTCTCAAAGGTCTGGCTGAGCACGGCGATGTTGCCGCGCAACTCGGCCGCCCGCGTCTGGCGGAGAACCGCTCGCCATCGCTCCGTCAGCTTGAGCACGTTTACCGCACTGTTCCGCTCCTCCTTCTGCAGCTTCTCCTGGTTAGGAGAAGGAAGGGGGGAGTAGGCCAGAGGATGGTAGACGCGGGGAGGACGAAAGGAGAGCAAGAGAATATAGGCTAGAGTAGAGGAAAAGTCTCTGGCAGCATTGGATCGTGAGAATTGTCATTGGCCCCACATGCATGTTGCCTTGATCTTACCTTGAGGAACTGAGTAAGCGTGTCCACCTTTTTTTGGGCCATCTCCTCTTTGGCCTGGGCCCTCTGCTGCATCCACAGGAGATTCTCCTCCTCCGTCATCCCTGCCTGCTTTCCCTCACCTTTTTTTGCCCCCGTCGCCATCGCTTCCACTTCTCGAATGGGATGCAAGTCGAGTCTTGTTTATTTGTCATTACATTGAGTAAAAGTAGGCTACACACAACAGTATCATATGCAACAAAATGCCTGAGGCAGAGCATCTCTACGATGTCAATCAACATCAACGATAGCATGTAATGCAGGGGTATTCAATTACAAATTCAGTTGGGCCAGATTTGAAAACCAAGAAATGTTGCTGGGCCAGACATTTTCAGCGACCAGTAGCCTAGGCACCAGGTAATGACACATTTCAAACCAACACAAATGAATGTAGGCCTAATGAAATACAAGCAGTTTATTTATAGTTTTCCTTTTAAATTAGGTAACATCTGACACAGGCACGTCAAAAAGACTTGACTGAACACAATAAAAGAGCTGTAATTGAACAATGCCCTGATTGGGTTGACTGTTCACACGCTCACACGTCACACCTTGCCACGCCCAATGCGTGATATTTGAGAGCCCTGGTGTTATATTCACGTTCTGTAGGCTACTATTGTATTGTAACGATCCTGTATGAGGCCCGTTAACAGCTCCACCAAGGGAGTTAACTCTCTTGGTCTAATGGTTAGCACGGTCGTCGGTTATGCGGGAGATCGGGGTTCGATTCCCGCATGGAGCGAGTTACACTACCAAGTCTCCGTTCGCTACAGTATGAACACTCGCGAAATACGTTTTTCTCTGCTTTTATGGCTGGGCCAATCGGGGGTGGCGTCTGGGCCGCATGCGGCCCGTGGGCCGCTAATTGAATAGGCCTGATGTAATGTAACGAACCTGTATGAGGCCCGAGTCGACTACAGTAATAAGGATACTAGATCAAATATAAACATCAACAGTAATAACATTAAATACAGTAAAAAATTAAATATAGGCTACAGATATTGCACTCTCTACTCTCTAGCAACAACTTGCTTTAACATTAGGAGAACTTTGCTAACTTATATTCAGCAAACAGACAGCATAGCTCACCTTATTCAGTCGTTTCGGGGTACAAGAAAAGATATTGTTTTTATATTACCTGTGATTTTACAAAATCAGTGCGTGTGTCGTCTCCTAGCAACATCGCATGGATGAACAGAAGCAGGAGCTGCGCGCGGTGGTTTCATCCGTGTCCAGGGTTGCCAGATGGGGCGGGTTACCGCCAGATGGGGCGGGTTACCGCCGAATGGGCGACTTTTGATCACACTGGGACGAGAAAAAAACATCTGGGCGGGGTTGGGCTGGATCAATTGCATTTAGGCGGTATCAAAATGTCAGTGCCTGAAAGTTACAAAATGGGTGAAGTTAAAACACACACCCTTGTAGCTACATACAATGATGTGTAATAGTAACATTTTACATATTTGTAGAGGTTTTAAAAGGTTTTTGGGCAGTTTGATATTGTGACCTCTTGCTGAGGACAGGTACAGTAACATGTACTTTCTAACTACAGAGCATACATTTTAACAAATGTAATTGAAACTGTAAAAACATTATTGAGAATAATAACATTGGTATACACAATTCCTTTAGATTTAACATTGTAAGTATATAAATCATTAGGAATTTCTTGATTTTTAACATAAAGAAGCCTTTTCTATGTAGGACATGTTTTGTCCCGACTCTCAAGAATAAATAAAAAAATATATACAGTACAGGCCAAAAGTTTGGACACACCTTCTCATTCAATGTGTTTCCTTTATTTTCATGACTATTTACATTGTAGATTCTCACTGAAGGCATCAAAACTATGAATGAACACATGTGGAATGATGTACTTAACAAAAAAGTGTGAAATAACTCTAAATATGTCTTATATTTTAGATTCCTCAAAGTAGCCACCCTTTGCTTTTTTGTTGTTAATAAAATATTGTTGTTGTTGTTAATAAAATATATAATAATAATATTAAATATATATATATAATAACATATTATTATTAACACATATTATATTAAATAGTATTATTATATATTTTATTAACAACAAAAAAGCAAAGGGTGGCTACTTTGAGGAATCTAAAATATAAGACATATTTAGAGTTATTTCACACTTTATTGTTAAATACATAATTCCTATGTGTTCATTCATAGTTTTGATGCCTTCAGTGAGAATCTACAATGTACCAAATAGTCATGAAAATAAAGGAAACGCATTGAATGAGAAGGTGTGTCCAAACTTTTGGCCTGTACTGTATATTTTTTAATAATAATAATAATAATAATGATACAGAATATTATGCCGCGTCAAATCCGTAACAATGTCAAACATTAAGTGACTTGACGTGTCGCTCTGAAAACTGAAAGGAGTTGTTGGCACGTATATATATTCGACTTTGCATTGTTTTAATTGTATCTTGTTGCCCAGGGCACAGACAATTATTAATCCGGCCGTGATGATAATGTCTTGAACTCTTGAATACACGAGATCAGAGAGAAACAACGCGTTTTTCTAATGACCTTGTAGTGTACTGTGTGGACTGAAGTTGTTGCCGTAGTTGTCGGTGTTCGTCCTCTCCCTGCAGCGGTTAGCGCTGGAAGATGCTCAACATGTCTCTGAAAGGAGGAGGAACGAGAGGGTTTTACTTCAAAACTGTGTTGTCCTTGGCACGGTCTCTGGCCGCACACCGACCTGCCCCGCTAGAAAAGGCGAGTATCGCTTACAGATAATGTTGTTATTAACATTAGCCACGTTAGCCAAGATGGCTAGCCATTGATTCTCAAGGCCGCTTATTGTTTCCACGACCGCACACACACACACACGTCTGTGAACGGCAACAATGATGTGTTTAGCTGCATACGTGCTGAAACCGCTGTCAGACAATCGAGTGATAATGTCGAATGTGTGCTTTGAAAGGCGAAGTCTGTCTGTCTCAGTGTAGATGGATTTGGCACTCCATCGGAAATGAATGAGGAAGTTAGCCTAGCCGTTAGCTTCTGCGGTACTAGTGTTTCTCTCTCCGCTTGTCAAACGAGGAAACGCCCCCTTTCATTCCGCTGGCCGTGGATTGTTTGTTGACATGAGATTCCTGCCTTCTTACGTTTAACTGCAACATCTATGATCTTGGTATTGCATGCTGCTCCTAGTTTCAGCAGTCTTCAGTGCCAATATATTAACTGAGCCAACAGACAGTAGTACTGTAG
>NC_137689.1:49323402-49335902 GCF_963989245.1 Nansenia antarctica | reverse complement strand
AACTGTTGCCCTCTGGACGGCGCTACAGAACCCTGGCCACCAAAACATCCCGTTTCTTTTTTCCCCCTCTGCTATAAGGACTCTCAACACCTGACTCACTGCACTAACCCTGCTGTTGTACTGCACTTTATAAGTTGTAAATATTGACTACGGTATGTTCTTGTCTTGTGGTTATGTGTGTACATGTCCATGTGATAGTTATGTGTGTAATGTGTGTAATGTGTGTATGTTTTTGACACTGTTGTATTGAGCTTTTCCACCTGTACCGAAAACAAATTCCACCGACCTAGGTCGTGTGGTCATTAAACGATTAAACGATTAAAAACGAAATCTTGCGTATATCAATCCAATCCGCTTCCTGTAGGCCTGTTCCATGGTGGTTTAGACTGGCAACAATATTGGGGTTTTTCCCATTTGGAATGTTTGCCTTAACCGTACCCTAATTCAGATGTGTTCTTTGTGCCTCGAACAGGTTGAGCAGTTTGTCTCGGAATCTTTTTTGAAGACTTTGGATGAGACCTTGCAGGACTTTGTGGAGGTATAACACTGTGTGTGTTTCCTCTTCATTTCAATAAAAGCACTATTTGATGTCCTCTTAAAGAACCATGTTACATGTTTTGGTGTTTTTTTCGTCCCTCTAGCTGAACCCAGGGGTCCACCTGTACTACAGAACCTTCAGTGATCCGATGTACGTGGCCATATTTAAGATGCTGAGAGACACTCTGTACAACCTGAAAGGTAAGACTTCCATCTGTATTTGCTCTGTATATACTCTGCTGATCACTGATTTGCGTTGTATTGTTACCGATTGTGTGTCACCACATCACTGTAGATTGAAGACCCATCTCTTCAGGCTACATCTTAAGTATCCCTCCTGAAGACCTCTTCATCCCCACTACCCTCCCTGTACAGATTCTCTACTGTAAATAAAACAAATAATAATAATTCTTCCTTCTTATAGCATTGTCACAGCCAATGGGCCCTGGTCCTAGCATAGATTTCTTTTTCTAATGATGTCTGATGGATAGATGATTGACTGTATGTATTTGTATTTGTTGTAAGTCGCTTTGGATAAAGAGGTCTGCTAAATGTCAAAACATGTCAATGTAAATCCAGTGAGGGAGATTCAGAGGGGATAATATTCTGTCTGCAGTGTATCCTTGCCCATATTGTTAACGGAACACACCTGTGCTTAGGACAGCACTGCCACACTACAACTCTAGCCATGGTCCTTCAGTCAATCCTTCATTGGTTCTCAGCACATTCACTCTGCGTTTCCCTCAGAGTTGCAGACGGGCTACGTGAAGACGGTTCACGACTTTGTCCTGGAGCAGTTCAGCAGCAGCCAGTCGGAACTCCAGAGGATCCTGCATGACGTAGAGTACCTCCACAGTGAGCTGAGCCCCCTGAAGCTACGCTGCCAGGCTAACGCTGCCTGTGTAGACCTCATGGTATGGGCGGTCACTGAGGAACAGGGTAAGTGTGTGTGTGTGTGTGTGTGAGTGAGTGAGTGAGACAGTGTTTGTTGGTTTCAGCTGAGACGCTGTGTACCACAGTGCTGGTGTCATACTGTTGTTGGTGTGTTGTTGTTGTTGTTGCTTTAACCAGGAGCTGAGAACCTGTGCACCAAGCTGTCAGAGAAGCTCCAGTCCAAGACGTCCAGTAAGGTCATCATCGCTCACATGCCCCTGCTCATCTGCTGCCTGCAGGTACGCGCTTACTGCTCCTACTGCTGCCCCACGTCCCTCTCCTTGTCCTCCTCCTCCCTCTGTCCCTCCTCCTCTTCCCTCTGTCCCTCCTCCTCCTCCCTCTGTCCCTTCTCCTCCTCCTTCTATCCCCCATATTCCTCCTCATCCTCTCTCTCTCCCTCCTCCTCCCTCTATCCCCCCTACTCCTCCTCCCTCTGTCCCTCCTCCTCCTTCTAGCCCCCAACTCCTCCTTCTTCTCCTCCTCCTACTCTCTCCTTCTCTCCCTCCTCATCTTCTCTCTCCCTCCTCCTCCTTCTATCCCCCATACTCCTCCTCATCCTCTCTCTCTCTCCCTCCTCCTCCCTCTATCCCCCCTACTCCTCCTCCCTCTGTCCCTCCTCCTCCTTCTAGCCCCCAACTCCTCCTCCTTCTCCTCCTCCTACTCTCTCCTTCTCTCCCTCCTCATCCTCTCTCTCCCTCCTCCTCCTTCTATCCCCCCCTACTCCTCCTCCTCCTCTATTAGGAACACCCGTACACCGTCTCATTCATTCAGGTAGTGTAATGGTGTGGGGAATGTTTTCTTGGCACACTTTGGGGCCCGTTAATATCAATCAATCATTGCTTGAATGTCACAGTCTATTTGTGTACCATGTCACAAAGCAAAAGTCATGTCAAACTGGTTTCATGAACATGACAATGAGTCGTCTTGACAATGAGTCATTCTTCAGTGGAATTTCCCAGTCAATGGATCTGAATCCAATAGAACACCTTTGGGATGTGGTAGAACGGGGGGGATTCACAGCCTGAAAGTGCACCTGAAAAATTATGCATGTCATCATGGACCAGAATCTCAAAGGAATGTTTCCAACATCATGTGGAATCAATGCCATGAAGAATTTAGGCTGTTTTGAGAGTAAAGGGAGGTCCTACCCAGTATTAGTATAGTGTTCCTAATAAAGTGTTCGGTGACTGTATATAGTATATATTCATTTGCTTATACTCACTGTAATACCATGCACTGTCTACATAATCATGTATTTTGCCACTATTTGCACCATATGGTGAGATACTAAAAAGCCATACTGCATTTCGTTGTCTTAGTACTTGTTCTCTGTCAATGACAATAAAGTTGAATCTAATCTAATCTCTCTCTATCCCTCCTGTAAGGATAGTATACTTACCAGTATGATCACTTCCATAGCCATCGTGATGACTCGTGTGTGTGTGTGTGTGTGCAGGGTCTGGGCCGGCTGTGTGAGCGCTTCCCCGTGGTGGCCCACTCTGTCACCATGTCCCTCAGAGACTTCCTGGTGGTCCCCTCCCCTGTCCTGGTCAAACTCTACAAGTACCACAGCCAGTACACTACAGGTGACACACACACATGCGCACGCACACACAAACACACGCACACACACACACACACACTAGGGATGGACGGTTTTTCGGTTAAACCGAAAACCGGGGTTTATAAAAATAGAAACGGTTTTTTATCAAAACCGTCTGAAACCGTTTTTTTTTTTTTTTTTTTTTTTTTTAGAAGAATAAAATAGAATAAGAATAAAACTGGAACATGTCACATGTTTGTCGTGTGTGAAAATAACAATGATACAGTCTGAATCTGCCGCGCAATGAGTGAGAGGTTTGGTCAGTTGTGAAGAATAACTGAGGATTAATATCTAATTGGGATTATATTTAAGGGTAACGAATCACTCTATGGGAAAGATAGTTGCCTTCAGTTATTGGTAGATAGGAAAGGTTTTTTACAATTACTCGCTTACATTTAATAAGATCATTTTCGCTGCTCTCTGTAAAGCGCATTGGGTCACTTTTGTGAGAAATGCGCTATAGAAATAAAATGTGATTTGATTTGATATCAATCAATCAATCAAACTTTATTTATGTTCTATAGCACAAATCATGCATTGAATGTAACTCCAAGTGCAGTATTTACTAAACCACAATATAATAAAACAAGAGCTATACGGATCAAGAGTGTTTGTGCACAGCGCCACTGTGTGTGAAGGCGCTACTGAAAGTGATGACAGAACGCATGTCTCAGAAGATACGCGGTCACTTAGTGACGCAAAGGTAGTTCTGTATTTATCTCTATCTGTATTAGTACATTTATTTTGAAAGCTCTATTTTGACAGCTCTACCATGGGCACTTTTATTTTGATGGGGCATTCTTTGTTGATTGACTTACGACAGTTCAGGACGAGTCAGTCTCGCGGCATGTGGTTTTTATGAAAAGCTTTAAGTATGTTCACTGCATAATTCTAAGTCTAATATTTCAGTGATTATTGAGCAGTATTCAAATATTTAAATACATTGAGCAGCAGCTGAAACTTTGTCTAAGAACCAAGATATTGAGAAAGCAGTTCATTCAATGAAGACGCTGTTCCAAGAGATGATCTTCCGTGCAGGCGTGCACCCTGGATCAGCGGAGCTGGTGTGTTAAGTGTTCATGTGTTTTCATGTATGGTGTAGCTTACAAAAGTCTGCCTTTCCACTTATATTTGTGAAACTAAGTAGCCTAAATGTGTTGCGACTGTGCTTACGGTGTTTTAATGGTGTTCGACATGAGTGTATTGTAGCAGTAGGGCTCAATTATTTGAAATTGGCGCTCTTTTTTCCCATTTTTTTTTCTTACAAATGTTTTTTTTTTTTGTTTTTTGTTTTTTTTTTTACTGTATTTTTCGGTTAACCGGAAAACCGCGGTTTTACTCTCTGACGGTTTTTCGGTTTCAATAATTGGAAACCGTCCATCCCTAACACACACACACACACACACACACACAGGCACATACACACGCACATACACACGCACACCCACGCGCACGCACACACACACACACACACACACATACACACGCACATACACACGCACACCCACGCGCACGCACACACACATACACCCATGCGCATGCACACTCACACACACACACACACACACACACACACACACACACACACACACACATGGATTCTACTAGGTAGTGTATACAGAACATTGCCAGGCTAACTCCTCTGGTCTTAAAGGGGCTGGTGAGATAAAGATCCACGTGACCAACGAACACTCCCAGTCCACCTTCAGCGCCCACGCCAACAAGAAGACCCAGCCCTCCATGTACGAGCAGCTCAGAGACATCTCCATAGACAACATCTGCAGGTGAGGCACACTCTCTATCTCTCTCTCTCTCTCTCTCTCTCTCTCTCTCTCTCTCTCTCTCTCTCTCTCTCTCTCTCTCTCTCTCTGTGTCTCTGTGTCTCTGTGGCACACACACACACACACACACACACACACACACAGTATACTACTACTGCAGTAGTAAATATGCCTACATTACGTTTGACTTCAGAGAATAATGGCTGAATGGGACCTTTCTGACTCTCCCCCTTCTCAATCACTCCCTCTCCCCCCCTTTTCAATTCCCCCCCCCCCGCCTCTCTCCTCCAGATGTCTGAAGGCTGGCCTGACCATGGACAGTGTGATCGTGGAGGCCTTCCTGGCCAGTCTGTCCAACCGCCTCTACATCTCCCAGGAGAACGATAAGTCAGTCCTGTCATCAACCTTCTTGAAATAATGTCTATGATGGACAACTCTCTCTCTGACAGATTCTGCATCTGTGACAAGTGATTGACGTGAGCAACACGTTGTCTGTGTGTCTGTGTGTCTGTGTGTCTGTGTCTGTGTGTCTGTGTCTCTGTCTGTGTGTGTGTGTGTGTGTGTGTGTGTGCGTGTGTGCGTGCGTGTGCGCCTCTCTCTCTGACCCTCTATCTCTCTCCCTCTCTCTCTCCCCCCTCTCTCCCTCTCTCTCCCTCCCTCTCTCTCTCTCTCTCTCTCTCTCTCTCCCTCCCTCTCTCTCTCCCCCCCCCCTCTCTCCCCCCCTGTCTCTCCCCCCCCCCCCCCCCTCTCTCCCCCCCTACCCCAGGGATGCCCACCTGATCCCGGACCACACCATCCGTGCGCTGGGCCACATAGCGGTGGCGCTGAGGGACACGCCCAGGGTGATGGAGCCCATCCTGCAGATCCTGCAGCAGAAGTTCTGCCAGCCTCCATCCCAGCTGGACGTGCTCATCATAGACCAGCTGGGCTGCATGGTCATCACCGGCAACGTGAGACACGCACACACACACGCACTATACACACACACACACACACACACACACACACAACGTGAGACACACACACGCGCACTATACACACACACACACACACACACAACGTGAGACACACACACACACGCACTATACACACACAGACACACACAACGTGAGATACACACACCACGGCTTAGGCCGGCTTCCAACACGTGACACGTTCTAATCAGGGTTCCCACGGGTCCAATGAAAAGTTTGTGAATTTGACCCAAAAAAATCAAGGCCTTAAAAGTTTTTGAAAATAGACATGGGTCATTGAAAGTGCTTGAATTCCCCTCTCTCTCTCCCCCAAAAAAATCTCTGTATTGCTTAACTTAACACATATTTCACGATATATTGTTTTGCTGTGCTGTGGTAGAGAAGGCAAGAGACTATCTAGTGTTCACACATTCAAGTTCCTATTATATAAATTCTCATCTAGATCTGTCTCAAACTATGCCGTGTTGGGTCCTTGAATTTGAGGGAATTGAGTCTTGAAAGTCCTTGAAAAGTGCTTGAATTTGATGTTTCAGAAGGTGTGGGAACCCTATAATGCTTTGGTCCTCATATCGCGATCAGATGTAACAATCTGACTTTTCTTTCGAAAAATGGGAATACATTTCCGCATTGTTGAAAATCAACGGCACATCGCTGGTCAACTAACACAGCTTGTTTTGTGAACCTGCTAACAATGTAAAGCAGTGTTATAGTTAACTAGGTAGCAGTGGGGGGATTACTCACCCAATCCATTGCGTTGCAGTGTTTTGGCTTGACTAGCAAGTAACTTGTCAAGTTTGTGTTGTGATTCTCAACAACGTCGAAACGTAGTTCCGTGTTTCAAAAGAAAAGTTCCAACATTTTGATTGGTTTCCGACACACACACTTGCCACACTTGCCACACACACACACACACACACACACACACACACACACACACACACACACACACACACACACACACACACACACACACACACACACACACAGACACACACAGACACACACACCACACAGAGCTCATCCCCCTCTTCCTGCTCCGTAGCAATACATCTACCAGGAGGTGTGGAACCTGTTCCAGCAGATCAGTGTGAAGGCCAGCTCCATGGTCTACTCCACCAAGGAGTACAAGGACCACGGATACAGGTGTGTGTGTGTGTGTGTGTGTGTGTGTGTGTGTGTGTGTGCGCATGCGCGTCTGTGTGTGTGTGTGTGTTCCATTTGCAGAGACTGAACACTGGTGCTTATCCATATTTTTCCTGAGCATGTGTGTATTCATCTGTGTATTAATAATGTATGTGTGGTGGCCTGGGGGTGGTCCAGTGGTCCAGGACCGTGCTCTAACGTAGTGCACACATTATGCCCATGTCGGCATGGGTTTGAATCTGGCCCCATGCCCTGCTGACATGCCCTCTCTCTCTCCCTTCTTCTCCTGTCTGTCTTCACTGTATCTGTCCAAGAAAATGAGACATAATGAGTGAGCCGCTCAGAAAAAATAACTTCTAAAGACGTGTGTCCTGACTGTGGAACGTTCCGGGTCCCCAGGCTGCTGTCCTTGGGTCTGGCTCTGCTGCACTCTGACGTGCAATAATAAAAATGTGTGTGTGTGTGTGTCCTGTCTCTCTGTCAGACACTGCTCCCTGGCGGTGATCAACGCGTTGGCTAACATAGCAGCTAACCTGGCAGCAGAGCACATGGTGGACGAGCTGCTGGTCAACCTGCTGGAGCTGTTTGTCCAGCTGGGCCTGGAGGGCAAGAGAGCCAGCGAGAGAGCCTCGGACAAGGGCCCCGCCCTGAAGGTACACACACACACGCACACACACACGCACGCGCACTCGCACGCACACTCGCACTCGCACTCGCACTCGCACTCACACTCACACTCACACTCACACTCACACTCACACTCACACTCACACTCACACTCACACTCACACACACACACACACACACACACGTAGACAGGATTAAACTGAAATCCGTTTTCCGTCTATTATATTTGAGACTTTCCCTCTTCACACACACACATACACACACACACACACACACACACACACACACACACACACACACACCATACTTCAACCTGAAAACACTTAACTTTTCCCCCTTCTTTCATCCAGGCATCAAGCAGCGCTGGAAATCTTGGAGTGCTCATCCCCGTCATCGCCGTGGTAACTGACATCTGTTTACCTTCAGGCTCGTTGTGTAACCGTCATTCTATTCTCACTCGCATTTATTTCGTTGATTCAAGCGACACGTCAGAAATGATTATCTGTACCCTTAACCCCCCACTCCCCCCCACCACTCTCTCCCCCTCCCCCTCCCCCCCACCACTCTCTCTCTCTCCCGCTCCCCCTCCCCCTCCCCCCCACCACTCTCTCTCTCTCCCCCTCCCCCCCACCACTCTCTCTCTCCCCCTCCCCCCCACCACTCTCTCTTCAGCTCACCAAGCGGTTGCCGCCCATCAAGGAGGCCAAGCCTCGGCTGCAGAAGCTGTTCAGAGACTTCTGGCTCTACTCCGTGGTGATGGGCTTCGCCGTGGAGGGCTCAGGTGGGGAGGAACCACCGTTTTGACTGCATCTGTTCAAGTTCTGATGAGTTCAGTGTTAAGTTTAGTTTAGTTTATTTGGTTTAGAAAAGGACAGTGTGCACATGCATTCATTGTCTACAGGAAACAAGAAGATGGGTGCATCAGATTTAGCAAGAAATGAACTTCCCTCCGTCATCCTAAAAACAGTGAACATAGACACAATTAAATACACAATATCAAACACAGGAAACAACAAACATCTTTCATAAAAGACAGTAAGAAAGTGCATGTAATACATAATTAACCCTAAGGTCAAATAACATACTCACAATCACAAATCACAGCCGTACCTGCCTAGATACACCTTAGAGTCAGTCTGATCAGCTTTGTTCCCAACCTAGATACACGTAAAGGCTGTCTGATCAGTATAAAGTGCATGGATACCGTCATATTATGTCATGTGTCATTGTCGTTGCTTTCTTGTTTCCCCCCCAAAACACGGTGTGTGTGTCCAGGCCTGTGGCCAGAGGAGTGGTACGAGGGCGTGTGTGAGATCGCCACCAAGTCTCCCCTCCTCACCTTCCCCAGCGGGGAGCCGCTACGCTCTGAGCTGCAGTACAACTCTGCGCTGAAGAACGACACTGTCACCGCGGTATGACACACACACACACACACACACACACTCATACATACACACACACACACACACACACACACTCATACATACACACACACACATACACACACACACACACACACACACACACACACACACACTCATACATACACACACACACATACACACACACACACACACACACATACACACACACACACACACACACACACACACACCGTGTATTTCTGTGTCTCATGTGTCTGATCTCTGGTTGTGTTCCAGACGGAGCTAAACGACCTGAGGAGCACCATCATCAACCTGCTGGACCCTCCTCCTGAGGTGGCGGCTCTGATCAACAAGCTCGACTTCGCTATGTCCACATACCTGCTGTCTGTCTATAGGCTGGAGTACATGAGGTAACACACACACACACACACACACACACAGACACAGGCATACAACACACACACACTTAGCTAACGCTGGTAAACATTTGTTGTTTTGGTGAGAGAAATCTGGCGAGCTAGCAAGATAATTTCAGTTCCATCACTGTGTGGGTATATGTACCCTATTTTAGGCTATGTACCAGAGGCATGTGTATGTAAATGGTAAATGGACTGACTTTATCCATAGCGCTTTACAACGGCCTTCACACATTCACTCACCAATGGCGGCAAGCTACCATGCAAGGCGCCGGCCCGCTCACTGGGAGCAATTTGGTGTTCAGTGTCTTGCCCAAGGACACTTCGACATGTGGCCAGCCGGGGCTCGAACCGCCGATCTGCCAACTTTGCGATCATTATACTGCGGCTCTACCTCCTGCGCCACAGCCGCCCCATAGTATATGTACTATGTTTTAGGCTATATATCAGAGGTGCATGTGTGTCCAACATACTGTATTTCTACTATGTGAACAACCTCCTGGTCTGGTCTCATCCATCATGTCTCTGAACCACGTCTCTTTACTCCTCCCAGGATGCTGCGTGCGCTGGATTCCGACCGTTTCCAGGTCATGTTCCGCTACTTTGAAGACCGAGCCATCCAGAAGGACAAGTCTGGTAGGCAGTAGTGGCACACAGCCACTTTCAACTCTTGTGTCGTGCGTTTCTGAAACTCCCAACTTCCAAAAGTTCATGATTTCCACCGTTCAGCTTTGTAAACAGTGTTTCCAGTGTTCAGCTTTGTAAACAGTGTTTCCAGTGTTCAGCTTTGTAAACGGTGCGACGTTCTGTGGCGTCTATTTCCAGGGATGATGCAGTGTGTGATAGCGGTCGGTGACAAGGTCTTCGAGGTGTTCTTACTGATGATGGCTGACAAGGTAAGGCCAGATAACTAGTTCCCTGTATGCTCCCCCAGACCCTCCTTGGCTTTTGGGGAGTTAGCCCATGTTCGATTAGATTAGATTCAACTTTATTGTCATTGCAGAGTGCAAGTACCAGACAACGAAATGCAGTTTAGCATCTAACCAGAAGTGCAAATAGTGATATAAAACATGATATAAAAACATGAAAGTATGGCAAGTACGGTAGTTAGAGGTATACTGTATATACAGTTATGAGCTATGTGCAGTTAAGGTATCTTATGAACAGTATGTAATGACATGTGCAGATGTATAAATAGTGGCTATATCAGAGAGATATGGGCAATGTGCAGAAATATGGAATGTGCAAGGTAGTATTTGTAAACAGCAGCAGTGCACAGGGTAATTGAGTATTATGTACCTATCATATGTACCTAGAACAGGAAGTTGATGGGCACGCATTGTTCCCCTTTTCATGACATGTTGTTCCTCTTCCTCTCTTCCTCTCCCTCTCTTCCTCTCCCCAGGCCAAGACCAAGAGCCACGAGGAAGAGTTGGAGCGCCATGCCCAGTTCCTATTGGTCAACTTCAACCACATCCATAAGAGGATCCGCAGGGTGGCGGACAAATACCTGTCTAGCCTGGCCGAAACGTGAGAACACACACACACACACACACACACACACACACACACACACATAGATACATACATACACACACACACACACACACACACACACACGCACGCACATCTGTATGAAGTCGTCAGAGTTGCTGTTCTCATGGAGTTTTCTCGTTCTCTTCTCCCTCCCCAGTTTCCCCCACCTGTTGTGGAGTGGCCGCGTGCTGAAGACCATGCTGGACATCCTTCAGACCCTCTCCCTCTCTCTCAGCGCGGTACGAACTGCACCCAAAATGTCTTTAAGGTTTAGGCAATACGGCTGACACACAGGGGGGGAAATCCATAGCCAAATGGACTGTTTATGTACCTCTCTTCAGATGTCTTCATCTGGATCATTGTGAAGATTGGCAGTGTTTCCCCACAGGGATTTTGTGAGACTGGCGGGTGGAGCACATCTAAAAATACATAAATAAATAAATAAAAGTCACGAAAGAAATGTCGACGGTGGGGGTAGTGCTGAAAAATGTGCTTATAAAAACACTTTCGGTTCATTATGAGGCTATGGCGGGACAAATTAGACTATGGTAGCCCACGGTCTCGTCTATGTTTGGGAAACTCTGGATGGGCGGTATTGTAATGCCCTGTATGGTGTTGACGCTGTGTTTCCAGGACATCCACAAGGACCAGCCGTACTACGACATCCCAGACACCCCCTACAGGATCACCGTGCCGGACACCTACGAGGCCAGGGAGGTAGGACAGCTCTGTCACATCATCTGCCTTTAGGACACATTCCAAACATTTCCATCCTAACCATTTACCAGACGCTTTTATCCAAAGCGACTTACAGTTACGAGATCACAGGGACAGTCTCCCTGGAGTAACTTAGGGCTGAGTGCCTTACTCAAGGGCACACTAGTAGTGGTGGGTGTTCCCAGGTGGGATTTGAACTCATGACCTTCTGATCACCAGTCCAACTCACTATCTACTAGCTCACCACTACCCCCTGAATGAATAGGAAAGGTGGGATCGTCATGTATTTACATCCAGTTCCGCCGGTGGACGTTAGTTCAACATTGAGCCGAGGGTTTTTGTCCTCTGTGGTCGTAGAGCATCGTGAAGGACTTCGCTGCTCGCTGTGGGGAGATCCTCAAAGAGGCCATGAAGTGGGCGCCGTCCGTCACCAAGTCCCACCTACAGGTGAGACACACACACACACACACACTTGTGAAATGACCTGCCGTTGTGTATTGTTTACTGTGTCCCTGATGACACTTTACAGCTGACTCTTACCCCCCATCCACGTGTGTGTGTGTGTGTGTGTGTGTGTGTCTGTGTCTGTGTCTGTGTCTGTCTGTCTGTCTGCGCGTGTCTGTGTGTGTGTGTGTGTGTGTGTGTGTGTGTGTCTGTGTCTGTCTGTCTGTCTGCGCGTGTGCGTGTCTGTGTGTGTGTGTGTGTGTGTGTGTGTGTGTGTCTGTGTGTGTGTGTGTCTGTCTGTGTGTGTGTGTCTGTGTTTTGCAGGAGTACCTGAACAAACACCAGAACTGGGTGTCGGGCCTCTCCCAGCACACAGGCCTGGCCATGGCCACAGAGAGCATCCT
>NC_137689.1:49313402-49318402 GCF_963989245.1 Nansenia antarctica | reverse complement strand
CTCTTTTTAATTGTTGTCTGTGAGCGGATAGTTCCTATTATATAAATTCTCATCTAGATCTGTCTCAAACTATGCTGTGTTGGGTCCTTGAATTTGAGGGAATTGTGTCTTGAAAGTCCTTGAAAGGTGCTTGAATTTGATGTTTCAGAAGGTGTGGGAACCCTGAATAAAATGAAACATATGAGTGGGACTACCCCCACTGAGAAAAAATTACTTAGAAAGATGTGTGTCCTGACTGTGGAACGTTCCGGGTCCCCAGGCTGCTGTCCCTGGGTCTGGCTCTGCTGCACTCTGACGTGGTCACCAACGCCACCATCAGGAACGTGCTGAGAGAGAAGATCTACTTCTCCGCCTTTGACTACTTCAGGTAAGAGCAGACACACACACGCACGCACACACACACGCACATACGCGCACACAAACACACACACACTATAACGTACACACACACATACACACGCATGCACACACACATACACACACACACTATAACGTACGAAGTTGAACATGCATAGAATATCTGTATTATGATCTATTATTGTCATCCATAAACTGACTCCTCCCCCCTCCCCCCAGCGCTGCCCCTAAGTTCCCCACCCAGGGGGACAAGCGCCTGCGCGAGGACATCAGCATCATGGTCCGCTTCTACGCCAGCATCCTGTCTGACAAGAAGTACCTGGCAGCGTGCCATCTGGTGCCCCCTGGTGAGCTAGGCGCCACCCCCGCACCCAGCACCCTCTCTGCGGGGATATTCGGATCGCTTATTGTGTCCAGCACTTCTCCGATATCGATCTTAAGTAAGCCTACCCGTGGTGGCTGGTCCACTGCAGCAGGGGCATGCTTTTTACCCAGGGCCGGATTGGCCCGTGTTTGCCTCATCACCGCGGTGCTGATAGATCCATCAACGATCTATCCTCTTCTTCTTTTTCTGCCTTTTTCTTATCTGTCTCTTCAACTCGATCTGTCGATCTCTCTCTTTCCCTCCCTTGCTCTCTCTCTCCCTCTCTCTCTCTCTCTCTCTCTCTCTCTCTCCGTCCCTCTCTCTCTCCATCCCTCTCTCTCTCCGTCCCTCTCTCTCTCTCTCTCCCTCCCTTTCTCTCTCCCCTCTCTCTCCCTCCCTCTCTCTCTCCCCCTCTCACTCCCTCTCTCTCTCCCCCTCTCACTCCCTCTCTCTGTCTCCCCCTCTCTCTCTTTCTCTCTCTCTCCCTCTCTCTCCCCCTCTCACTCCCTCTCTCTCTCTCCCCTTCTCACTCCCTCTCTTTCTCTCCCCCTCCCTCTCTCTCTCTCTCTCTCTCTCTCTCACCCTCCATGTATGGCCAGCTGTGATGCAAACCACCAATGCACCGCCTGTGTTAAAAGGCATGTTTAATGACCTCAGAATGATTACCCTCATCACGCCACCCGTCGCCCTTCAGCTCCATCTGTCAATTTGTCACCAAATTTGGAGAAAATGTACAAATTGACAAATGGACGTGTTGTTGACCACCCAGACAGCCCTCGCTGCTCATTCGTTCCCCGGTTCCCCCCCCCCCCCAAAAAAAAAAACTAAAACATCGTCACACTCTCATACACATCGAACCGCTCCAGGTACATGTTTCACCTAACCACAGATCTCGGATCAGATTACCAAAAGTTGTTTGACCCCTGTATCGGTGACTAGGGGCAACTTCTACCCCCCGCTTCCATTGGGTTCCTCTTCCTTCTCAAACGCATGGTCATCTCAGAGGCACGAGGACCAGCCGACAGACCTCATCTCCGCTCTTCAAAAACGCCTCACCATCGAATGCTCTTCAACAACAAAAATACCCTCATTTCATGATGTTTTTCCTCTTCGTTCACAGTTGTGTTGTTTAAGGATAATGTCAAAGTAGAGAGAGAGGGTGAAGGAAGACAAGAGCTTTGTGAAGGGTGCGATGGGAGTCGTGTGAGTGCCGAGTTGAACGTGAGAAAGTTGGAGAGAGAGAGAGAGACAATAAAAGGAAAGTATCGTGTCATGTAGAGAATAACAGAGAGAGACAGTCAAAGAGAGAGACAGAGATTAGCGTCCGTGTGTCCAGTGGCGGTGTGTCCGTCCCAGCCTATTGAGAGAGAGTGTGTGTGTGCGCGTGTAGACAACCAGGACCCGTCGTTGAACAGTCTGTCCGTGATGAACGCTGCTGACCCCAGGAACAACATGGACTCCAGCTCCCGCTCCCAGCAGAGCGGCCAGGGCTGGATCAACACCTACCCTCTGTCCAGCGGCATGTCTACCACCTCGAAGAAGTCAGGTACTCTCTCAGGTACTCTCTCTCTCTCTCACACACACACACACACACACAAACACACACTAACACGCACAGACACAGACACATACAAACGCACACACACACATGAATAATAATAATAATAACTTTTTATTTGTATAGCGCTTTTCCTGCAAACGTTGCTGCTCAAAGTGCTCCAATCATTATATAATCATCATTTAATTATTTAGTAATTTAAAGTCAATATTAAAAAGATGGGCCAATAGCTTTCTTCGGAAGACCAGAAAGGAGACTGTTGCAATAGTCCAAACGGGTGGTAATAACAAAAGCATGCATTAACACCTCTGTATCAGCTTGCCAGAGAACATTTCTAACTTTTGCAATAGTCCGTAGATGATAAAAAGCATTTCTAGTGATAGATTTGATGTGAGGCTCAAAGCTTAAGTCAGAATCAAAAATCACACCGAGATTCTTAGCATCATGTTTGCAGTTTGAAAGCAAGGTTCCCATCGTATTCAACAATTTGTCTTTTTGTGTTTTTGGTCCAATGACAAGAATCTCAGTTTTGTCCTGATTTAGTTGTCGTTTTTTTATTTTTGGACATCCAAAGTTTTATTTCTCGGAGACAATTCTCCAGCGAGCTGAGTGCATGTGAATTATCAGGCAATACTGATATGTACAGCTGAGTATCATCAGCATAACTATGAACATTTACACCATGTTTTCTGATGACTCCACCTAATGGGATCATGTACAGCAGTGGTTCTCAACCTTTTTTGGGCCAGCGCCCCCCTGTCCATTATCCAGGTCTCTTACCGCCCCCATCAAAAAAAGTAGGCTTCTTCCCTGAATATTAATGTTGACTAATATTCTGTGTTATATCACAGAACAACAATAACACAGCAGTGATTTCACACATGTCCGGTGCAGAACAAACAGTAGGCTACAAAACTGTACATTACAACTAACATTGTTTGTTTTTTAAGTGTGCTGGTGTTGCATTTCGCCAAATTGCTGTTTTATGATGCTAATATTTATTCATTTTTTATTGGACTTTGGGGGGGGTGGTGTCACAATATGGCGGCAAACGCTAGGGGGCTATTATTTAAATATTTTATTTAGTATTCTATGGTATTATTTTCATAAACTGACCACTCGAATTTCTCATATCAAAACATAACAAAGTTCCAAAGTTCAGAGCTCTGCGCTCTGAGTTTTTAGCTTCTCCATCTTCTTGATGACACTCACTTTTATTTTTTTTGGGCGCTGCGCTACATGTGTCTGCGTCACAGAGCCCGGCCAAGTTCAGTTGCCCGAGCAAACTGACCGTTCGTGCATTTACGAACGTACCCGTAATAACACTGCTGACAGCTGATCAATCGCAAGCAGAGTAGTGGTTTCCTATAGCAACAAAAGACGCTGACAGCTGTTCGGAGTGCTTATGTGTTCGTTTCCAGGACATCACAAGAGGAGCAACATATCACAAAAAAGCGATCGTATATTTTAGTTTGTAAACGTTAAGACGAACACATCGCAATGCTAACCTCAGACTGGCACTAGGGATAACATCCACAACAACACTTAACAGTAATACATTTATGTAATATACTGTAATGAACCTGCGAGGGGAGGGGACATTCGTAGCTGATTTCTCTAGGTTCGATTATTGGTAAGCGACAGAGAGCTTTCCGGACTGGTTACAATACGATCGCTTTTTTGAGATAGGTTGTTCCTGCTGTGATGTTCTGGTATGGTGGTATGGTATTAGGCATTAGCACTCATTTTAACTAAATTAAATTAATAAGCTGTATTGAAAGGAAGCGAACGCATAAGCGCAGAGGGTAGTGTGTATACGCGGGGAGTGAGTATTTGGCACGTCACTGGCGGGGACATGGACTGAGTATCTCAACAAAAATAAGAAATGTTTCGCTTATAGCCAACAATTACAATGAGCCCACAAACTGAAACATATGTCACTCAAGCATAGCCTACAAGGAAAACACTCATAGAAGTTGGGCATTGAAAGTTGGCTTGTGCTAGCATTAGCTATGGTGCATCCATAGTCAACATGACGTTACAGATGGGATGAACCGATTCTTTCTATCGTAGCCTAGCATAGTATTGCAATTTCTGCACTGTACATGAACTGTCAAGATTCTTCTACAATGCAGCTTACCCAGACACATTGGAAACTATCAAAAGCTCTGCCTTTGCTAGCTGAGTTTTTAGCTTCTCCATCTTCTTGATGACACTCACTTTTATTTTTTGGGGGCGCTGCGCTACATGTGTCTGCGTCACAGAGCCCGGCCAAGTTCAGAGCGCTCAGAGATGGGTGCTCTGACTGAAAAGACGGTTTGTCCGAGCGAACTGACCGTTCGTGCATTTACGAACGTACCCGTAATAACACTGCTGACAGCTGTTTTTCATGAGAAAAATACTTTATGCGTGAACGCCCCCCTTTAAAAAATATTTGTTCCAGCGCCCCCCGATGTTGTCTGAACGCCCCCGTTGAGAAACGATGATGTACAGGGAGAAGAGAATAGACCCCTGAGGGACCCCACATTATCAGAAACAGTCTCACAGGAAAACAGAGAAATGCCTACCAGCTAGATAAGATTTAAACCACTCTAATACAAGTCCTGAGAGACCAACACAGTTTTCTAAACGATGTATTAGAATAGTGTGATCTACTGTATCAAAAGCAGCACTCAAATCTAACAAGACAAGAACTGATACACTACCAGCATCTATGATAAG
>NC_137689.1:49300902-49305902 GCF_963989245.1 Nansenia antarctica | reverse complement strand
GGTAGCTATGTACAGTTAAGGTAGCTATGTACAGTTAAGGTGGCTATGTACAGTTAAGGTAGCTATGTACAGTTAAGGTAGCTATGTACAGTTAAGGTAGATATGTACACTTAAGGTAGCTACGTACAGTTAAGGTAGCTATGTACAGTTAAGGTAGCTATGTACAGTTAAGGTAGATATGTACACTTAAGGTAGCTACGTACAGTTAAGGTAGCTATGTACAGTTAAGGTGGCTATGTACAGTTAAGGTAGCTATGTACAGTTAAGGTAGCTATGTACAGTTAAGGTAGATATGTACACTTAAGGTAGCTACGTACAGTTAAGGTAGCTATGTACAGTTAAGGTAGCTATGTACAGTTAAGGTAGATATGTACACTTAAGGTAGCTACGTACAGTTAAGGTAGCTATGTACAGTTAAGGTGGCTATGTACAGTTAAGGTAGCTATGTACAGTTAAGGTAGCTATGTACAGTTAAGGTAGATATGTACACTTAAGGTAGCTACGTACAGTTAAGGTGGCTATGTACAGTTAAGGTAGCTATGTACAGTTAAGGTAGCTATGTACAGTTAAGGTGGCTATGTACAGTTAAGGTAGCTATGTACAGTTAAGGTAGCTATGTACAGTTAAGGTGGCTATGTACAGTTAAGGTAGCTATGTACAGTATGGTATATAGATGTATAAATAGTGATTATATCACTGTCAAAAATGTCCTGGGTTAATGTGGTGTTGTGTGGGGGTCAGATGGGCTATGTGAGGGAGTATCTCCTGGGTTAATGTGGTGTTGTGTGGGGGTCAGATGGGCTACGTGAGGGAGTATCTCCTGGGTTAATGTGGTGTTGTGTGGGGGTCAGATGGGCTACGTGAGGGAGTATCTCCTGGGTTAATGTGGTGTTGTGTGGGGGTCAGATGGGCTACGTGAGGGAGTATCTCCTGGGTTAATGTGGTGTTGTGTGGGGGTCAGATGGGCTATGTGAGGGAGTATCTCCTGGGTTAATGTGGTGTTGTGTGGGGGTCAGATGGGCTACGTGAGGGAGTATCTCCTGGGTTAATGTGGTGCTGTGTGGGGGTCAGATGGGCTACGTGAGGGAGTATCTCCTGGGTTAATGTGGTGTTGTGTGGGGGTCAGATGGGCTACGTGAGGGAGTATCTCCTGGGTTAATGTGGTGTTGTGTGGGGGTCAGATGGGCTACGTGAGGGAGTATCTCCTGGGTTAATGTGGTGTTGTGTGGGGGTCAGATGGGCTACGTGAGGGAGTATCTCCTGGGTTAATGTGGTGTTGTGTGGGTGTCAGATGGGCTACGTGAGGGAGTATATCCTATGGGCGGCCCAGACCTCTCAGCTGCTGGCCCACCAGTTCATCTGGAACATGATGACCAACATCTACCTGGATGAGGAGGCGCACCACAAAGACCGTGAGTCACACACACACACACTCGCATGCACACACAAACATGCGTACACGCACTCACGCATGCACGCGCAGACACACATTCACGTGCACACACATACACATACACACACACCTAAACACACACACACACACACACACACACTCTCTCTCTCTCTCTCAGACACTGTCATACACAGTCCACACATTGTCTCTGAGTGACTCTCTGTAGCTGACATCGTTGTCTTCGAGTGACTGTGTGGTGTGTGTGTGAATGACTGTGTGTTGTGTGTCTGAGTGACTGTGTGGTGTGTTGTGTGTGTGTGAGTGACTGTGTGTTGTGTGTGTGTGAGTGACTGTGTGTTGTGTGTGTCTGAGTGACTGCGTGTTGTGTGGTGTGTGTCTGAGTGACTGTGTGTTGTGTGGTGTGTGACTGCGTGTTGTGTGGTGTGTGTCTGAGTGACTGTGTGGTGTGTGTCTGAGTGACTGTGTGTTGTGTGTCTGAGTGACTGTGTGTTGTGTGTCTGAGTGACTGTGTGGTGTGTGACTGCGTGTTGTGTGGTGTGTGTCTGAGTGACTGTGTGTTGTGTGTCTGAGTGACTGTGTGTTGTGTGTCTGTGTGACTGTGTGTCTGAGTGACTGTGTGGTGTGTGTCTGAGTGACTGTGTGTCTGAGTGACTGTGTGGTGTGTGTCTGAGTGACTGTGTGTTGTGTGTCTGAGTGACTGTGTGTCTGAGTGACTGTGTGTCCGAGTGACAGTGTGTTGTGTGTCTGTAGCCGACATCGGGGACCTGCTGGAACAGATGGTGGAGGAGATCACTGGGTCTCTGTCAGGTCCGGCTAAAGACTTCTACCAGAGAGAGTTTGACTTCTTCGGGAAGATCACCAACGTGTCCGCCATCATTAAGTAAGGGCAAAGTGAACACCGCCCGTTTCTGCCTTTAGTCGACTGGTTTGTCGTCATTTTGTCGTTCTCATAACTGTCATAACTAACATAATTCATGTCAACGACGACAAAGCAGTTACCTAAATCAGGAACATTAGATTCGAATGATTTGCTCCTGTATTTGCGCCACGATTTGGTGCCCTAGGAATTTTTTGCATGGTGCCCTAGTCCTTTTTAGCATGGCTATCTAGTGATACCTTCTATCTAGTGATACTTCTAATGGTGTTTTAGCATGGTCATCTAGTGATACTAATGGTGGTTTAGCATGGCTATCTAGTGATACTAATGGTGTTTTAGCATGGCCATCTAGTGATACTAATGGTGTTTTAGCATGGTCATCTAGTGATACTAATGGTGTTTTAGCATGGCCATCTAGTGATACTAATGGTGTTTTAGCATGGTCATCTAGTGATACTTCTAATGGTGTTTTAGCATGGTCATCTAGTGATACTTCTAATAGTGTTTTAGCATGGCCATCTAGTGATACTTCTAATAGTGTTTTAGCATGGTCATCTAGTGATACTAATGGTGTTTTAGCATGGCCATCTAGTGATACTTCTAATGGTGTTTTAGCATGGTCATCTAGTGATACTAATGGTGTTTTAGCATGGCCATCTAGTGATACTAATGGTGTTTTAGCATGGCCATCTAGTGAAACTAATGGTGGTTTAGCATGGTCATCTAGTGATACTTCTAATGGTGTTTTTCAGGCCCACCCCCAAGGGAGACGAGAGGAAGAGAGCGTGTCTTAAGGCCCTGTCGGATATCAAAGTCCAGCCAGGTAACAATAACTTCCTTATTTGTTATGTACGTAATTGTTATGTAAATGTGACAGCAGCTAGAGAAAGCAGGAAAAAGTCAGCAACCAATCAAAATGTTCAGACTTTATTCAGAAAAATGGAAGTAAATTTCAACGTTGTTGAAAATCAATGACACACTCGCTAGTCAAGCCAAAACATTGTAATGCAATGGATTTGGTGAGTAGTGTGGATTTGGTGATTTAGTGAGTATTACTCACAGAATCCATTGCATTGCAACATTTTGGCTTGACTAGTGAGGCGTGTCATTGATTTTGTAAGTGTGTCTGTGTGAGTGAGTAAAACATTGTTCTCTGTCTCCCACTTGTGGCCATTCTAGGCTGCTACCTGCCCAGTAACCCAGAGGCCATAGTACTGGACATAGACTACAAATCTGGAACACCCATGCAAAGGTATTGATTTATTGGCTCAAAAACTCCACGTGGATAACCTCTGCATCAACACGTTTCCAAATGGCCAGGGTCCACATTGAGCCATGTGTTCAGACAGCATGGATGCAGAGAGATAAAGTCCCCCCTAGCAGTTTATTTATTGTCTGTACACCATTGATATCTTCTTTTTTTTTTTAAATAATCTGTTTATTGAAATTTTCCACGTACAACAAATATACAATACAATAACATTTTTGGTAAATACAAGTGACATGGTAATAGTGCAAGTTTAAGCCCAGTTTACGCTCCTGCGTAAAATCGACGGCGTAGGCTACGGCGTAGCTTGCGTAGGCCCGCGTAGCCTTGCGTAGCCTACGGAGAGGGTTGACGCGCACATCTCCAAAAATGTAAGTACGCGTCAGTTTCTACGCAACCGTAAGATCTGTGATTGGTCCGCTTGGTAGCACATGATTCCGACAAGATTCCGACTCTCTCGTCGGCCAAAATGCGGAAGCCATGACAGAAATGTCATTTACTTTTTCTGTAATTACTTATTAATAAAGATTTGAAAAATTATGATAACCATCGTATTATCTTAGTTTAATGTCATTTCAATGCATCATAGAACTTGTATAACAAGCATAACAAACAAAAAACGCTATTATGCTGCTTTGAGTAGAGCGCCCTATGAAAGCGTCAGGCACAGCCTTCCTATAAGGAGCGCGATTCACATTTACGAGATGTACAATCCTGTTTATTTAGAAATAAATGATTAGTTACAGGGAGCCCCATGGCTGTTCGTTGGGTTTAAATTATATTTATGATAGACATATTTAATGTTAAGTTATCTATAAGAACTGTGATTGGTCCGCTTGGTAGCGTCACATTCCGACTCTCTCGTAAATGCGGAAGTCATGACAGAAATGTCATTTACTTTTTCTGTAATTACTTATTAATAAAGATTTGAAAATGTATGATAACCATCTTATTATCTTAGTTTACTGTCATTTCAATGCATTATAGACATTTTCTTTACAACAAGCATAACAAAAATACGTTTTTTGATCACTATGGCATCGCCCTACCACCTTCATAGCCGGTGTTATTCACGGACAAACACGGTGCCCGGAGGCACCCTTTGCGGGTTAATAACTGTGGTTTACCGTGGGTTAGGATAACAATTCCAACGTGTCCGGATAGGGGAGAGGACAGGGAATCTGAAACCATTTGAATGGTGTCGATACGACACTCCTATCACGATCGACACAGCTAGGAGCGAATTCCCAGGAAGAACTTGTCTCTCCCCCCGCTGTCAACGGGAGTTTCATCCACCAGGAAGCGGTGGTGCGCGCAGCAGCGCGGGGGGGGGGGGGGGCCCGTCACTTACGGACGAATATCTCCGCGTCACAATGGGTTAGAATTCCAAACTAAAATTCTCCATGACCAGAATAGCATGCTGAACACACTGAACTTTGAAT
>NC_137689.1:49245902-49295902 GCF_963989245.1 Nansenia antarctica | reverse complement strand
TCTGTCTCTCTCTCTGTCTCTCTCTCTCTGTCTCTCTCTCTGTCTCTGTCTCTCTCTCTCTCTCTCTCTGTCTCCCTCTCTCTCTGTCTCTCTCTCTGTCTCTGTCTCTCTCTCTCCAGGCGAGGTATAACTTCATCCGCAGCATGGCTGCCTACAGCTTGCTGCTCTTCCTGCTGCAGATCAAAGACCGACACAACGGCAACATCATGCTGGACAGCAAGGGTCACCTCATCCACATAGGTACGCCCCCTCATCCCTACACTCATCCACATAGGTACGCCCCCTCATCCCTACACTCATCCACATAGGTACGCTCCCTCATCCCTACACTCATCCACATAGGTACGCTCCCTCATCCCTACACTCATCCACATAGGTACACTGTCATCCCTACACTCATCCACATAGGTACGCTGTCATCTCTACACTCATCCACATAGGTACGCGCCGTCATCCATATCCTCATCCATTTAACTGCAAAAACAGCCATGGACTCCTCATCCCCACATAGGTGCACAATCAACCACCTCATCCACATACTGTAGGTACAGTTGTGTGTACGATATGTGCTTTTTTGTCAGTATAAATACCTTGATGCACCACCAGTGTTCTGACTGGGGTAGTGAAGGTTTGACTGGGATAGTGAAGGTTTGACGGTGTGTCCCCTCAGACTTTGGCTTCATGTTTGAGAGTTCCCCTGGAGGTAACCTGGGCTGGGAGCCGGACATCAAGCTGACCGATGAGATGGTGATGATCATGGGGGGCAAGATGGAGGCCACCCCCTTCAAATGGTTCATGGAGATGTGTGTGAGGGGATACCTGGCTGTCAGGTGAGTGAGTGTGTGTGTCTGTGTGTGTGTGTGTCTGTGTGTGTGTGTGTGTGTGTGTGTGTGTGTGTGTGTACGCGTGCATGCGTGCATTACCTCTCTCTTGCTCTCCTCTTCTCTCTTGATTTGTTCATCTATTATTCTTATTTACTTTCTCCCTCTATCTCCCTCTCTCTCTCCCTCCCTCCCTCTCCCTCCTGGTCACCTGTCCCAGGCCCTACATGGATGCAGTGGTCTCCTTGGTAACTCTGATGCTGGACACCGGACTACCGTGCTTCAGAGGACAGACTATCAAACTGCTCAAGTGAGTACAGCGAACTGTGTGTGTGTGTGTGTGTGTGTGTGTGTGTATATGTATGTGTGTGTGCGTTAGGGATGGACGGTTTTTCGGTTAAACCGAAAACCGGGGTTTCTAAAATTAGAAACGGTTTTTTATCAAAACCGTCTGAAACCGTTTTTTTATTTTTTTTTATTTTTTTTATTTTAGAAGAATAAAATAGAATAAGAATAAAACTGGAACATGTCACATATTTGTCGTGTGTGAAAATAAAAATGATACAGTCTGAATCTGCCGCACAATGAGTGAGAGGTTTGGTCAGTTGTGAAGAATAACTGAGGATTAATATCTAATTGGGATTATATTTAAGGGTAACGAATCACTCTATGGGAAAGATAGTTGCCTTCAGTTATTGGTAGATAGGAAAGGTTTTTTACAATTACTCGCTTACATTTAATAAGATCATTTTCGCTGCTCTCTGTAAAGCGCATTGGGTCACTTTTGTGAGAAATGCGCTATAGAAATAAAATGTGACACAGGCCAATGAAAAGGGCTACCTGTAGGCAAAGTCATTTTTCTGTTTTTTACATGTGCTTAAACTACAGATTGTAAGCTTTCAAATGATGCATCATACATTGGAATCGGAAACAAATTGAAGACGACATGAGTATTTGAAAGTTGCTACACCTGAAATCACTAAGCACAGAAAATCCCCATCAAAGATAATGAATCCCCATCAAACAACAAGAAACGAAGTCATTGTGTTATAGATTACACTTATTTAATTAACGTAAAACTGTTCGGAAAAATAACGAGTGGGTACTTCACATCTTCGAGTTGAATGTTAGCTAAAAAAACGAAAATCTGAAAAAAAACAAAAAACTTTCAAGACGAATTTGACGTCTTTCTCATTTCCGAGAGGTGTCCAGAAACACCAGGAGCAGTCACAAATGTGATTTGATTTGATATCAATCAATCAAACTTTATTTATGTTCTATAGCACACATCATGCATTGAATGTAACTCCAAGTGCAGTATTTACTAAACCACAATATAATAAAACAAGAGCTATACGGATCAAGAGTGTACTTTGTGCACAGCGCCACTGTGTGTCACAAGTTCACCTTCAGAGCGGGTGTTCAGCGCAGCAGGCAAAATTGTAAGTCCGTTCCGAGCGCAGCTGAATCCTGAAAAGGTGAACATGCTCGTGTTTCTTGCGAAGAACCTCGATTAACGGACTATTTAATAGCCTTTAATAGCTTTTATGCTCATTTTTTGTTACTGCCAGTTTTTGTTATTTAGTTATTAGCCATAGGTTGTGAATTAGAATTAGAATGAATGTGATCAGTGATATCTTTGCACAATTGTTTTACCTGCTTGCACTCAATTTGCACTCGTTTGTATTTATATTTATAGATGTTTTTGTTTACGTTTTCTATTCTATTGTATATTCTATGTTGCTCAAAGAATAAAACTGGAACATGTCACATGTTTGTCGTGTGTGAAAATAACAATGATACAGTCTGAATCTGCCGCGCAATGAGTGAGAGGTTTGGTCAGTTGTGAAGAATAATTGAGGATTAATATCTAATTGGGATTATATTTAAGGGTAACGAATCACTCTATGGGAAAGATAGTTGCCTTCAGTTATTGGTAGATAGGAAAGGTTTTTTACAATTACTCGCTTACATTTAATAAGATAATTTTCGCTGCTCTCTGTAAAGCGCATTGGGTCACTTTTGTGAGAAATGCGCTATAGAAATAAAATGTGATTTGATTTGATATCAATCAATCAAACTTTATTTATGTTCTATAGCACAAATCATGCATTGAATGTAACTCCAAGTGCAGTATTTACTAAACCACAATATAATAAAACAAGAGCTATACGGATCAAGAGTGTTTGTGCACAGCGCCACTGTGTGTGAAGGCGCTACTGAAAGTGATGACAGAACGCATGTCTCAGAAGATACGCGGTCACTTAGTGACGCAAAGGTAGTTCTGTATTTATCTCTATCTGTATTAGTACATTTATTTTGAAAGCTCTATTTTGACAGCTCTACCATGGGCACTTTTATTTTGATGGGGCATTCTTTGTTGATTGACTTACGACAGTTCAGGACGAGTCAGTCTCGCGGCATGTGGTTTTTATGAAAAGCTTTAAGTATGTTCACTGCATAATTCTAAGTCTAATATTTCAGTGATTATTGAGCAGTATTCAAATATTTAAATACATTGAGCAGCAGCTGAAACTTTGTCTAAGACCCAAGATATTGAGAAAGCAGTTCATTCAATGAAGACGCTGTTCCAAGAGATGATCTTCCGTGCAGGCGTGCACCCTGGATCAGCGGAGCTGGTGTGTTAAGTGTTCATGTGTTTTCATGTATGGTGTAGCTTACAAAAGTCTGCCTTTCCACTTATATTTGTGAAACTAAGTAGCCTAAATGTGTTGCGACTGTGCTTACGGTGTTTTAATGGTGTTCGACACGAGTGTATTGTAGCAGTAGGGCTCAATTATTTGAAATTGGCATTTTTTTTTTTTTTTTTTTTTTTTACCTTTTCGGTTAACCGGAAAACCGCGGTTTTAGTCTTTGACGGTTTTTCGGTTTCAATAATTGGAAACCGTCCATCCCTAGTGTGCGTGTGCGTGTGCCAGGGTTTCCGTTAGAAAAAATGTGTGCCGGTCAACGTGTCCGGGAAGATTTCAATTTACCGGACAAACGTGAGATATTCCGGTCATCATATTCAAATATAATATAGCTGTTTGTCGCGGTGATTAGCTGTTGTGTAGCCTAGCCTATATATGCCGTTTAATGTCTATTTCTCATCCGATACGATTAGATGCGAGCTATATAATAAATATAATATAGGCTTTCATGATTCGCATGCACGCTATGCCATATGTCCAGCGCTGAACGCGCGCCACATTGTCAACGGAGTCGCTGTGGCGGTGCCCTCACTCAAGACACAATCTGGAGCCTTAACTGCTTTCAGTAGCTCAGTCAATCCCACATACTGATGACATGCGATTACATTTTTTGCCATGTGAAATGCAACTTGTAGCTGAGAGTGCAGCTTATTGTTAGCCGTTTCATTAGCCTGCTCACAGTGGCCTTTCATAGCGGTTTGCTGTTGCCTCAAACTGACCGCCGATATGTGCTCACTGCAGCGACTGAGATCAGTGAGACATTCTCATATTCGTTGCTCCTCTCGTGAATCCGTTATTCCTCCCCGATTTTTTGCACGGTGAGCAGAACATTTTTCCTTCCCCATGTAAACGCAGCCAGGGGAAAGTTTATTTCCATTTAACTCGGAACCCTCGAGCCGCCTCCATCTCTTTACAGTCAGACTTCTCCTCAGACTCATTGTAGCTTGGTTTCATGAAGTAATTGTTAAGCTTACTTTGTCTTGCCATGTGTACCTCTCGCTCGCTATGGTGCACTTTGAGCTGCAACGTTTGCAGGTTAAAAGCGCTAGCCTATACAAATAAAAGTTATTATTATGGTGGCCCGCTGCGCAGGGTTGCCAGATGGGCCGGGTTATCGCCGAATGGGCTACTGGGTTTAGCGGTAATAGACTGGTTAGGCTGTATTGTCAATCCCATCTGGCAACCCTGCCGCCGCTGTTTCGCATAGGCAGCCGCTAGCCTACACATTAGGAGTCATCATCATGCCGGCGTCAAATCATATCATAATAAAATAAATATATAGCCTATATATTCGTCTTTTTTAATATAGAAGGAATCAGAATGTGAACTTTAGCGAATTGTATTCAAATTGTGCTTAGAGGGAATTATTTTCACCGGACATTATGACCGAAGAGATTTAAATTTGTCGGACTTCAACAAATTTTACCGGACAAAGACCGGTAATTACCGGTTAACGGAAACCCTGGCGTGTGCGTGTGCGTGTGTGTGTGTGTGTGTGTGTGTGTGTGTGTATATGTGTGTGTGCGTGCATGTGCATCTGCGTGTGCGTGTGTGTGTGTGTGTGTGTGTGTGTGTGTGTGTGTGTGCGTGGAGAGAGAGAGAGAGGCTGACGTCTTGTTCTGTATTGGTGTGTGTCTCCCAGGCAGAGGTTCAACCCCAGTATGAGTGAGAAGGAGGCGGCCGCGTTCATCATCAAAGTTATCCAGAGCTGCTTCCTCAGCAGCAGGTAACGTGGGGCTTGTCCCAACTCTGCTCCTAGCTCCTCCCCCCTCAGCTCCTAGCCCCTCCCCCCCCAGCTCCTATGGCCCTGTTCCACTTCAGCTCCTTGGCCCCTGACAGTGTCAGATATGTTTCTGGACCTAAGTAGGCCTAGGATAAAAGCCCATTTATGGTCAATCCAGCATGCAGTAATGCAGCTAAGTGGACTCAGATAACCTAATCTGGTCATCAGATAGTTTTTATTCGTTTTTTCTTCTTTTTTTTAGATGCCAATAGAGTAGAGTGTTTTTCCTGTAATTTCAATCCAGTTCCCTGCAGTCTTATTTATTGGCCTATACACCACAGTAACAACAAGAAGAAGATTTTCATGTGTAGTTCCAGACCATGAAAAAGGCTGTGTTCCCTGATTGACTTGTCTGTTTTCTATTCCATACAGGAGCAAGACCTACGACATGCTTCAGTATTACCAGAACCAGATCCCCTACTGAAGAACCAACTTCACCTTCTTGGCTTCACTCCCGAAGACACTCCCGCTCCCCTCTCTCCTGCCTCTCCCTTTCCTTCAGTGGTCACCAACCCCACCAACTAGAGTCGACCCTGATGTGCACTTTATAAATGATAGTATCTCACAGACCTGGTTTGACTCGCTCTTGATCAAAAGCTGTTACTTTGTTAGGAAATCAAACACTAACCCCAACCGGTCCATGGAATCGAGCAATCCGTTTCTGCTTCAGTCAATCACACCCCCCTAAGATTGTCAGATCTCATCGTTTGTGTTCCCACCCCAACCTCATCATTACCATGAACATTTCACACTTTGAATCAAGTGTGCTTGAGTCAATCATATATTGGTATTCAGATCACATGTAGTTAACATATGTATTTCATTCACCTATGACCCCTGAATCTGTTCAGAGTCAATCAGTAGTATTAAGCAGTATTAATAAAATGAGTACATTTAGAGAAAAGTAGTGTAAGGCATAAAATGATACTGATCATCAGTATACTGAAAATGAGAAAGAATACAATGTATTAACCCTTACATTTCATACAAATATTTTGGGGGTAAAAGTTGCCATTAGGCAAAGATGTAGAATCAGTGTGCTCCTGTTCTCCTCACCTAAGCTATTAGTGTTATCTCCCCCTCCCCCCCCCCCCCCCCCCCCAGTTCTATTGATGTGATATTGAGGCCCCTGTAACCATGTCATGCTCTCTGGTGTCCAATCAGAACCAGGTGAGTTCCCCCAAAGCTATACTGCCCTGCAGAGGCTAACCGCAGTAACTACACATTTGTTTATGAGTGAAATTGAACTTCTCAATATCTGTTTTATCTTGTGACAAAGTTTCAGAGTTCAATCTTGCTCCATTTGAGAGAAAAAGGGATATAAATAATAGCAGTATTGCATTTGGTCAGTTTAAAGAACTGTAAAGCCATTTTTCTCAGTTTCACTGTTTGTGTAGTTACTGCGGTTAGCTTCTGCAGGGCAGTATAGTGTTACGGTTTTTGTACGAGACTTTTGATTTAAAATTTCCCCCGAAACCCTTCGTAGCTCACATAGTAGGCCGACTTCAAACATGTTCTGGATTCACAAGAGCTTCGGCCGCCCTCTTATCTGGACACTTTGACAACGCACGGCAAAGCATCAAATCTAGTTTAAACGAACGTTTTTTCTGAAACGTTTTTTTGGACATAAACATGGTACTACATTACGAATCGTGAACTCTAAAGAAGGCATTTCTTAATCAACATGATTGACATCCCATAATATATCACTCTGTGATAACACATACGCGCCTCAATGTCGACATTGGCCAAAGCTTATTATATGAGCTGGTCCAGTTTCAGTGTTCTGTATTAACCTCTTATACTTTATGATAAGAACTGGTCCAGAGTCAGTGTTCTGTATTAACCTCTTATACTTTATGATAAGAACTGGTCCAGAGTCAGTGTTCTGTATTAACCTCTTATACTTAGGTCAGAATATGAGTGGAGAAAGCTGATCTGAGAGCAGGGCTTCTGGCCCATCCGTTATGAATGGTTGGATACATATTCCTCTCCACTTCAAAATCAACTTCACAAACTTGCGAGTTAGTGTCATTCGTGAAGTGGTTCATGAACCTCAGAGGTCCATTGTTGTCGGGAAACTCACGAGTCACCAGTTTCTAGATGATTTCAGTGATTCAGTGATTCAGTGATTTACGGCTCTGAGGGCTGATTAACGGCATCAACCCATCACGTCTCCTCAGTAGCTCTGTACCTGTAGTTACTCTCCTACGTCTGTGTCATTTAGACAATTTAATGTTCGTTTGTTTGCAATTCTATTTGGAAACATTCCGCTTTCTGCACAGAAGAAATTATTTATTCACCTTTTAAAACCTATTACTTGAACCTCTAGGATTTGGGTTTAGTTTGGTGGTGATGATGATACCCAAAAAGCCATCCCTTTGATCCTTGGCACAAACAGAACTGTAGTGAACTACGACCCTCCGA
The DNA here is from genome assembly GCF_963989245.1 of Nansenia antarctica. Taxonomy (NCBI): domain Eukaryota; kingdom Metazoa; phylum Chordata; class Actinopteri; order Argentiniformes; family Microstomatidae; genus Nansenia; species Nansenia antarctica. The sequence goes on along the minus strand of NC_137689.1, from coordinate 49,288,160 downwards.
TGTTATGCAATATATTTATGTTTTAATTTGCGTTGTGTTACATATGAGGTTGCTGTACGTTTTAACGCTGTAACCCTTCTGAACGCTGGGTCATGTTGTATATCTACTGTCAGTTAAGATGTTTTACTTGGTCTGTAAAGAGAATTTGATCTTATATCTGTCTGATTAGAATAGATTGTAAGTATTATTTCGTTCTTATACTAAGGATATTTTGCTCTCTTAAATATATGATTAATAGCAAATACGGATTATAGATGTAGCCCCAATTTATGTATTTAAAGTATTTCCTGTATGTATGTTTATAATGGCTAACAAGAGACATGCATTTTAGAAAAGATATAAGGAAAAGCTGTTACATTTGTAGTTGTCATCAGGGCCTGAAAGCCTTTAAGCCTATATTGGACTGATTTGGTTTACTGTCTGTTTTATACTGTCATCCTCCTCATCCACTGTCAAATATGCTCCTCTGCGACTATCAAATCAGGATTGAGTTATAATATATTGTGTGTGTGTGTGTGTGTGCGTGCGTGCATGCGCGCATTACAGACTTGCCCATGATTCTTTGTGATGAAATGCTGAAAAATAAAATCGCATTTGCAGTCTCCCAATTTCATAATTGACTGATGTATATTGGCATAGATTATAATTCTGTAGACTATACATACTGGATAGGTGGATAGCATCAGTCCAATTAATGGATAACACCACCACCTGAAATATACTACCTATGTCCCTGGGCATCACTGAAGATCAAAAGAGACCACAACAAACACATGTTTTGACACCTGAACTTACTTGTTTTCCATTCTTTCATTTTCATCAGTATTTCATCAACATTTTACATGGAACCCTCAGCTCTCTGGCTCGTCTCAGCTGAATGAGTGACACACTCATGGTTGTATTTTCTACATCACTATCAGTATCAAGCTACGTCATTTAGCCTCCCCTATTGGTAAAGCATATTACAAGGTCAAGGACATCCTTTATCAAGTTCTAGCTGAGGTTTAATGACAAATGTAGTTGGTAGCCAGACTACCTCATCTGGTCGATCATTGCCGTGACTGTGTCTACAAATCCACATTAGCATAAAAAGGAAGAGGGCAGCAGATGTCAGTTTGTCCGAGTTTTCATCTGGGCTCTCTCTCTCTCTCTCTCTCCATCCTTTTGTTGCCCACTTGAGTCCCTCCACCACCCTACCCACCCTAAATGCCCAACCCCCTTTGTCCTTTTGTGGCGGGCCCAGACCGGGGCAGCGGGTAGAGGGGGGGGTATTCAGAGGAGAGAAGCCCTTTCAATCTACATGACAGCTGTAGGGTTCAGAAAGGCCCTCCCTCTTTTGTGCCCAAGTCAGTGACGCTAGTCCTTTGGAATAATATGTATGTGTGGCATTCATATTTCAGGAAGAAAAGACCATTTGAGCGTATTCAAGCAAAACAGCAGTGATTTCTTCAAGGAAGGAAAAAAAGGAAAAAAATATTTTCAAATGGTTTTTTTAGGCAACCTTCTTTACAGGCTCGTACAGACACAAGCTTGAACAATTCTTTGAACTGGGGGGGTATGCCATCAACGTCGCTAAAGGAAAACCCAGGCTTATTTTGATCCAAAATAATTTATCCCAAAATAAGCCTGGATTTTCCGTTAGCGACGTTGATGGAATACCCCCCAGGACTCTTCAGACCAAAACAAGGACCAAGGTCAGACAAACTGCTCATTTCTCAAGTTAGGACCACCCCTTCTAAAATGCAAATCCACTCATGACGGCCTTCAAATTGAAATGCATCTAATTACATTTCCTTTGCCGTATTTGGGCATTTGGTTCTTGTCCCACAGATGTGCCTTCAGACATGCCGTCTATAGGCTATGGCTTCTAGACGGGTGAATGAAAGGAGGGAAGGAGGGTGGTGGGGTTAGAATCAAAATGCAGCCTATTGTGTTGAACCCTAACCTCTTTAAGGGTCAGCTGGCATGTCACACCACAAGGCTTAATGGCCCCAACATTATCAACGGCCTGAAGAGATGGCAGTAAAAATGCCAGGCCGCCCTGTTCCCTGAGGGGTTAAGTCTGCGTCTATGTGTGTGTGTGTAGCCTGACGAGCAACGTCTTCATCCCACAGCAATCTCCCCAATACACACACAAGCTATGTTCAAATCATAATTTCTTCTCCAAACTTGGAGAGGGGGGACGAGGTAGTATCTCTTTGTTCCAATATGATTATACCATGTCTTACTTTCCTCACCCTTGTGATAACTAAACTAAGAGAGGGAGAGAGAGAGAGAGAGAGAGAGAGAGAGAGAGAGAGAGAGAGAGAGAGAGAGAATTACAATGCAAGCTAGAACAAGACTGAGTACAGAGGGAGCGCCTTTGACTTGGGCACAATAGACACTCCTGCAGATGGCAGACGTTGCTCCCTGCCTTTCTCTTCCCCCTCACCCCACACTGCCCAGATGGGACAGGGGGGGCCCAGTCTGAACCCCTACCCCACTCACCAGCAGCCCACGAGTAACGGCTGACCAACGATCTCCACAGTCGCAAAAAAAACCACCAGGACTCCTCTCTCTACTCACACAGGTGCCACACACAGCTTCATAGAAGACGTGGATTCTAGGCCTGTATTCTACTGCCTTTCCAATGGGTTTGCCTTAAAGGTTGAAGTCCAGAAAATACTACTACAGCATAGGACAACTATTTACTGATAACAGTGTAACATTTCACAATATGAAATTTTTGCTATACAAATAAACTTGCCTTGCCAATGTGTTATTCAAAATAAACATGACAACAGAGAAGACAAATAATACATTTTCTTTCCAATCACGTTTTAATGAAAATGACCTAAAATGACATACTTTCCTGTGTCTGTACATTAAGACTGTTGGTTGACCAGTGCACTCAGGTGAGTTGGCCTCTTTACATTGTGTTGAAACACATGGCACACATGAGGGAAAAAGTCAAGAATAACAAGACACTCTAAAAGTAAATGAATACAACCATAGACGTGTCAGTACTAGTGGAAGTGATATGATCATAACACAGAATGCAAACAGTGATGTCGACCCACAGACCTATTCATGACAAAGACTATAAATAGCCTTTGATTTGGTAAATATTGGTTTTGTTTGGTGAGCTTAGACCCTGCGTCATGTCCAGGGGGTGCACTTGCACATCAAGCCACCTCACGCTATGGAAACAGGAGATGCCCTAAGGGCCTGTTAGGCTCCAGAACCATAGTTTTTCAAGGCTACTTACTTACTTGGTGAGCTGCTTTAAGTCCATTAGTCACTAAGCATATCCAAAATAAGGACCTTTGCTTCAGTTACTATTCACTCACTTTGAGGTAACAATATAACAAAACAAATAGTGGAAATAATCACTTTCACAAATACCCCCCAAAAAAGCAATTGCTTGACAAACTACAGAATGATGCTGTAATGATAAACTCCTCTCTCTCTCACAACACCTTTTTGCAGGGTATCAAGTGAGGAAATGGAGACAACGTGCTTCAAACAAGAAATGACAGCCTTGAACCAAACACTGCTCTGACAACACCATCGCTCTCTGTAGAATACAACGCAACTGGAATCTGTAAGCGAGAGTAACTGGTCCCATACGGATGGACATACTGTAGGCATAGACACAGGACAATAATCACAGTTGTGAGCTCAGAAAAAGGCAGAATATACAAATAACAACAATAAGAACATTTCATTTGTTTCTTATACAAATTGTATTATACATGCTTTGGGTGAGGTAAGAATCTTAGAAAAAGACACATCAAATCAACATTCCTCATGTCTCCCAACATGGGGGGTATTCCATCAACGTCGCTCAAGGAAAATCCAGGCTTGTTCTGATAAGTCTCGTGAGACTTGCCTGGAAAGCCTGGATTTTCCTTTAGTGACGTTTTCGGAATCCCCCCTGGTGACAGGTTGACATGGTTTATGGCTATGTTTTAAAAGGATAGTTCACCCAAAACACTTAGTCATTATCTATGGTGTATAGATGGATATGCATTAGGAATCCTCTAGCTCAGCAGTCCATGGTGCCAAACTTGCCATTATTTTTTGGATCTACTCTCAGACCAGCTTCAGACCTAATTAGGGCTCATCATGACTGACCATTGATTTTGTGGTGAACTATTACTTGAATGGTTTTGACTCATCTCTAAGTAACGACGTTTCTGACAGCATCTTTGTATTGTCCACTGAGGATTCTCATGTATAGAGAATCAAACAAATAAAAGTACATTCATCAATAGACATCTGATATAAAAGTGAACTCTGTCAATAAGTGTTAATAACTATGTATGAAGAAAGGCAGAGTCTGAGCTTTATTCAAAAACACAGAGACAGAAATATATAAAATCAGTGAGCATCTGGAGAGAGACAACTATAACAAAGTCCCTGACTGTTTTTATTTCTTTGAGGTAATATTTCATATACTCTATTTGTTTCCATTTAGTATAAACTTGTCTCCGTTGCCTCCTATAATGCAAAACTATTTGGTTGGTCACAAATCAACAGTTGAGCAGGTATCAAAAGCTTTTCCTTTTGAAGTAATTTACAAAAGCATACCACTACTTTCTACAGGCGTAACAATACATGCAAACAACACTGTTGTATGGACAACTATGGAGAAGTACCTAGCTATACTCGCACTGGCCTCTCCCTGCCTGAGGTCTGACTGTCAGAGTTTATGTAAACAATGAGATCACATACATCCATAATGCATCTTTACATCACACAGCTGTCAATAATTCAATATGTGCTTTGGTTTAGAAAATAGACTGTAGATTTGGAACAAGCTCATATCTTTTATACAATGCATGCGGCTATCTATTCAGCTAAACATTCAAGAAGCAATCAAAGTCTTAATTCTAACACCTCTACTATTAGAAACAGGATCATCCCCCCGCCCCCCCTTCTAAAAAGAAAAAGAAAAGAAAAAAAGCGTGTCAAGTTTCCCCAATTTCAACGGCGATCAACCATCCCCCGTCTCGGAGGAGAATAATCGTCACAGTTGAAACTTCTTTTCACTCCCTCTGCTATCAGTCTTTCATCTTGTTATCAATTTACATTCTGAACGCCTGTACCGAGTGAGCAGAGGGGGGGGGGGGGGTTAGCTTTCCAGTAGAACTGCTAAGTGCTGGTATCGCCGTTAGAAACGACCCTGACAATAACGTTCCTGAGTTGAAAGTTGTCATTGTATGCTTCCATTCCTCATTCCACTGTTTGTTGCTATGGCACCGAGGCTGAGAGATGTAATGAGTGGCCTGTACTAACATCCACATGGGTCTATGAGGAGGTTCCTTAACTCCCTCACTCAGACACATGTGGCCCCTGACACCAATAAAAGCAGCACAGGAAGTGGTGGAATGGATCGGAGGAGAGCTTTTTCATTAAGGTTTACACCAGGATAAAATGTTCATAATGCCCCCTGCAAAATCAATTCGTTGTAAATGCCTGCGGGCAGATATTCATTATTTAGTCCTTCTGAGAACAGAGTGTAAAAGGAGATTTTATGTGGCCAATGTAAACACAGAATATTGAAAGCTTCCAGTGCACCAATCAGCAGAGGCTTCACAAACGACAGTACAACAGTCATTGGTCAAATTAACATTTGGAAATTGCACCACATCGTTGTGTGTGTGTGTGTGTAACTAAGTATATTCAGAGGAGGTAAATCATTGGTGATACTACATTCTCATTCACTTTGGTTGTGATCTTTAAGCTTATTTGTTTACTGTTGTCTCCTAGACATTCATTCTATCTTTGGATATCACTAACATTACCATATCCTAACAGTTTCTCTGCTTCACCTGTTATTTATCCAAAAGCTTTTTTTCGTCCCTCAAACAAGAATCTTTGTCAAATGTAGCATTAAGACTTTGAGAAAAATGGTTGGAACTATGAAACCCCACATTTTAAACGTAATATATATTGTGAGAGTCCAGTCCAAGACTCGTATTAATCTATTTAGTTCCTTAGAGGAAGTATGAGGTAGCAGTGTGACAAGACTACTTGTGCCAATAGACTTGCATTTAAAAGTTGGGAAAACTCAGACACAAAACACAACAGTACCGAAAGAGTAGATATCAAATAACTGAAACCAATCCCACCACACCCCACCCCACCCCACCCCACCCACATAGAATATTCCAACATTCACAAAAGCATAACAATAAGTTATCTTAAACACATACCCTAGTTTGACTTTTCCTTGAGACTTATGCTAAACAAGTTATATCAGGGAGCTCCCTGATCGTCTTCTAACGATGCCTTGTTTCCAACTGACTGTTTGTGCATATTTACACAGTAGCAGGTTGACTCATCTCTAGTCTACCACTAGAACACATCAGACAGTAACCAAATTAGCCTGCTGCCCAAAAACAACTCCTTAAATGAGATAACAGATAAGAACAAATCTAGGTATAATATCAAGACTCAGAAATTAGCTTAGAGATGAAGCTAGCTACCCTGTTGCCAAGGCGTCGGACAGAAACCCTAGGAGAAGTTTGGTAGGATGCAAAAAGCTATCATCATTAAACCCCACTGTAACGGCTACAGTGACATCATTTAGAACGTCGGACAACACTGTCTTTAAGACCATCGGGAAAAAGTCTCCACTGTAGACAGTGAATTTGGGTTTCTAAATCTAAATCATCTTGGTGAGGTCGGGTCTTATAGGCTTATAGTTTGGTGTACTTCATGACCTCCATTTTGTCTATCACAGCCATCTTTGAGAACGAAGAGGTAAGTCCTTTGCCGTTTGGTAGGTAATCTTTCTCACAGCAGTCAGAAAGAGAAGGAGGTGAACACACTCGCAGCAACAACAACAACAACAACAACATGTCTTTGGCTTTACCTGAGGGGATGTGTAGGCGGATTCTCGGAGTACAGTACAGCACAGAGCAGTGTAGGCGGAGGTAGAGAAGACGGGGCTAATTACAATGCATGGAGGAACATCATCAGGAATGGCATCAAACACACCATTCCTCATTCCAGTGCATTACAATGAGCCCATCCTTCAATTTCAACCTCCACCAGCCCCCCCCCCCCCCCTTTCCCGGTACACAGGTGAGGTATGAGGTTTGCTTTGTATAAATGAGATATATACGGTACATAGTGTAAGGGGGAGGGGGGGGGGGCGGGGGGAGAGGTAGAGGGTGGGAGTTCATGCTGGTGAGATGCATCCATCCATGAGGTATGCATACGTAAATGTACGAATGTTAGCTCGATGTGCATTCGGGTGGAGAGTTTCTGAAGGTACACAGCCCTTCTGAAAGAGGAGGTAATCTGGATGTCCAGTGAGGTATTGGGGTTGTAGTTATATATATAAAAAAAAAAAAAAAAATCCCCAGAATGAATTTCTTTGTTTTTTTCTAAGAGGGCGACGTGTGCATTTTCAGGTGAGCGAGGAGGTTGCGTTGCTGGGTGAACTTCCCGCTGCACAGCTGACACTCGTAGGGCTTCTCTCCCGAGTGGACGCGCATGTGCTCCGCCAGACGGTACTGGCGGGTGAAGCGCATGCCGCATTCCTCACAGGCGTACGGCTTCAGGCCCAGGTGGCTGCGCATGTGGCGGGTCATGGTGCCGCGCTGGGTGAACAGCTTGCCGCAGATGTTGCAGGGGTGGGGCCTGGTGAGCCAGTGGCTCTTCTCGTGTTGCCGTAGAGACGGCAGGTCCTTGTAGCTCTTGCTGCAGACGCTGCAGATGTGGTGGGGCGGGGAGTCGCCCGCCTCCGGCTCCTTCTCCTCCTTCTTCTCCTTCGAGGGCGACGTCAGGTTCTCGGGGGATTCCGCGTCGGGGTCTTCGTCCTTCGGGTACGCGCCACCTTCCTCCTCCTCTTCCTCCTCCTCCTCCTCTTTGATGTAGAGCTCGTCCTCCGTGTGCGTGTCCACGTGTGCGTTGAGCTGCTCCGAGCTGGGGAAGCCCTTCCCGCAGGGGATGCAGACGTACAGGTTGTCCCCCAGGGCCGGCTCGAACCCCTGCTGGGGCTGGCGGTAAATGTAGTTGTTGTTCCCCTTTCCGTTCCGCCCCCCTCCCTCGCTCTCGCTCTGGCCGCTCTCCTCGCTCTGTTCCCCGTCTCTGTCTCTGTCTCCGTTCTCCTCTCCGTCGTCCAGCTCTGGGCTCACGCTGTCCCCCCTGGGTGTGAGCTCTCCTCCTCCTCCTCCTCCTCCTCCTCCTCCTCCTCCTCCTCCTCTTTCTCCCTGCTGTTTCTTCCTCAGACCGTTGGGCAGGTCTCTCCCCGCTTCCCCCGCCTTGGAGCCCTCGTTCCTGGGCCTGGGCCTCTTGCGAGGGGCCCTTTGCTGCTGAGGTTCTGTGGTGGTCTTTGGAGGCTGTGCCTGAACCTCCCCCTGCTCAGAGGGCTCTTTGCCTGAGTTAGAGTTAGCAGCGGCGGTGGCGGCGGCGGGGGGAGTGGGTGTGTCGTCGAAGTCGTCGGAGTGAGGGGAGCCCTGCGGGAGGCTGCTGGGACTCACCTCCTCCGTGGCCGTGCTGCCTGACGGACTCTTCTTGGACAAGTCCAGCCCCAGACCGAGCCCCGTCTCTAGACCGTTATGGAGCCCGCCCCCTCCAGAGTGGCTTAGAGAGGCGCACTGCGAACCCGAGACGGTCACCTCCTCCTCGGACAGGTCCTCCTTGAGACGGCCCTCCCCCCTTCTCTGGCGCGTGTTGGTCTCCGCTTCTCTGGACCCCGAGCGGTGGTCGCTGCTGTTGTTGTTGTTGACTCTGTAGGGGGTGGAGGAGGAGAGCCGTTGGGGACGAGCGACGCGTCCGTTAGGGGTGGACGACGAGGTGGTGGAGGAGGGGGTCTTGCTGGTGCTAGAGGGGGTCCTCCCGTTGTGTTTCAGCCTCCTGCAGCAGAGGGCAGCCAGGTCGGGCAGCTGGAGGTACGACGCAGCCGTGAGGAGGGCAGAGAAACTGTGGTCGCTGGGAGTAGAGCTGGACATACGTCCCGTGTAGATGAAGTCTAGCACCTAGAGAAGAGAGGGGGGGGGGGGGGGGGGGAGGAACTCAAATATTCAATGTCCAAATTGGGGAAGTTTGTATTGAAGAAAAAGGAGACCATAGAAAGTGGTCAAATACAGTGCTTTATAAAAATAAAATAAAAGGTACCAGTCCGATCGCTCACCTGTCGGAACACAGAGGGAGTCACCATCTCGGTGTCCAGGGTGATGAGGTTGTCGTGGAGGACGAGGGATTTGAAGTAGATGCTGCTGGCCGCCAGGATGTTCTTGTGGGCCCGGAACAGCGCGTTCCCCACAACAACGATGACGTCACACAGGTAACCTTTGGCTCGCTGCTGGTTCAGCTGCAGCAGCAGCTGACCAGCGTAATTTGGCTGTTCCATCTCAAACACTCTTTTTTGGGGGGTTCACAAACCTGTGAGAGAGAAAGAGGGAGAAGGGAGGGGGGGGAGATTTAAGAGAGAGGGGATTGATGTCATCGATAGCTCAAAGGAATCCAACCGCAAACGCTCAGGACTCGTCGAAACATCCACTACACAATATAAAGAGCAGATTTAAAAAACACTGACACATTCTGCGTGTTCTATTCAGTGCAGATGAAGGAGAGGACACAAAGAAAAAAAAGACACCACTTTAGACAGATGAGATGCACCCCTGGGCAGGGGTGGTTGGGTGACACCTACACACAACTGGGAAAACTGGCTCCAGCAGGCTCCAACATGCATTTAAAATTCCTGCAATGCCCAGAATTACTCCACCCATTAGCCTAAGTAGGTTACAAACCTCCGATACACCAGACACCCAAGACTAGCAGGAGAGAACCCTGACAGAGCAGATCAATACCTTGATAGTAGGATGATTGTTTTGAAGCAGTGTGGAAAACTAATCTCATCAAAGTCGTAAATTAAGTGTTTCTCCATGGGATGGAATTGCTTGGAATGGTGAGATTGGTGGTGTGCATTCTCAAACCAAAACATTTTGAAAAGAAAAACATTGCGCAAACTCACTGAGGTCTTAAAACAAGTCAACTTAACTCTAAATTCAATATGAACAAATTATATAAACCACCACATAATATTTTAGGAAAAAAAGAAAGAAATTGCTACACCCTGGCCTGTTATAATCTCCTTAGGCACTATTCGATTCTGGGAAAAGAGAGAACATACCCCTGATAGTCATCCCTTCATTATCACAGCAGCCAGCTCCATTCAGTCTGAACCCAGCTCCCCTCTACTACCTCCACTCCCAGTAATGACTGGCTGCTTCTGATCAGCTATAAATAGAACAAATTAGACCGGGTACGGTGTGAACCCGCAACCTTCTCAATGACCTTCAACGTCTCAATTTTCCCACTTTTTTTCCTCTGAAACACCTCTCACTTACTGGTGTGTGTGTGTGTGTGTGTGTGTGTGTGTGTGTGTGTGTGTGTGTGTGTTCTTTATTATATCGAACATTTTAACTGCCAACAGTGCACGTACAATGAGTTTGTTTAATGTTTGTCATTGCAAGTAGGGATGCAACGATACAGATACCAGTACTCGTACCCAATACCATGCTCAAGTACTCATACTCGTAAAACTACCCCTAGATACATCCGCCCCGATACCACTTTACGGTATTGTGCCAAAGTACTCCCCCGCAGATTCCTACTCCCCTCTCATTGGCCAAATATGCAGTAAGACATGGGCCTCGTCGTTCTTTGGACCAAGAAACCATTCAAAGTGACCATCACAACAAGATGGCGGCTACTTCCCTGGAAATGAAGATATCTTCTATTACAGTATCTGAAATAAGTACACTATTTTGTATGAAACTAAAACTCTGTAAAGTTCTAAACACGTGACTATAAAGTTAAATAGGGTTTGTCTATGCTCCCCCATTTACAGAAAGAGGTATGGGCTGTGTCTAGATGTAATAATGGGGAATCACTGAAAATTGTTTAGCCCAACTCAATAACCTTATTAAATAAAGACCTAGTCGGTAGAATCCATGGGCCCTAGCTATAACCCTACTGTACCTACAACCAATATCATAGACAGTGACTGATATTGAAAATAGCTTCTGTAAAAGTAGGAACCTATAACCCATGATTAGACCGGTATAAGACTACAGTAGTTTTAACAATGCAGTTTTACAGTGCTGCTCCAGAAATAGTGAAAGAGAAATTGTGGAACGATTCTCCACCCATCCCATTTCCTACAAGGTGTTCTTCATCTGGGCCCGTAACAGTAGTGAGATAGGGCAGTGGCACCACCCTTGTGTATTTTAAGCGGTCTAGGATGGTACAGAGTTAGTAATAACTCTCTGCTGATAAGGATGAACCACATCTGTTTTACCACACATCGATACAGTATCACACAAATCCCAGTCAGCCAAAAATACACAACGAAACGTTTGAGCAATCCAATCTGAGGGCTGCACACTTGGTGTCGATAAGACACTATGGCTGTTTTTATGGGTTTGCAGCCCCCCCCCCGCCTCATACAGCACCGTATCATCACTTGATGAAATTCAACTGGCTTTGATCTGACTGTCTGGAGAGTTGTTTCACTAAGCTAAGATCAACAAGTAAGACAGTCAACTATGAAGAACATGTGACGTGTGTAATGATAGGTGGAATTCCTTTTAGTCTTCTCTGCCTTCAAAGGGGACTTTGTTCCTTACCCCTTCATCGAATGATCAGTGCTAAGGAGTAAAGATGCTCAAGTATCTGAGTTATTCAATAAAGGTATGTAGAAAAACACAGTTATGTATAAAGGTTGCGCATCAAAGCGCTATGGATATGCCTGAAGGCCATAGAGCTGAAAAACAAGTTGTTGCTTTAAATCTAAAACTGCTTCATGAAATCTTCTGTAGGTAAAGTGCAGGCAGGGTTTGGATCCATAAACAAACATGAGTAAACAGGTTTGGTTATAGAGTACAACTACAAGCTCTCCATGTCAGGCGGGGCTGGTATAGATTACTGGCTGGCAAACAAAAGCAAGCTCTTGTACAACACTTAAATATAGTATGTTTAAAATATAGTATGTTTACAGTGTGATCACAGTATATAAGCAACGCTACGTAGTGGCGGAGACCGAGACAGCAGAAGAGTGAGAACAATGACAAATGGTAGCATTATATTCACTATATCTAGTACAAATCTGTTATTTATTGTAAATAAGTCTGTTTTCTGGAGTGGGTCTTACATTTATGAATCATGACAGGAATGTATAATGATGCATCTATCGATTATCAGAGTTCCATCTCTAATTCTAGCCTTTGTCCTGGTTTCCAGTGATCATCCTCATCCCCTAGACAGAGGCCACAGACCCAAAGCAGTAGGCCCAGGCTGTCCAGTCATTATGCCTTCCCAGGCCAATATCCAGGTCTGCAGCTGGATACTGTAGGCCGGGCCACTGGTTGAGGGTCACATGACTGTATCTAGCCTGACTGGCATTAGGCTATATTTATTAGGTACCCTACGCGAAGCCATATTCAATGGCACATTCTATATTCAATCTTATTTTTTATATTTGGATTAGTGACAGCACAGAATATCCCATTAGGCTAATTGATTTAGTGCAGACCCCAGCCACCCCAACCAGTCTGCTCAAGCTGATGTCCACCAAGAGACGAAGCCTCTAACCGTAGCCTCGGGGCTAAAACTCAGAGGTTAACCAACAGCTACTTCCATCAGGCAAGCTGGCTTATAAACAAGCCTACTGAGGGCAAGTTATCTTTAAGCACACCCCATGCACACGGACTACCTTCCCTTAAGCACACAGCCACAAATACTATCTCTACATCCACTGCCACCGAGTGCAATACTCATGCTATTTGTATTACTACCACTATGGTATTGCTCAATTCTGTCTCGCCTTATTTGTCTTTCACAACTATTGCCACTTGTCTTATTTGTCTCTTATAAATATTGCCACTTTATTTCTCTTGTCGCTGCAATGTCGAGGAACTGAAGCCTAAGAATTTTACTCTCTTATACTTGTATAATGAGATGTAACAAATTTGAAACCTACAGGACTTGAATGGTTCTCTACTAAACGAAGAATCAAATCAGGACAGAGTTAATCGCTATCTTGCCTAGAGCAGGTTAAGAATTATTTGCTATGGGAATTGGCCTATGGGAATTAGCCACATTAACCCAAATTGATCCCCAGTGTTCGCATACACAGCAATCCCAATAAAAACATGGTGTTTGTGAATTGCATAATAGTGTAATTACTACATTCCACAGTGTCTGCTCCCTCTGTATCTTTGCAAGCGATTTATCTACTAACAAAGCTGCTACACTTGTGTCCATCCAAGACCAAACGAATGATGTATCTGAAGATAGAAACAGCAAGTGACTGAAAATACCTTTTGTCAGCAGAGATGACGACACATAACAAAAAGGCAACATCACGTCACCAGAAAGGTGTCTCTATATAAAACATGACGAAATTAAAGAAAAGGAACAAATAAATATACCAATCACGAATAACAACTACAACTTTTCATCTAGCTGTTTGGCGAAAGTATTGTGGATATCCTGCTAGATTCCTGTGTGTTACCATGTATATGTTTCCCCTCCTGGATGCTACGCATGTTAAGAGGTGTCAACAATAGCATCATTACTTATGGTTTAAATGGTGTGTTGTGTTATAAAACATTGCTTAACATCAAAGGTGAAGAACAAATTCATGTAAAATGGTATCAAATCAAAGCGCTATGGTCGGATATGCCTGAATTCTGAAACGAATAACTTTTGATTATTTATGGTCGTTCATGAAACCTGTCAACACGATTTGAAACGTGACAAACATTATTTCGAATAACGTTTTAGAACATTGCCTTATTATTTCACTGATGAATATGACCTGAATAGGGAAATAAGGAGACGGAACATCTCGATATATCAGCGACTACCTACCACATAACATAAGATACAAGGTTACATAGGCCGTCGCATTCGAAGCAAAAGACAAACATTGTAGCGACGCTGTGATCCTGATCATCTAATTATTCTCCAGTGATAGTACACTGTTTCAGCAGTGATCCTGATCATATCATTATTATCCAGTGATCGTAACACTGTTTCAGCAGTGGTCTCCCTCTGGCCACACATCGCCCTGCTGTGCTCTAGTCTGCGGTGAGTCCTACACCGACAACCATTGGGTGAGACGATTGCTTGGGAGCTGGCTGAAGCCGAAAACACATACCAGTGTGTAACCAGGTAAATCCAATTACACTGTTGGAAACACATTGCGAAAATGTACCAAATCTCTATCTCTTGCCAGGGAGGAAATCACTCACCGAAGCCCGCAATGCACGGATTAGTGGGGGCCAAAGCGCAGGTGGTTGATAAGCTGCTCTACGAGGGCTTCGAGTCCGTGGTGGGCACACAACAAGAGGAGAGACCCTCTGGACGGACAACGAGAGGAGAGACCCTCTGGGTCAGGCGAGCAGCCCACCGCTTGGTTTTAGTGCATTTTTCAAAAGCTGCATTCGACACAAACACACACACGGACATAACAGATGCCGATAAGACAAGCGGAGATCGACAATACCTCAAATCATCGATGAAAGCGGTTTCAATATCCCATCCTGATCTCACACCTCATACCCCTCCGATCGCCATCTTGCCACTGCAGGTTTGTGTGACGCAGGGAACCCCTAACCCCTGACCCACATTTAAATAAAAGCCAACTGAATTAGGGAGAGAGGGGAGGGAAAAAGCAGGCGCTCCTCAACGCATCCGCCGAGGTGGGCTGGGCTAGAAAAAAAACGAAGAAAAAAAAACGCCCAAGACCAAGGGATTTACTATCACTAGAGCTTTTGGTTAAGGTAAAGCACGACATACGTTCAGATGAAGACCCAGGAATATCATTGGACCTCGGATCGGATAGCCTAAATAGGCCTACCATAGGCCACCATGATTTGGTATCTGATCATTAAAGGCTGTAAGAGTAGCCTACCTAAGAAAAGTCCTATGTGTGACAATATGTCACCTCAATATGCTTGGTGTAAGATACAAATGAACAGTCCTAAGGGTCAGTGGCTCTTCAGATAACATCTTTAAAAAGTAATTAAAAAATAAAGCAATCATTGAGTCAATCAATCTGACAGGTAGGACACACAAATCATAAGAAGTTACAACAATGGTTTTAACCAAACTACTATTTTAAACTGTACCTGCTAGTTCCGATCCAGATAGCCTGAAGTATGACTGCCACTGTAATCTCACTGTAACCTAAAGTATCCCAGTTTTATAAATAAAACACATGTTTATACACTCTACAAGTTGTTGCCATAGGCCTACAGCACCAAGCCACACTGCAAGATGTGCATACAATCAAAGAATGGACCACAATCAAAGCAATGCCAATGGAATTTTCACAAGAAAATAGCACATGATGTCTATCACCTGTGCTCAGGAAATTACCTTCCATGAGCAGCATGGAGATAAGAGATATGTTCATAAGAGATATGTTCTGCTTGTTTTGGTTAAGGCAAGGTACAAAAGGTTGCAATAATCTCATTACAACATTCATCAAGTCATATTCCTGAATGTCATTTCATAATGTGAAATATTATAGAATGTGGCTTTAATTAATATATTGAAAATATATACTGTATATATTGTTTGAAAATTGGTACCAAAAACTGAAGCAGTTCAAACAAACAGTTCTGTCTAGTCAATGAAAAATGTCCATGGGAATTGTTATAAATAACATTACAAACACAAAAAAAGGACAATCAAGAAAAAAGATAATAGACAATAAAACATTTTAAATACTTCCTTACACACATAGTTTTTGTTTTCAGACTCACCTATTGTACTTTTTGAAAGACTCTCCTAATCCTCATCCACTGAGACCTTACTGTACCAGTCTGACTGGTGAACTAGCCTGGGAGTGGTGTCAATAGTAAAGTGTCCTGCTCTCCTTGTGTTACTTCCTTCATCTGTACTTAAAGCTCATGCTTCCTCCCATTCACCCCTCTCATCAGAGTAGTGCTGCAGATAAAGTGGAAGACTAGGAGATGAGGTCAATCAACACGTTTGAGATGCTGCCATGGTCTCGTGCTGAATTTATTGGTATGCCATGACAAAAACATATGCCCCCTGAGGGATGTCCAGTTCACGAACACCTCAGTTCATTCAAAGCAGCAGAAAGGGTACAATAGCTCATACATATGATCCAGTGAGGGACTTGACTACCCTGTTGACAAGCTTACATGATCAAATTGAAGTTTAACTGGCACTGCAAACAATATTGTACATGTTGTACCCTTGAGCCCCCCCCCCCATATTAACCCTTTGATTAAAAGTTTACTTTGACAAAATAACATAAACAATCATAAAACTACTTTGTCCTATGACACAACAGTGTATTTTCAATAAATATACAGAATTAGAAAAGCATTAGACATTTTAAAATACATTTGTTTAAAAAGAGTTTGTTTAGGAGTACTATTAGTAATAGTTATAGTCAATACCCCAACTGCAATGATAAACTAAAGTACAGTGAAATAATTACGCTTTTTTTTCGGTCTGTTTAGCTTGTTTTAAAGTAGCAATTACTGATTTCTGCCTGCAGTCACCAACAAACAATGGGGAACATGAATCTTAGCATAAATAGCATAGATGTCTATGTTCTGCTCAAGGACATCCCAGAAGAGCATTATTAGTTTTCAAAAGATTACTTTAAGCATCACTTGTTTACAAAATCCCCTGTCAAGAAAAAAACATAAACAATACAGAATGTAAGTCCTTATTGCTTTGGTTCTGACTTCTACTGTCATCACTGAAAAGACAAGTCATATTATAATTATAATTAATGAGTATATGTTTGTCAAAACGAATTCTACACAACTCAAATTTTAGACATCGGTGGATTAATACATGTCCAAGTATGCTAGAGGAAAAATTAAAGTGCAGTCCGATAATTTCACATGGGAGAAGGAAGGGCGCGTACACGGTACATAACATATTGGGTGCGTTCGTAAGCACGTTCTGAGAGCGCCGGAGCGCACACAGAGTTCAACGTCATAGAAGGATCGAGTAATTTGATTGGACGACAGGCATTCCATAAGTGCTGATAACATTTCCAGAGCGTGTTTAAGAATGCACCCCACTGGTGGCAGAGACGAAAACGACCACTTCGACATCACCTTCGCTGTGTATTCTGGGTACATACAGATCCACCATGGCGGCGAGCAGGAGGCTGCACAAGGTACATTTCCTGATCAATCAAATTACAATTTTCACTAAGAGAAACAATAGAAGTGTTGCGTGTGAACCCTTAAATGTTTAGACAAAACCGCAAATGTCCTTTAATCGGTATCGTTCAGCCGTCTACTATCAGATAATCAGATACAATCCGTCAGACGGGAGATTAGAAGAGGCTAGCGAGCTAAGCTAAGCTAACGCGTTAGCCGTGCTAGTCATGTCGGCTAGCTGAGCACCGGCGTTCTTACCCGCCGGCTAGGCCAGAACACAACCAACTGTTATGTGTCAAATAACACGAGTCATTCCCGTTAAGATGCTGATTTAAAATGCTACGTTGTTGAAATGTAGCTTTCGTTCGTTATAGTGTCAAATCTAGGATTATGTTTTCTGTGATACTCCGAATGTGTACTAGCGAAACGAGTTTGTTAGAAGTAGCTAACCCTAACCCTGCTACCAGGGGTGGGAGTGAGGGAGACGACGTCGTCAGCCGCTCACCCAGACTTCACTTTAGTTTGGCTCGTTTGTCTGTTCTCATATCAAACACGCGGCGTTAGCCAGGTAGCTCATCATGACATAGAGGTCCGGAGGTTTGGGCGTCTCGCTTCGCGTGATTTTGAACAGTCATCGAATGAATCGAAAGCGAAAATGTAGAAGTTGAGCGACTGCCAAATGAAGTCAGTTTCATTCATTCGACCTCGGACCCGAGGCCTGCTATGAGGCCAACATCAGCTGAGCAATACTGGTAGTAAACACGTTCTTTATCAAAATGGCTAGGTGGAATTGATTCAGGGTTATACATTATTAGCTAGTAAATGATCGATCAACGACGTCAAATTCGAGGTAGGGATTCAATTTGGAAGCAGGCGTTCTCTTTATTTTACCGCAATGGCCGTATGGTCTCCAAATAACATGACCAAGTCACTGCTACAACACAATTCTCTGTAAAAGATAACAAACAAACATGTATGACCTGTTTTTCCTGTCTTACAAGTGTGTACTCCAGTGACCCAGTGTATGCTAGGAAGCACTAACGAAGGGGTGTGGCTGTTTTGACAAGATGAGCCAGTTGAAATTGCTCACATAAACACAATGTTTATGTATGTGGTACACTGCAGAAATGTCTTTGTAATCATTGGGCCGGTTTCACAGACAAGGTTTAAGCCTAATCCTAGACTAAAAAGCATATTCAATGGAGAATTACACGGAGAATTACAAGTGTAATTTAGTCCAGGACTAGGCTTAAGCCTCGCCTGTGAAATCGGCCCCATTAAGTTTTTATGACACTGGCAACACAGTGAAATAGTGTTCCATCACTCCTTTATCTTCATAAAGCCTACTGTACTTCCTGAATGTGGACATTTTATGATGCATGATCAAAGTTTACAGAAGAACTCACGTATGTTTTCTATTCTCTGTTTTACAGGAACTTGATGAAATCCGCAAGTCTGGAATGAAGAATTTCCGTAACATTCAAGTGGATGAAACAAATATTTTGACTTGGCAAGGGCTCATCGTTCCTGTAAGTAGTGATACTACTCTCCAAGACAACATTGACCTAGGGCTGCACAGTTAGTCATATACTGCTTAAATCATGATTTCGATATTGGCCTCCAAAATTAATTGATCGTCGCAGGGGACGATTACTTTTTATTTCCATGAAAAAAGAACAAAGCTTGCCTGGTGGATTACAAACAAGTTATTCATGGTTTAATTTGTCTGACCAATCACAGGTGTTTGTTTTCGAGTGTGTGGTGTGTTAAACTATTTCCGTCTCTGCTTTACAACACGTTTATGACCAGTGACAATAGGCTCCACAAGGCAAAATGTAAATACACAGGCAAAGATGAGGTAGGTATAGACCTATGATAGGCAAAGTAAATGTCAGGAGGAGCAGAGGAAGGCGAAACGTTGGTTCCAAAAAAGAGTTCAGTTTCTGTTGTGTGGAATTACTTTGGATATGGGGCCAGGGATGTTAATCAGGAGGAACACCAGGGTTTTTCCTGCCTCAAAACAAGGCGTAGGCAGTCAGATTGTAGGTGAAGATTTATTGTGTGTGCGCATGCGCGCAAACAATTTGTGAACCCGCAAACCTGGTGCTTGTTCTTTTAATGACATTATTGAGATGCTGACATTATTAAGAAAATGGTTACTCTATTCTCTTTTTCATATTTTTAATTGGTTTGACAATAAACATTATTTTCTGACCTTACGGGCCTTAACTAACCAGACTATTTCTCCCTCAGAACTCAGGATTTATTGTGTTCTTGCTCTCCAAAACCCCCCAATTTCTTCTATGTTGGTAGTGTGAGATTTTTTCTCTTCCGCTCACTGTTTCTTTGTTTCTTTATATGAATCTCTAGCTAAGGCTAGTTACCAGCTACAAGCCTCGTTAAATTAGTCTAAAGTAACCAGTGCGCTCCCAACTACGGTTCAGGGCCAATAAGCTTATGTCCCTTAAGGGGCTCCGCTCAATGATTGCCTGCTTATGCCGTTGATGCCATCTTTCTCTCTGTTTCTCTCGATAGTCTAGCAGCGCCTTCTGCTGGGATGACCAAATTGCAATAATAAATGCACGGACAATTTTGTAAAAAAAAAGTTCTTGCATGATTTCTCCTAGAAGGCTCAGGCAGGGTGAAAAAAGCCTTAGGCCACCTAAGCCTTTTCAATGCAGGAGAAACCCTGAACACATACTATGCAAAGTGTGCATTTGCGTCGTGTCAGGACTAATCTTTTCAACCACCTGAGAAGTCATTATGAACTGGATTATGAACAGTGCATGAAGACCAAAATCCCTGTCAAACACAGACATCCATAACGCAACGCAAAATCCAACGCATTCTCAAGGACATGTTGAAATAAGATGTGTCCAATAGAGTTTTTGCTATATTTCTTCTTTCTTTTTATTTGTCTGTGTCTTATATTAATCTCATCCAACCCCCCCCCCCATTTTCATTTTAACAGGACAACCCCCCATACGACAAAGGTGCGTTTCGAATTGAGCTCGTTTTCCCAGCAGAGTACCCCTTCAAGCCCCCCAAGATCCAGTTCAAGACGAAGATCTACCACCCTAACATCGACGAGAAGGGACAGGTGTGCCTGCCTGTGATCAGTGCAGAGAACTGGAAACCAGCCACTAAAACTGACCAAGGTACTGTGTGGAAACACACACACACACACAAAACTTGTGTTATTACGTAACTTTTTTACTTTATGGCGTTCCATATATAGAATTTAATATAGAATTTAAACTGACCTGGCCAAAAGCCGATATCTTCTTTTCCCTGATATCCACTGGTATGCTGGTCACATCTCTGCTTTCTGGTCCTACCTCAACTGTTTCCTTTCATTACAATCTCTGCACAGCTGAGTAATGCTTTACATTCGGCTGTTCAAAGCAGTAATATATGCATTTCATTTAACAGGTTATCTCCAGAGCGTGTTGCCTCAAGTGTTTCTCTGTTTGGTCTTTCTTTCTGCAGTGATTAATGCCCCTAAATTAGAATATGTTTCAAAATGTTTGTGCTGATCACCACATATCATGTTTTTAGTCTCTTCCATCCCAGTGATGGTTACACACACATCTTGAGCTAGTGTAACAGGCCTCATGCGGCTGCAAACAATATATTGCTTCTGAGCTGAACACGAATTTCGAATCGGCCTCCTCTTTATAACACACGTGACTGTCACCAAAATACCCGAGGTTAGCAAGCTACGCCACCGTAAAGCTAGCAATTTGATGGTGTGGGAGGGGGTGAGTGAGTTCATCACCTTTTCAACTCGGTTACATTACGACTGGATAGGTTTTTCCACAAAAATGCCTTTGCCTTAATACAGATTTTTTTCTGTGATTGACTTTCCCCCAAAACAATCACCTTTTCTTGTGATGGTCATTGTTGTGCTGATGACCCCCCCCCCTGTCTCTACCCCGCAGTGATCCAGTCCCTGATTGCTCTGGTGAACGACCCCCAGCCCGAGCATCCACTGCGGGCAGACCTAGCAGAGGAATACTCTAAGGACCGTAAAAAATTCTTTAAGAACGCAGAAGAGTTTACAAAGAAACATGGGGAGAAGCGACCTGTGGACTGAGAGCAGCGGTGGGACTCCCTCCTCCCTCTTCAAGAACCCCGTGACCCTCTCTGCTCTTACCTTTGCTCCCCAAAAATTGCACCCAACACGCATACACACATTCTTCTAGCAGCCCCCCACCACGCCCCTCCTGGAGTGGTGTATCTCAGTTTCACTTTGCCCTGGAAGCAGGACTTTTTTGTGAATCAGACAAGTCTGTCACTTATGGGTGTTGGCTTGTGGCTGTTACTAACTTTCTACTGATTTCTTAAATTATAAACATGTTGAAATTGGTCCTAGAGGGCAACTTGTTAAAGAAAATGAAAGAAAGACGAGCAAAATTGATGTTTCGCTAGATTTGTTCACAGAAATGTTTGAGTCCCTTATGCAGATCTCTGTATAGAAATTTCGGGTTTGTTTTGAAAGCTAAATGCAATGTTCAAGTTGTGGTTGATTGTTAATCCTTATTTCCTTTCACTCTCTCCCCACATAAATATGTAACAAAAAATCCAACCCCCAAAGCAAGGAAATTATAGATAACATGTTAAAAGCCCCAAGGTTCTGGAGTTGTGTGGCAAAATGTCTCTTTTATATATATATTTCTTTTTTTTTCCTTTTTTTTTTTTGCTTAAGTTGCACTTTACTCTGTGGAACTAGCTTTTAAGTTCACCATAAAACTTCAGTTTATCACCAGTACAATGTTTCAGATGTTATAAAAATGAAGAGAAAAAAATAAGATGTTGTATGACTTGAGTGATTACCAGAGAAGTATTTGAGTGTGTCTAGTACGTGGTGTTATAAGGTTAAGGTCTGATAAGGATATAGCGCTCTTTGATTGTACCCTTTGGTCTCTTTTCGGGAAGTCATTTTCCACATGCAGAACATCTGGTGGCTATTGAACATATTAATTATTACCAAGCCTCTTTGAATAGCACTGATTATGTTTTGGCATACAACACACATACTGGGTGATTGACTCACTGGGGTGACTCAATCTTTACTTTTCTGTTTCCACATAGTAGAGCTATCTGGACTTATTGTTACTATTTACATTTGAGATGACGATGGTTGGGTCTTAAAATGGGGTTCACAGTTTGTCCTGACCCTGTGCAGTGACATCACCATGACATTTATTGAATAGGAAATATTTTCAAACCAGCATGATGAACAAACTGCATCACGTTTTGTACACTGATGCAATACAATGCACTTCACAGAATAAAAATAAATATATATAGCCGAGTCAAATGTAATAGAAACAATGTGCTAAAATAACAAAGACAAGAAGAATTAAAGCATCTTAAGTGAAAGCAAGGCTTTTTTGATGACATCAGACTTCTGGTGAAGGTGTTTCGTCGCGGCATATAGAGAACATCGATGGAGAACACTCAGGGCCTGTTTCAGAGACAAGGCTTAAGCCTAGTCCTGGACTAAATCACACTTTCAATGTACAATCTCCATTGAAGATTTTTTTTAGTCTAGGACTCGTTTTAAGCCTTGTCTGTGAAACCGGCCCTCAGTGTTTGAGAGCTGTAGCGATCAGACTGACCAGTGCATGGTTGGCTTCTAGGGGTGTTGAGAGTCTCTGGAGTTTGTGTGAAGTATATTTAATTGGATCAAAACATTTGATTTAACAAACATGCATGGTTAGCTTTAACTTTGTTTATTTATTTCTCACTTACCTCCCAATCCGTTCACTATTGCATTATTATCAGACTGGTCTAGGTGTAAGGTGTTTAAGTATTAAAGAAGTGCAGCTATCTAGATTAGGTTGTGTATCATTGAAGATCACAGACATAATCATGTTTTTCGACTGTTCGCATCAAAGCCCATTCACAACCCTGTCTTCTGAGAACGTTGCTGAATGGCTCATGGACGCCCTTACCTCATTACAGTTCATTGTCTGTTTTTATTGTGACGCATCGCTGGCTCTAGAATATTGATAGGCATCATCGGCAACAACTGCCAATGCCCTCTGGTGGAGTGGAGTTTTCAACTCAACTACCATCTAGTTTCAACGACTAGAAAACAAGGGTAATTTTCATGTTTTCAATCTGCACCCCAAAAATGAAGGGCGTGAGTTCACGTACCCTATTGTTTTTGTTAGTTATATTATTAAGCCCATAAAAAATGGCCATGACTCTCACAAATATTGGTAACTTGTTTTGCTTTTTGGCAGGCACGGAGGACCCTGGGCCACACCCTTTTTATTTTACGCTAGAATTTTACGCTAGGATTCCAGAAGGGGGCGCTATAGCAACATGTTGAATGTTTCAACTTTGAGGCCAAATAAGCTATTTGGACTGAAAAGACACTATTTAGAATTTTGTGAAATACAAAAAAAATAATCTTCTTCAAATGTACCATAAGTCTGATTGACATGGAACTTGATACATAAGAAGTAACCTATGTACCGATCCCTAACAAGTTAGTTCTCAAAGTTCCCACATAAAAAAAAGACCATATTACATGCAAATTGATCAGCACCATAATTAATGAAATATGCAAATGAGGCTATGTCGGCCATATTTATGCTAAATAAATGGCAGCCACATGCCACTCAATATTCTGCATTTCCAGCCATACATCTAAAAAACACTTTAAAAAATAAATAATATGTACCATAAATGATAACATACGTATGAAAATAGGGCTATGTCAGTCATTGTTAGTCTAATCTCAGTTAGTGTGGGACATTGCCATAACATACAGTATATCTCAAAAGTGAGTACACCCTTTAGATTTTTGCAAATATTCTGTCATATCCTTTCAGGGGATAACACTATCTTAATGAAACTTTGATATAACTTAAAGTAGTCAGTGTGCTGCTTGAATAACAGTATAGATTTATTGTCCATCGAAAATTACTCAGTACACAGCTGTTAATGTCTAAACAGCTGGCAACAAAAGTGAGTACACCCCATAGTGAACATGTCCTAATTGTGCCCAATGATGTTGTTTTCCCACCCTGGTGTCATGTGAGTCGTTAGTGTTACAAGGATTCAGGTGTAAATGATAAGCAGGGCTGTTAAATAAATACATGTATACATACATATACACGTAAAAATAAAAAAATAAGGAATAATAATAGGGAAAAAATGGGGGGGAATAATATCATAAGGAATTCTGCTAGGTTGTATAAATGATGTAGTAGGAGATTGCTGCTTACATAAGTCATATTCAGGCGTCAGATCATGAGCTACAATATTCATAGGCAAGTTAGTGTCAGTTTTATTTGGAAACGTCATGGTCTCAGAGGCCAAGGCAGACAACAAACTGCTTGGTTACATAAGTATCCGTTTGTAGGAAGTGCTGTCAGGTTCTCAAAATATGTAATGAACGGTTGCCAGTGCAAGTAGAATGTTTTCGTTGAACCTCTAAGCGTGAACGTAATCTTTTCTAACTTTAGGAAGTGCATTATGTCTGTAAGCCACATGGCTATTGAAGGAGGAGTTGGAGATTTTCATCCTAGTAAAATTCTATGCCTTGCTAGCAGTGTTGTAAATGCTACTATATTAGAATCCTTGGTGGTTAGGAGACTGAAATCTTGTGGAACTCCAAATATGTATAATATCTGGGGTGAGGGTTCGAGATTAACAGAAAAAACTCTGTCAGTATCTTAAAGATAGTAGTCCAGAAGGTTACCAGCCTAGGGCATGACCAAAACATATGGGTAAGATTGGCTGGGGATAAAGCACATCGTTCACACTTGTCCTCTACATCAGGATATATTGCTGCGAGTTTAGATTTGCAAAAGTGAAGCCTATAGAAGACTTTGAATTGAATAAGGCCTAATCTGGCACAAGAGGTTGAGGTGTTAATGCGGCCTATCGCTCCATCCCACCACTCGTCAGTGAAGTTTTCATTGAGTTCAGTTTCCCATTTGTTCCTATTTTTGTTTAGAGAGTGTGTGTCGAGACAAGTGAGAGAGTGGTATATATTTGAGATAAGGCCTTTTTGACCGTGAACGCCATAAGATTTTCCCAGGGTTGATTGTGTGGCACTTCGGGGTAAGAGGGGTATTGGGTTTTCACAAAGTCTCTGATCTGAAAATAACGAAAGAGATTACTCCGGGGCAAGTTATATTTAGTGCATATCATCTCGAAACTACAAAAAATGTTATTCTCAAAGAGGTTCGAAAAGTTTGTAAGGCCTCTGTCCTTCCAGAGCAAGAAGGCGGAATCCAAAGTGGAGGGAGGGAATAGATGATTCTTATTTATAGGACCATTAATGGAGCTGTCTGTAAACTTAAAGTGGAGACGAAACTGGGCCCAAATCTTAAGGGTAGCTAACACCACCGGGTTTCAGGTAAATTTGGAGGGGGATATAGGCAATTTAGAGTAAATCATTGCAGGAGGGGAGGATATATAGCAAGATTCAGCTTCCAGCAAGCACCAGTCTGTCAAAGGAGAGCGAAGCCAGTAATTCATCTTTTGAATATTGGCAGCCCAGTAATAGTAAATGAAATTAGGCAAAGCCAAGCCACCATTGTCACGGCCTCTTTGCAATGTGTGTTTTTTAATCCTGGGCTGTTTGCCTTGCCAAATGAATGTGGAAATGATTTTATCAAGAGATTTAAAGAATGATTTGGGCAGGAATAATGGGATACACTGGAAGAGGTACGAGAATTTAGGGAGTATCGTCATCTTTATTGACTGTATCCTGCCTACTAGGGACAGAGGCAGACTGCCCCATCTTTGGAGATCTGATTTTACATGATCAAGTAGGGGGGAGAAATTGGCAGAAAAGAGAGAGGGGAATGAGTTTGTTATCTGTATACAGACATGCACGTGATCCCCTGCAGTTCGGGTACCAGGAAAAAGTTGGTGTGGATGACGCTGTCCTCTACTTCCTCCATCGTGCTTACTCCTACCTGGATGAGCCGGGAAGTCAGGTGAGGATAATGTTTTTTGACTTCTCAAGTGCCTTTAACACCATCCAGCCTCTTCTACTCCGAGAGAAGCTTTCAGGTATGGGGGTTGATCCCTCCACTACATCCTGGATCATGGACTACCTCACTGGACGGCCACAGTCAGTCAGGCTGGGGAACTGTGTCTCGGACACAGTAGTGAGCAACACCGGGGCTCCGCAGGGAACTGTGCTGGCTCCCTTCCTGTTCACCCTGTACACATCAGACTTCAAATACAACTCTGAGTCCTGCCACGTACAGAAGTACTCTGACGATACAGCCATAGTGGCGTGCGTGAGGGATGGACGGGAGGGGGAGTACAGGGATCTGATAGGAGCCTTCAGCGTCTGGAGCGAGAGGAATGGTCTGCTCCTCAATCAAACCAAGACCAAGGAGCTAGTTATAGACTTCCGTAGGTCTAAGCCACCTCGGTTGCCCATTAACATCCGGGGCGAGGATATCGAGGTGGTGAAGACCTACAAGTACCTGGGGGTGCATCTGGACGACAAACTGGACTGGTCTTATAAGAAGGGCCAGAGCAGGCTGTACTTCCTAAGAAGACTTAGGTCTTTTGAAGTGTGTGGAGAGATGCTGGCCATGTTTTACCAGTCTGTCATGGCCAGCATTCTCTTCTACGCTGCAGTCTGCTGGGGGGGAAACATCACCAAGAGGGATACCGGACGGCTGGACAAGCTCGTAAAAAAGGCGGGTTCAGTGGTGGGAAGGAGCCTGGACTCTCTGGGGACGGTGGTGGAGAGAAGGACTAGGAGTAAGCTGCTGTCCATCAGGGACCACCCCCTCCATCATGTCCTCGCTGGGCAAACCAGCAGCCGCCGCAGAGGGCGGTTCATTACGATACGCTCCCGGACGGAGCGATATAAAAAATCATTTATCCCGGCTGCTCTAAGACTGTTCAATGGCAACTAAAGTAGCAGTCGGGGTCAAGGCTCCTGAATTTGTATTTATTATTTATTTTAATCATCATCATCACTTTTTAGTATTTTAATATAATAACTATAGCCATCTTTTTAATCCACTTTTATATCATGATCTCACTGTTTTTTATATACTGTACATGGCTGGCCCAGTGTTGTTGTCTGTCCTTTATGTTGTGTTGTGTTGTTATGTGTGGTTTTTAGTGGAGTGGCGCGGCAAAATGAATTTCCCCACGGGGATAAATAAAGTATCTTTGAATTGAATTGAATTGAATTGAATACCTATTATATATATATATATATATATTTAAAGCCTTGAGCTGAGATATTAAATGGTAGTTCCGTGTGTGATTTGCTTAGCACTATTGTTGATAGGATAGAATTTACTTTTTCTATAGTTCAGTTGTACCCGGAAAAACCACCAAAGCTCTGAAGGATTGAGAGTATATGGGGGACAGCAGAGACAGGGTTAGATATGTATAGAAGTAAATCGTCTGCGTATAGAGAGACCCTGTATTCTGCATCCCCACGTAACACACCTCGGAAGATAATCAATTATATTTCTACAGACAAATATGTGTGTGTGTGTGTGTGTGTGTGTGTGTGTGTGTGCGCGTGCGTGCGTGTGTGTGTAAACAAACAGAAGAGCTCATATAACTCCTATTTTAGAGACTCTACACTGGCTTCCTGTTAAGTTCAGAATATATTTCAAGATCCTTCTGCTTGTTTATAAAGCTCTCACTGGCACAGCACCAGAATATCTGAAAGACCTTTTTGCTAGCATATCAGCCCAATAGAGCTCTCAGGTCTTCTGACGCTGGCTTTCTCTGTGTACCACATGTACAAAAGAAGAGATTTGGTGAGGCTGCAATCTAATTTTATGCACCCAGATTGTGGAATGCACTGCCAGTTTACATTAGGGATGCAACCTCAGCAAATATGTTCAAGTCAAGACTAAAACCCCATCTTTTTAATATTGTCTTTAAATGACTAAATAATTAAATTATGATACATAATGATTAAAGCACTTTGAGCTGCAATGTTTGCAGGAAAAGTGCTATACAAATAAAAGTTATTATTATTATTGTTATTATTATTATTATTATTATTATTATTATTATTATTATTATTATTATTATTATTATTATTATTATTATTATTATAGGGGTTATGGCAGGGGCTATTATATAATAGATTTTGTGTATTAACTGAGCTATCAGCCTTCATTTTCACTTACATTTATAAAACTTTCTTGGCATTAAGCAGAAGACTGGTGAGAATGTACACCTGTGCTAAAAATATCGACCTGCCTGGATTTGGTTTAATCTCCAGCCTTCTTAATGGTCACTGACCCGCCCGCTACTGGTCCTTCCCAGATAGAAACACAGAAGCTCTAGAACAAACAGTCACATGGCATTTAATGGATCCAGTTATAGCAAGTGACAATATTTGCTGATCAGACTGATCCATTGATACACTACATAATCCAAAAAGTGACGGTATAATGTTTTGAGAAGAGGATATGTATTCTATGCATTGTATATCAATGTCTCCCACCCCCACTAACAGACTAATGTCTTAAGTATAGCACAGAGATTAGCTTTCTTAGCTACAGGTCACTAAGTAGTTCCCCGTAGGGAAATCATCCTCTGAGTGACTAAGCGGTCTAACTGTGAGAGGCAAAAGACACGTGGACATTTGCTGCTAAGAGCCAGGCTCTCACTCGTTCTAGCTCACATAGCAGTCAGTTGCTCTTTTAGCCAAATCTATTTGTGTAGTATGCACATTCCTATTTTGAATGATACTGTATATTGTCAGTCATGTTATGTTGAAGGGATATGATGAGTCAACTTTGGTGCCTGACCAACTGAGCTTACTAGTACAACTCTCTGTCTGAGAGTTTCAAACACTCAGAACCCAGGAAAATAGAATGAATATAAAACACTACGCATCAGTCGAGTCTGTCGACCCATGCAGCGTCTTTAAATAAACATTTGATCTCAGGGAGAGACTAACCTGGATAACTAAGATCTGTGTGACTTTCATTGTGGTAGTAGAATTCGGTAACACTAAGGTCACTATTACTGAATTAAAATGATTATGTCAGATAAAGTAGTTTGGCACTTTTAGTGGTCAGACATGACAGAATTATGAGATTATGAGAGCTTATGATACAGCTATGATAGTCTATA
Organism: Nansenia antarctica; assembly: GCF_963989245.1. NCBI lineage: Eukaryota > Metazoa > Chordata > Actinopteri > Argentiniformes > Microstomatidae > Nansenia > Nansenia antarctica. The sequence continues at coordinate 49,258,884 of NC_137689.1, read as the reverse complement.
ACAGCTATGACAGCCTTACACAGTCCAGGAGATATACAGATAGATAATGGAATGTTTGTTACTGAGAAGCTACTCTACTCTATAGGTATGACAGTTCTTAGTAAGGTAGTAACATTAGTCAGAGGGAGAGAGAAAATATATTGTCTATTCTATATAAAATACATACATATTCGGTTGTTAAGTCTGACGTCAAACGTGACGTTTTGCAATTTCCGGGTCCAAACCAGAAATTCCCTGCACCATCGTACCAGTGTACTACAGCGGTAGAATGACAGTTCAATCGTTTTTTAGACTCGGATCTATTCATACAACAAGGGACACAGCACTTTCCCGTTTTTTCCCATATTTGTCAGCGTCTTTGAGCCTCGGAAAAGCGCTATATAAATATAATTAATTATTATTATTACTGAGGCATTTCGAAGACAGCGCCTCAGCCAACTTTGGACCCGGAAACACGGCACGACTTAACAACCGAATACATCCACAAATAAATGTGAGTGGTAACAATAAATCAGCAGGACTCAAAATCAGTATGTAGAATAGTGTTGATTTTTATTGAGGTTAGTGTTACAGGTAAGACCTTCACTCGAGGTAGAAGTTGCTCCTTACCACAGATCTAGGATCTGATTACTCCACCCCTAATCCTCACCATGAACCATAAGGGGTTTAGAAACACCTGACCATGCACCAGACACTACTTAAGGTAAGGGCTAGCTCATCCCCAATAGGAGCGTCACCTCCTGTCTGAGGTCGGGGTTTAGGAGTATTACTTCCTGAACTGGGCCACAGGGGGGGGGATCTTGATGTCCTGGCCTTTCTCCAGCTTCTTTTCACAGTCAATCAGGTAGTTGACCCCATCAATCACCATCTGAACCAGCTCCACCTGCACACACACACACACACACACACACACACACACGCACACACACACACACACACACACACATACAGACACACGCACGCACGCACACGCACACACACACACACACACACACACACACATACAGACACACGCACACGCACACACACACACAGACACACGCACACACACACGACACACACACACACACACAGAGACACACGCACACACACACATACAGACACACGCACGCACGCACACGCACACACACACACACACACACACACACACACACACACACACACACACATACAGACACACGCACACGCACACACACACACACACACACACACACACACACACACACACACACACACACACACAGTGTGAGTTATAAACACACTTCTAATTTGTAAAACCACCACTGAATGAGTCTTGTTGACCTCTGTGCAGTCTGGGGTTTGGATACTGTACCTCTGATTTTCCCAGACGGTCGTTGTTAGAGATGTCCACGGTGTCTCCGGTGGCAGCTGTGTCCACTCCTCCTGTACCTCTCTTCTGCAGTCGGAGGTTGTCCAAGATCTTAGAGAAGCGGGCGTCCTACAGGAGAGTATCAGGAATCAACAAACTTACTTTTCTCGGTAAGTCGGATGTTAGGGAAGTATGAGCAATGTTGTGTTGTGCGTGTGTGTGTGTGTGCGCGTGCGTGTGTGTTACCTTCATGAGGTTGGGCAGTTTGACGTGCACGCCAGCCCTGAGCCCAGTGCCCAGGTTGGAGGGGCAGGTGAGAATGTAGCCCAGATTCTCGTTCCACATGAATTCCCAACCTCTTTCCTGGATCAGTTTCTCCACCTAGAGGACAGGAGGGTTCATTACTGTTACATACAATGTGCATACAACATACAACATTGCATTTGTCGCACACACACACACATCCAGACATACCACTTTTGTGGATCGAATTCAACTAGATGACATACAGTTTAAAACACAGTACAGTATCCAGAGCTTCCATGAGCATCTATCCTCCCTGCTTGTGTGGAGATAGTGGCCCAGTCTGCGTGTACCTGAATGAGCCCTCTGCAGAATCTCTCAAACACCCTCTGCATGTTGCCTCCCTTCTCCATGGAGATGACCCTGGTGTGGTCCTCCTCATTGATCCAGATCAGGAAGGTCTTCTCATTGTTGTGCCTGAGGAGGAGGAGCACATTTACTACCAAGGAGTGGGCGAATCTTTTGGTAGGTTGGTATACTGAGAGTGTGTCTGCATTAAAGGCTGTCAACAGGGTGCACACAGCACACACTCACACATGCTGCTTTTGAGAACCTTGTAGACTCTATCAACTCTCAAACGGGGATGAGGGGTAGGGGGGAGACAGAGTAGGAGATGGAGGGGTAAGAGGAAGAGGAGGAGGGGATGGGCTAAATCAGCTAAAGGAATAGGTAGCTAAGTGGAAGAGGATATGGAAACGAAAATGGTGCTATGGTGAGGGTGAGATCAAATAGGTTCCAATTATGTTTGGTGATATGATTGGGCTCTCTACGGTTTTGGCCTTGCCAGATCCCTTTTCTCAAGCCTAATACTATTACACTGCACAGATAATCCTAAATGTGTCTAAAGCTACGAGAATAGTGTTCGTCTCTCTACTGCTTTGGCCTTACCAGATCCCCCTGGCATCAGGCCAGTCACGGGCCATGAAGGCAGCGGTGAGCAGAGGAGAGACAGGCTTGTCGAACAGGAAGTGTTCCTGAGGCAGGGCAGTGTGACAGGGTCATAGGGCAAAGGTCAATGAAACTGAAGGTCAGAGTGACAGTGACCAATGCAATACGAATACTGTCCCATTGATCACTAATTAAAGTGTGCGGATTATTTAGACTACAGTCTACTCCTTGTATATGAACATAGGATAAGTGTACATTCTGTTTAAGTGCATTACAGTTCACCACAGTCGCCATTCAAATATGTCCTCTAGAATGGCTCGGAATATCTGAATGCTTCAATTTAGTGCACACTTCCACAACAATTCGAAGCCATTGCATAGCAGGATAAGCTGAAACTACTTTAAAAAAATGTTTTATATATATATAGTACTGTGAAAAGAAGTGAAATTAGAGCAAACAAAACATATCCTCAGATGATTGAAGCAAAACAGACAAAACAGACTGAAGCAAAACAGAAAAGACATAGCTGCCATCATTGATCAGGTCAGCAGACAGAGAGAGAGAGGTAGACAGACAGACAGACAGACAGAGTCAAAGACGGAGACAGAACCAGAATGAGCGACAACCAGAATGAGCGACAAAACAGAGGCTGTGAAAGGGAGACAGGCTAGTGACCCACGTCAATCAGCTGCTGTTGCTCCGCCTCCGTCATGTCTCCCAGGCCGTAGTAACGTCCAGCCAGGTCTCCCGTCAGCCCGGCCAGGGCCTGCACGGCCACGCGCTCCACCTCACGGCGCTCGGCGCGAGAGCAGGCAGGGGGCAGGCTCAGCCCACGGATGCTGCGGCCCGTACGGACGCGAGAGGACAACACGTAGCGCTCGTCAAACACCCCAGACGTGACCTGGAGAGAGAGTGAGGGGACGACATGGAGAATAATTAATATAATCATTTACAGTTAGGCCTGTCACACCGGAACCTATTTTTTTAACCGGCCGGCTGGTTCAGACCGAAAATAAATCGGTTCGGAACCTGAAAAGTTGGTTCTCAGCTGGAAGCAAAAAATAGAACCGTCACGTCGTCAGTGGCTGTGTCATCTAGGCTGTGAAGACGAGCAAGAGAGTAAGAAGGAAGGAGACAAAATGTAATGTAATCTAATCATTAGTGATTAAAAAAGTGTCAACGTTTCAAAAGTGTCATCATTCTCTCTATGAGTGAGTGTACAATACAATACATGGTGTATCAAGGTTATTGAATATGATTGGTAGATGGATTATATAGAACGATTATAGAATCTATCTTATATGGATGGATACAGTATAGGCATAGTCACCTTGGAAGCGTCCAGGTCTGTGGGGTGCTTCATGGTTTTGGGGTCATAACCGTTATGTCTGTCTTTGATGACTGGGTCAAAGAGGTCAGCGTACACCTGTGGGCCCAAGGATGGAGAAAGGGTTAAACCAATGTGAGACGTTGTTAGTGTGTCCTGCTTCCTGGTATTCAGGACATACACGAGAGAAGAATGTGAGAATACCACTGTACACAGTGGCATCTCATCACACACCAGACCACATACTTCTACATATTGTAAATTGATTGACAGAACTCCATGGATCTCATAGCTACACATGTAACTTCATTTAAATATCAATTGAATCTTGTGTGCTTCATAGACAGAGAGAGAGAGACAGAGACAGACAGACAGACAGACAGACAGACACAGATAAAGAAAGAGATAATTAAATTGATCTAAATGGATAACTGGGCTGAAAGCCAAATGGATAGCAAGCCAACCTGACTGACTGACTATCTGACTGACTGACTGACTGACTGACTGACTGTCTGACTGACTGACTGACTGACCGACCGACCGACTGACCTCGTAGCTCTCCTCGTCCCCAGCCACCATGCCCACAGTCTTGATGAAGGGGTGTCCGGGGTTGTCCACCCCAGTCTGGATGCACTGGTCCAGGGTCCAGCTGTTAGGGGTCAGCTTGTCCCTGAGCTTGGCGTAGATGGCCGGGGTCAGGGCATGCGCCATGCAGTTGTTGTGCTTCCTCAGGTCAGGAAAGTCAGAGCTGCGGAAAGCCAATGCATATGCATATTATTAGTATATAGATACGAAATGTATCTATAAAGCAATCATAACAAAATGCGACAAAAGGAGGGCTCTGTCCCAACACTCAAATGGTAATTACATACTTTATTAAAAGATAACGGATATGGAAAGGAATGTATTTCAGAGTGTGTGAACATGTGAACATGTGTAATCTGTGGGTCAGAGCCTCAGTCTGGGGCTTACTCCCTGATCTGGTTTCTAATTTGGCTTCTGTGTGTGTGTGTGTGTGTGTGAGAGAGAGAGAGAGAGAGAGAGAGAGAGAGAGAGAGAGAGAGAGAGAGAGAGAGAGAGAGAGAGAGAGAGGGGGGGGGGAGGGGGAGGGAGACAGAGACTGATAGATAAAAAGAGAACGTGTGTCTGTGTGTTAAGTATGTGCTGGAAAGAGGTCACTGGAAGGACTCAACCATAAGCCTATTTGGTTTCAACCTTTCTATGTTTGACACACACACACACACACACTCACACACTCACACGCAGGTGCGCACGAGCACCGACCAGGCGGCCGATCATGACCACAAGTCTGTACAGTATCAGATTCACATTTGGACTATTCACCAGGTAGAGTGCAAGAAGCAGCATCCGCACATCTGACGTCTGTGCATCGCTTCAGGCATAGCCGAAAGCTTGCAATAAACCAAGATTCTTGCACAGATTTTAGTGTGCGGATGCTGATTCTTACTCTTCAGCTCCAGCACCTCAACTAAGTCTGATCACGGATGAGTGGTGGTATTTTCACTACTATTCACCAGGCGTCATCAGGCTGTCAACATCATATCAAAAATGTGTCTCAAATGAAATCAGTTCTATATTTGTAGTCCATAGTCTGCTGTGGTTATGGTATTTGTAGTCCAAAGCTGCACACTCACCTGGGGGGGTAGAGCTTCTTCCTCTCTTCAGCGGACAAGGAGCTCTCGCTCATCAGGTAGCCGGTTGCCATGGTACCCGCACCAAGGCTTGCCAATAGCACGGCTGTGTTACGGCCAGATATCATTCGAGTGAACGAGGTCGCCATCTTTGCAAGGTCAGTGGTTCTGTTTCAGAGTCAGATCAACTGGAGGGGAAGACAGAGAGAAGGTGAGTTTTAGTCAAGTTCCAAGTGCAGAAAGGCTGGATCCCAGTAAAATAAATTATCTTTGACCACTGACAACTTTCATCCCTGACCACTGACTGTCCTAAAAGCGAGTTGTGTATTCATGTAAACCAGTAAATGTTTGATTTCCAACATCTGACCCAGTCGATGTAGGCCATGTAGGCTCTCTCTCACACACAGTACAGTTCAGTACAATAACGAGCTTATAGTCGGGAGGGGGAGTGGCAGATGGCATCATGAGCTGAGGGAAGCGTGCTGATCTGGCCACGGCCTCTTAGGAATCCCAAAATGGTTGACACAAAATGTCTGTCTCCATCAAGAAGGATGGCGTAGCCCCTAGACACTGATGTTAAATCAGTTGTAACGTTCGGATTGGGGGAGGTTAAGATGATCTAGATCTGTTCCCACAGGAAACTCCTACTCATGGATGAACTGTCACTATCATCCAAAAGACATCTTGCAATCACCCCAGGAAATATCAGTATTATCATATTAACATATCAGTGAGGTCTTTACCACTGCATATGGAAAGGTGAGAGCTTATGGACACAGACAAAGAGGAGGTAGCCTGGTAGACAGAGAGTCTGTCTTAATATAGAGAGTAGCTCTGAGGACATCATTACTGTCGCTAATCCTTGTCACAGCTCAAACACATTGGCAGGGGCCAAAGTCAATGCTGGATTCCAAATAGCCTCCTAGCTGGCCACCACAGAGACAGGCAGGCTGAGGAGTCTTGACAGGTTGCTATTAGCAGAGACATTATTTATAGTGGTCTGAAGGAGAGGTCCATTGCCAGCAGGGTCCACAGCCAAGTCCTGCTATGAAACCCACTGGACCTTGTGGGTCATCACAAGGTCAACACAAAGTGTCACTCTACTTTTTTTTTTTTACCATTTAGCAGACGCTTTTATCCATAGCGACTTACAATAAGAGATTACAGGGACAGTCTCCCTGGAGTAATTTAGGGCTTACTCAAGGGCACACTAGCGGTGGTGTTCCCAGGTAGGATTTGAACTTGTGACCTTCTGATCACCATGCAGTCCAACTCACTATTCACTACCCCATTCTGAACCAGTCACAGCCTCTAAGCCAAGACACAGAAGGAGGGAGGGACAGAGATGGAGTGGAGAGTGTGGTGGACAGAGAATGATAGAGACACAGAGGTCTAGAAATATAGGTAGAGAGAGAGCAAGCCAAATAAGAGTAATGTACTAAGGAGAGTGTGAGAGGCAGCAAAAGAGTGATGAGACGAGAGAGACGCATAGTCAGAAAGACATCTGTGGCCAACTGGTATGACACGACTGTGAGTTGGTTTTAAAGACATCTATGGGTTAGCCTCACAGTGGATTATAGGGCTTTATTGTTGGGATTACACCATAACGAGCTCCAAGCTCCAGGTCTGACATTAGTTTACCCTTCCCCAATCCTAACCTGAACCATCAGGGTAATTCCACCTTTATTTTACCGGATAGGTCAGTTGAGAACCGATTCTCATTTACAATGACAACCTGGCCAAGAGGCACAAATATTACAACATTACAATAAACAAACAGTAAAACAAAAAGTATAAAAAGAGAAAACACTATGTACAGTGGAAAAGCAAGTACTATATAAAGTCAACTAGGTAACAATGGCAACACAACCAACTCAAAGTCAGCAGCAACAGTGGTCAGTTGGTAGCTCAGGTAATGTGTTTTTAAAGGAGTGTGGTGGCATGGATGTGTCCAGTTTGAGGGTCTTTTGCAGATCAGTCCAGTCGTTGGCAGCAGAGAACACACAACTGACCCTAGATCAGTGTCTGGCTCCCTCATCCCGCTAAGAACATGAGCAGAGCTGATGACACTATCATAATATAATAACACTATTATAATATTATTGGCTTCATGCAAAAATGCAGAAGTAACACGGATGATGAAATGTTGCGTTCTTTATAAAGCTCTCCAAAAAGGACTCTTTACAGATCAATGGAGACACAGATGGTCCAAACTGACTCTGCTCAACTAGATAAAACTCCCTCTAAGCCCACATTTATCAACTCTTCTTCCCCCAAGCCTCTACCCTACTTTTTCTAGTTCCATCAAACTAAAATCTGTCTTGACAGCACTTTGATGATATAGAATAACTCTAAATGGCAAGAGATCACTAGCAAAGGAAAGCTTCTGTCCACCTGATATCAAATCAGTTGTCCCTTAACATCCTCTACCACAAGCATCAGTAAAATATCAAACATATTCATAAGGTAGAAATAAGGAAAGGGCATCAATAGCATGTACCTAAACGTGTGTATCTGAGTGTGAGAAGAGAGGGAGGTGAGAGGGTACAGTACCTGCAGACGTGCCAGTATCCTTCCTTGCAAAATAACTCCTTCAGGAGTCTCTTTCACTGCACTCATCAGATGCTCCGCCCCCTAATGCGGGATTAGAACCTGTCCTCTAGGCCAATTATACATTCACAATCTCACAAGTGGGCCAATGAGGAAACAGGTGCTGCTGACCAATTGTATTCATTCATGGTTCACGGTTGTACAAAATCGATTCTGAACTTAACAGGAAGCCAGTGTAGAGTCTCTAAAATAGGAGTTATATGAGCTCTTCTGCTTGTTTTGGTTAAAACTGAATGAATGAGAAGGTGTACAGGTGTTCCTAATGAAGTGTTCGGGGAGTTTCTATGTGACTGATTATATATTCAATGTTCAGTTCAACCCTCAGGCGTCTAAGAAGGACACAGCAGGATATTCCTGTTGCTCCATGCTAGCCTTGCCAGCTTTCTCTCCTTCACTGACAATCTCTCCCTCTATCTATCTCTTTCCTAAATTTCGTTGTTTGGTACCTGTACTGTAGAAATGACAAATAAAGTCCATTCCATTCCAAAGGGTCATATCGGCCCATATCTGCTGTCCAGCGTGACCATGAGCATGAGCTCCCCTCTTCAGAGGTATCTGTGGTGTTAAACCCTCTCCTATTCCCTCCTAACACGCACACACACACAATCTTCTATTGTCCGTCTGCTGAAATGTATACTTGGCTCCAATCACACGAGTGCTCAGAACAGGGTCAAGAGACAAACAAACAACGAAGGCAGGACATTAAAAACCTTTATTTTATTTACAAGCCAGAAGTGTTAACATCTGTACATCGTCTAAAGAAGTGCATGGAAGAATACAGTGATAATATAGCAGGTACCATAACAAAGGACATCATCATGTATAAAAGCGGGGGCCATAGGTACTATCCAGGCATTTCTGCAGAAAAGATTCCTGACAGGTCAGGACTGTACAAAAAGGAAGCCATCAAACTAGGTAGGTCTGCTACGGTTCTTAGCCAACACATGGGGAAAAAACATGCTCTACTTAAACTATAAAGAAAACCATCATTAAAATAAGTTCCAAATCTATAGACATACTTTACAAATGAATAGTGCAGAGATTTTCAGCAATACTGTCTAAGATACTGTTAACCTTAAAATAAATACCAGTAAATGAACACATCGAGAGAGAATCTAGAGACAATACGATACGATGTGCATAAGACATATTTAGACAAAACGTACATTTAATCATAGTAAACTGTTACATTTGTTTTTCAAACAACTTGTGACAAAACCTTTTGGGTCAGTTCCAATAACACGGTCAATAGTTCTGAATATACTGTAGGCTTATGAGGAAGTTGTGACATGCATAAATATGCATAATATTATACGACTTTAACCATACAAGTTAACCATAGATATCAGAACAACACACATAGGTGAATGAACGTGTAAAAGGCTTAAGAAATCAACACATACCGTAGCTAAATAAACATGCTAAATGACAGGCCATGCTTGCATTATCAGACTTACACCCTTCATAATGGAGCACAGCTGAGTAAAGTAAACACCTTTGGGAGATTTTAGAACCACCTACAAAATCCCAAGTCAAGCCCTGAATATACATACACTTCTATCAAACAAATAGGAGTCAAATCTTGTTATATATATTTGGTGTGAGGGGCCGACTTATAATTCACCAGTAGGAGGCGATAGTGCAACAACCACTGTCATACCTTACTGGATCACAGTCAGAACTAAACGAACATGTTTTAAGTGAACTAACAAGTGAATGTAAACTAATGCAGTTCATAACTTCTGTCTCTTGAATATGTACATTGAATATTTACGTTAAAGGCACATCGTCACCTGAGTTTTTATGCACAATAATTGGCAATGCTTTTAAAATAAAATGCCCTCCTTTATCTAAACAAGGGTTGAGAACAGGGGATCCTCAGGGTTGGTCAACTGGTTCCCCTCAACCATACAGATCATTCTGATGTTTTTCATGCTCAGGTTTTTTGGGCAGTTAAATCCAACTAGTGAGACCATCTCTTAGTATGGAATGTGTGTGTGTGTGTGTGTGTGTGTGTATATGTGTTTATCCAGGGGGTATGCGGGGTTCAATCTTTAGAGAAAGCTCATATAAAGTGTCCTCATCCATCACCAGGGTCTTATCCAGCAAGAACTGAGTCACCTGGGAGGAGAGAGGGATGGCGGGGAGGAGAGAGGAGGAGAGAGGGATGGGGGGAGCAGAGAGGAGGACAGAGGGATGAGGAGGAGCAGAGAGGAGGAGAGAGGAGGAGAGTGGGGAGGGGGGGGGTGGGACATAGTTATTCTGTTATATGCTGCTGCTTTCATCTATCACTCTGTTTCATCCATCACTCTGTTTCAGACAAAAGCTCTCAGTCTCACCTTGGGTTGGTGTTCTATCCGGTAGGGGGTTTGCTGGAACTGACGGATCTCTCTGATAATATGAGCGATCTGAGAGAGAGATAAAACGAGAGGGAGAGAAAGAGAGAGAATAGCAATGAGAGATACGCCATGTGGAGAGCTAGGCTTGAACAAAATGCCTGCACAAGAGACCAGGTCAACTCTTTTTTCCCTTTTTCCCCTCACCATCCTCATCTTGGAGAAGTTAACCAGTCCCTCCTCAGTGAAGTTGGGCGTTCCTTCCTCGATAAAGGCCAGGTCTGTCAGGTACATGCCCAGGTACGGCACGCAGGGGGGGTTACAGCTACACACACACGCACACGCACACACGCACACACACACACACACACACACACACACACACACACACACACACACACACACACACACCAGTCAATCAAGGAATCCATCAATTATAATAATATAAATTGGTTGAATACATTTGGTTTCTAAAACACCCAAGCTCTCTTCATAGTAAGGGCCAGGAACTCTTACTTTTTCAGCGTTTCCCTCAGGTTCTTGAATCTCCCTTCTGACGACACTGTTTTCTGTAGCCTGTCCATGAGTGCCTTTGTCTAATAACGTAAGAAAATATATATACAGTACCAGTCAAAAGTTTGGACACACTTTCCCATTCATGGGAAAGTGTATCTAAACGTTTAACTGGTACTGTATACAGGGTATACGGTATACAGGAATCTTGAGGTTAACTTCAATACCTTTCTAAAGGGCTCTGCACACAGCGTGCGATTTCTGTTGCGCGTCAACGTTCCATTTTGAAGTTTGAATGGAAGTCTATGAGAACATCGCATTTACCCACACACGGCCCCGATTTTAATCGCACGGCGAACATTCGATTCCATTCATTTTGAATGGGACAAAGCAGTGCGACAAAACTCGCACGCCGTGTGCTTTGTCCCATTCAAAATCAATATTTTTCCAGACCTCACCGCCACTTCAAGCTGTAACCGTTTACATCAGTGACACCTTTAACTTAACAGTTTTAGTTTGCAATAGACTAGACCACTATCATACAACAGAATTTCCTGTATATCATCCATAATAAATTCACGAACTTTTACTAAAAGTTTTTAGGACTCAAACTCTTTGGACAGAGTCTAATTCAGAAAAATACCTACAAAATAAGACCTCACAAAATCGTGATAAGACTTTTTAATACTTATTAAGGGTCTTGATTTTCCCAAAATGTATTTATCAACTTTTGATACTTTTCAAGACACCGCGTGTATATCTTTTTTGTTGTTGCCTCTAAGCCACGTAGTCATCGCAAAAACCACAAAGTGACCAAACCAGGTCCGACACGGGTTCCATGAATAAGCCCAACCCCGCTCCACCTGTTTGCAGACTTTGGACCATGTCTTCTTCAGCCTGAAGATGGCGCTGCGGTTGAGGGCGGAGGTGATCTCCAGCACGCCGTTGTAGTTGTTCAGACAGCGACAGATGTCCGCCACGGCCAGCCACTTCTCTATAGAGCTGGCTCTGGAACCTACATCTGTGTGAGTCATGATCTGAGACGCCACCAGGTTACTCATCTAGAGAGAGAGAGAGAGAGAGAGAGAGAGACAGAGAGAGAGAGAGAGAGAGAGACCCAGAGAGGGCGCTTAGGTGTTGACCACGTAACCGCAGGGTTCCAGGTTCGATTCTCTCTCTCTCTCTCACCCATCCTTCCTGTCACATCTCTACTGTCTCTATCACAATAAAAACATTAAAAAAAAAATATATGAGTGGGACTGCCCCACTCAGAAAAAAATAACTTAAAGAGAGAGAGAGAAGAGGGAGAGGTGGGTGGATAGAAATGGGATGGTGGGGGTGGGTTGGAGAGGGATAGGAGAGAGAGAGAGAGAGAAGCAGGGGTTCAAAAGGGTGAGAGATATTGATGGTTGAAAGTGACCTGATAAGAGAGAGGTCAAAGAATAATTAATGGTTTGAATAATTCACAAACAGTTGAATAATAGATCTGACACTTCCCCCGTGTGCTACGGCTAGCAGAGAGCTGCTCAGGCTTACATCATTAAAGTGCTGGCTGGTCTTCATGATGTAGGGAGTCCTCTCTGTCTTGTCCACCTTCATCCACCCCTGGCCGAGGAACTCTCTACAGGACAGCAGGATCACACCACAACAACACATGTCAGGGACATTCAATATCATATAATATCATATTCTAGGAGGTATATATCATACAATATCATATTCTAGGAGGTATATATCATACAATATCATATTCTAGGATGTATATATCATACAATATCATATTCTAGGAGGTATATATCATACAATATCATATTCTAGGATGTATAATACAATATCTCATATCATACAACATGATATTCTAGGATGTATATATCATACAATATCACATATCATACAATATCATATTCAGAAATAGAATCTCTTTCTAAAACTAAACACAAAATAAATATCCAGATGCAACATAAATATCCAAATGCAGAAAATTAAAGAAGATGTCCGTCAGTCACCTTACTACTCAGAGTCC
>NC_137689.1:49228402-49243402 GCF_963989245.1 Nansenia antarctica | reverse complement strand
ATCCTTTTCATTTGTCAGGTTATGAAACCCACATAACTCCATCAATCAAGGATCAAACTAGTCAAGTGAATAAAAAAACCTAACATGAACATTTGATCAAAACGTTTGTCATAGTTAAAAGGGGCTTAATTATTGTAAAAAAAAAAATTGTGAGCGGCTAAGAACATGTGTGACAGATGTAGCATTTTACAAAAAAATAAATAGTCTGTCTGTATCTGGTCGGGACACCTGCTCCCAGACCTTCAGCATGCACTGCTTCAAAAACGCGCCGACTTTGAAGCGTGGGCGATTTCTTCAGCCACAATAAAGCTAGCTTTCACTGCCGCATTGTTTTTGGCTGTGGCTTTCGTGAACAAATTCTGCTGAGACCGCAGTTTTCCTTTTAATTCTTGTGCAATTTGTTGCTTTTCTTGAAGGCTAGCTTTGCCGTACTTAGCTCGGTGTTTGGTGTCAAAATGCCGGCGTAGATTGTACTCTTTGACAACCGACACCGCCTCGTAACACAAAAAACATACCGGTCTTTCTCCTTGAAGCACAATCATCTCTTCTTCTGGATCAAATTTTCTCTTCCTGGACATTTTGGGATCTTTATTAGTATTTCTCAATTCCACTTGTTGGCATTGATGTGGAAACACCGCTGTGTAGTGGCGGTAAGCCGTCACTTAGCGTGTAACACAATCAACATGCATTGTGGGAAATGTAGTTTTTGGTCAAAGCACGCTTTTGACCTATTTATTTTTAGACACTCAGACCTAGTTCTATATCGTGGAGCTCCGCCCCATAGGGGAGCTCTGCTCCTATTGGTTTACCCGCTACCTAAAGTAGCCAATGACTGAATTTTTCAATGCCTGCGCCCGCCTGGGGTGCTATATAAAGGGGCGTCCTTCGCTCCATCATTCTCCCAAAAAGTTCAGCACGGGTTTATATCTGAAGACTGAGAAGGACGACTACTAAGACTGGAGGACCCGCCAGACTTTTCCCTTCAAGATGGATCGTCCGCCGCCTATGGAGAAGTTCCTCCGGGACGCCTGCCGCTGCGACTTTCAAGCAGCGGAGGACGCTTTTCAGCGGAGGAAACTTTTCCCTTCAGCGATGGATCGTTCGCCGCCGACCACGAAGAAGTTCCTCCGGGACACCTGCCGCTGCGATTTTCTAGCAGCGGAGGACAAGCAAGAACGGCGTTCTGGGCAGGCACCTCCCCAAGTAGGGATGGTCCCGCCCGCTCAGCCGGCCCTGACATCACGCCGCCCTCACCCAGCTGAGTGGTCGGTGCCGATGTCAGAATCAGAAAGCTCTGATGAGAGCGAGCGGCAGGTAGAGCACGTGCTCGCCGCCCCATCTTGGTGCGCAGGCGGCGGCAGCGGCGAATAACATCGCCGTGTTTAACGCCGCCATTGCGAAAATCACTGCGAAACGGAGGTTTCGGCGTGATGCGGCACTGGCTCTACCTCTAAACGACGGAGCCATGCCCCACTCGGCATCCCCAGCCCCCGCCGCTGACCACTGGGAGGGCCCGCTACGGCCCCCCACGGCAGCGTGGCCCGGTTTCACGGGCGGAGGGGTCGGTAATGACCCCACCACCGGTTTCCTCTTCATGGCTGCTACCTCATAAAGAGGCAAAAGAAGGAAAATCCCCACCTTACTTTTTCAGTAAAGGAGATTTTTCCCATGTTATCTACCGGAGCGGAGACCCACCTGCCTTGTCGGAGCGTGGTCCAATCGCTACCGGTTAAAAACAAGGCGGAGACTGGCCCAGCTTACCAGCGTGTGGCCAGCTCTCTGCCTAGCGGACTACCTGCCGCTGCGATTTTCTAGCAGCGGAGGACAAGCAAGAACGGCGTTCTGGGCAGGCACCTCCCCAAGTAGGGATGGTCCCGCCCGCTCAGCCGGCCCTGACATCACGCCGCCCTCACCCAGCTGAGTGGTCGGTGCCGGTGTCAGAATCAGAAAGCTCTGATGAGAGCGAGCGGCAGGTAGAGCACGTGCTCCCCGCCTTCGCCGCCCCATCTCGGTGCGCAGGCGGCGGCAGCGGCGAATAACATCGCCGTGTTTAACGCCGCCATTGCGAAAATCACTGCGAAACGGAGGTTTCGGCGTGATGCGGCACTGGCTCTACCTCTAAACGACGGAGCCATGCCCCACTCGGCATCCCCAGCCCCCGCCGCTGACCACTGGGAGGGCCCGCTACGGCCCCCCACGGCAGCGTGGCCCGGTTTCACGGGCGGAGGGGTCGGTAATGACCCCACCACCGGTTTCCTCTTCATGGCTGCTACCTCATAAAGAGGCAAAAGAAGGAAAATCCCCACCTTACTTTTTCAGTAAAGGAGATTTTTCCCATGTTATCTACCGGAGCGGAGACCCACCTGCCTTGTCGGAGCGTGGTCCAATCGCTACCGGTTAGAAACAAGGCGGAGACTGGCCCAGCTTACCAGCGTGTGGCCAGCTCTCTGCCTAGCGGACTTACCCCTATCACGACACGAGGCGGGTTAAACACCCCTGTCTGTAGCCGTATAGAGGGACCGTTATCTACCAGAGCGGAGATCGACCTGCCTTGTCAGAGTGTGGTCGACTCGCTACAACAAACCGGAGTCTGGCCCAGCTTACCGGCGTGTGGCCAGCTCTCTGCCTAACGGACTTACCCCTATCACGACACGTAGCGGGTTAAACACCCCTGTATGTAGCCGTATAGAGGGGTCGTTATGTACATCAAAAACCCCTCCATGTCTATCAAGACCTGGCCCAGCTCATGAGCGTGCGGCCGGTTCTTTGATTATCAGGCATAATAAACCTGCGTCAATAAAGAGCATTGTTACACATAACAAACACTCTTTACAGACGGCAGCCCATCCCTTTCGAAATGAACCCACCTTGGGCTGTGCCACCTCCTCGGTGTGCAGCGGCGGCTGGGATCATACAGAAATTCAAGTTTTTTCTGTCGACTGCACCACAACAGACGGTCCAGCCGCTGTCGTTGCGTTATGCAGAATGACTAGAAGGGACAGGTATTCTGTCGGGCTGGCTAGACAGGACATTGAGGAGGGGATATGCACTACAGTTCATTCAGCCTCCTCCGCCCTTCAGGGGCGTGAGAGAGACTGTTTTTTGTCCTGCCCGATAAAGACACGTGCGCTCCAGGAGGAGATTACGAATCTCCTAACAAAGGGCGCAGTGACATTGGTTCCGAGGGACCAGTGGGACATGAGATGGTACTCCCCGTATTTCCTTGTTCCAAATAATTCGGGAGACATGAGACCCATACTAGATTTCAGGGTCCTCAACGAGAGAGTGGCAAAACGCCCCTTTCGTAGATACCTGAGGGTCGCGTATTTCGTGTGCCAATCACAGAGTGGCACAGGAAATTCCTACGTTTTGCTTTCCAAAGGAAGGTTTACGAGTACACGCGCCTGCCCTTCGGGTGCACGCTTGCTCCTCGTTTTTCTCCAAATGCGTGCAGACAGCACTCGAACCACTGAGGCGAAACGAGATACGCATATTAGCATATCTCGACGACCTACTGGTCTTGGCCCAATGCCCAAATCGAGCCATTCGGGACGCAACCTCACTGGTGCAGCACCTCACTCAGCTGGGGTTAGCTGTAAACTGGACAGAGAGTGCTCCTTGGCCGGCTCAACAGTTTTCCTATCTAGGCATTCAGTTGGATACTGCCGAGATGAGGGCCAGTTTATCGGCACCACGGAGAGCGACACTGACGTCAGCTCTCCGGGTGTGTCGAGTGACAAATACAATCACCGCTCTGTCAAGGATGTCCTTACTAGGACTGATGTCTGCAGCCCATGTAGTGGTCCCCTTAGGCCTGTTACACATGCGCAGACTGCAGAGGCGGTTCGCACGACTGCGACGGGTTCCAGTGAGACGCCGTCGCAAGTTGATTGTAATACAGAGATCGGTCAAAACCGACCTGAGCTACTGGAGAGACCCGCGCGTCATCGCGCGCGGAGTCGCCTGAGTTCGCTGAAAGCTCTCCACATTCCAGGTCTGCTCAACGAAGGAGCAGATCTGTTATCACGGGGAGGCCCGAGGGACGACGACTGGAGGTTAGCACCCTCCATTGTGTCGCTGATTTAGGCACGGTTCGGGCAAGCAGAAGTGGTTCTGTTTGCGTCACGGACGAATGCGCAGTGTCACCTTTGGTTCTCCCTGCGCGAACAGGACAACCCGCCATTGGGAGTCGATACATTCGCACTCCACCCATGGCCGAGGGTCCTGTTATACGCGTTCCCACCCCTGACATCTATCCTCCCACTGTTGGCACGAGTGAGGTCAGAGAGGCTAGAGTTAATTCTTGTAGCCCCGGACCGTCCCGGAGCCCCGTGGTTTCCGGAACTGATGGAGATGTTGGTAGAGGGCCCATGGCCCATACCTCATCGACAAGATGCACTCTCTCAAGCCGGAGGCTTGGTGAAGGGGCCGCCTATGAGGGGGGGCCCCTCATGGCCTGGTTACTGAGAGGGATTGTTAGAACGCAGGGGTCTGACAGACGCGGTCATTCAGACCATTCAGAGTGCGCGCGCGCAATCCACTGCAAAGGGATATGCGGCGCGCTGGTGAGTTTTACACAGTGGTGTGAGGGACAGGACGTTGACCCTGTCTGTTGTCGGGTCGAAACGTTCTTGTGCTTCTTACAGTCGCTGTTGACAAGGGATTGGCGGCGGGAACTATTAAAGTTTACGCGGCTGCCATCTCAGCTTGTCATGAGGGTTTTGCGACAACGACACTGGTTTTTCAGTCATTCGCTGGTTTTAGCGTTTTTTGACTGGAGTGTGTAGGCTTAGACGCCCTCATAGGACTCTAATGCCAAATGGGACCTGTCGATTGTGCTAGAGGCGCTGTGCGTGCCCCCATTCGAACCCATTGTCACTGTGTCGTTGCGTTGTATTGTCTCTCAAGACGAGTCTACTCCTCGCCTTGACTACGGCTGAGCGAGTGAGTGATTTGTGCGCTCTCTCGTCACGGGCAGATTGTTTGATCATATCTGATGACGAAACAAAAGCTGTATTACGCCCTAACCCGGATTTTATCCCTACGGTTAATCGTGGGTTTAGGGTTCAGAGCTGTGCTCTGAGCGCCTTTTTTTCCTCCTCCTCACGACGGAGAGAGGGAGAGGCGTTTTACATTGTATTGTCCGGTGCGCGCGTTGGCACAATATGTGAAGCGCGAGGCAGGACTGAGATCTTCTCCCCGGCTTCTGATCTGCTATGGCGGACAGAAAGCCGGGACACCACTCTCGAAACAGAGGCTGTCCCTTTGGATTTGCGAGGCTATTAGCCTCGCATACGAATCGAAGGGGCAGCCCGTGCCGACTGGCATTCGGGCTCATTCCACCAGGGGCATGGCCGCATCAGTGGCCATTCTCAGGGGAGTGGGAGTGGAGGAGATATGTGTGGCGGCGTCTTGGTCGTCGCCATCACTTTTTATACAGTGTTACTTGAAGATATTTCTTCCTCATCCTTTTCTCATTCTGTCCTCAGTTTTGCTGATGACTGATGTAGTGGGGAAGGCACTTGGATTACCCTGGTCATGGGATTCTATTCAAGTGCTGTCAGGATGAATACGGATGTGCCTGGGGAAGGGACCCTCCTCCAGGACATGTTCCGTTAGATCAACAACCCTACGTGCTCACGTAAGGGTAGGTCAGTGATATTCTTCCTCAATCCTTTCTCATTCTGTCCTCAGTTTGCTGATGACTGATGTTGTGGGAAGGGCACTTGGATTACCCTGGTCATGGGGATTCTATTCAAGTGCTGTCAGGATGAATACAGATGTGCCTGGGGAGGGGACCCTCCTCCAGGACATGTCTGTTAGATCAACAACCCAACGTAAGGGTTGGGTAAGTGATATTTCTTCCTCATCCTTTTCTCATTCTGTCCTCAGTTTGCTGAGGACTGATGTAGTGGGGATGGCACTTGGATTACCCTGGTTGGGGATGCTATTCAAGTGCTGTCAGGATGATTACGGATGTGCCTGGGGAGGGGACCCTCCTCCAGGACATGTTCCGTTAGATCTACAACCCTGCGTGCTCACGTAAGGGCTAGATCAGTGGAGCAGACTCGGTGTGGGTTGGGCCAACTTTTTAAGGTTGTCTTGAACCAACATCAGTGGTCAGCTCCGGGTGCCGCTGAGATTGTTTTCGGATTAATAGTCTCAGTGGGGGTACATTTGGCCAAGTAAATGTTTTTTTTTTTTTTTTTTTTTAAAAGCTGAGTTTGTGAGTAACCACAGTACGTCCTTTCACATTGTCTCATACTACGACTAATAATAATCCTAATAATGTGAAGGGACCTCAAGACTTGTTCTGTCTGCTCTTTGAGACCCAGACACTGCTGGGAGTTTGTTAAAGAGCATGTCCTGACTGTGTGCACACACACACACACACACACACACACACACACACGCACACACACTACGGGGGGGTCCCTGGGGAGCAGCGTGACATTTAACTGGGTGACACGACTGGCGAGACACGCCGAGCAAAAAGCCAGTCTGACAAGAGGGAGAAGAGGAAAGGAGGCGAAGCAGAAAAAGAAGAAAAGGAGAGAAGAGGAGAAAAGAGGAGGAATATAGGCAAAAAGGAGGGGATGAGTGTCTCAGCTCTACAGGTATCCAGTCTACTGGACGAGGCTTTTCAAGGCCGACGTGAACAGGTCTGGACTTGTCACAGGCTCACCAAGCATCTCTAACACACCTCTGTGGAATCAAGAGGTGTGTGGCCGAACTCAATTCTTTGTCTCCTTGAGCAAAACATCAGCCGGTATATCACCCGATTAAATGAACCTCGTCGGTAGAACAGGAACTCTGACGCATTCAGAGGCCTGCGGAGGAATCAGAGAGGGGGAAGATGATTCCCGTGACACCCACCTGTGAGTGCTTGGAGACCCAGTGGCGCAGCACGTTGAGCACTCTGTTGGTAGCGGCTCGGCGGATGATGAACTCTTTGTCACACACCTTCTCAGAGTTAGAGAAGCCTGGGGGGGACAGGGAGAGTTAGAGAAACCTGGGGGGGACAGGGAGAGTTAGAGAAGCCTGGGGGGGACAGGGAGAGTTAGAGAAGCCTGGGGGGGACAGGGAGAGTTAGAGAAACCTGGGGGGGACAGGGAGAGTTAGAGAAGCCTGGGGGGGACAGGGAGAGTTAGAGAAACCTGGGGGGGACAGGGAGAGTTAGAGAAGCCTGGGGGGGACAGGGAGAGTTAGAGAAGCCTGGGGGGGACAGGGAGAGTTAGAGAAACCTGGGGGGGACAGGGAGAGTTAGAGAAGCCTGGGGGGGACAGGGAGAGTTAGAGAAACCTGGGGGGGACAGGGAGAGTTAGAGAAGCCTGGGGGGGACAGGGAGAGTTAGAGAACCCTGGGGGGGACAGGGAGCAGGAGAGGTCTGTGAGGACACTACACCATCACACCATCACACCATCACACCATTACGCTTGGTCATGGTGTCTATAAAACCCACTTCAAAAAAGATATCTGATATATATGATAGAATAATGTATGAAGGATGGAGAAATCCCCACAGAAGGGATACCATTTCCATAGGAGGTTGCTAACCTGGTGAGAGCTTGGGGAAACTTGTGACGCTTCCAAAGAAGCTTCAAACTACGCAAATCACCCCTGACCGTCAATCATATATCAGGTTACCAGAAAAGAATATTCTGGTACGTACTGTATGTTGTTTTGACATTCCTCTTCTTTCTTCTGTCTCTCTCCCTCTCTGTCTTCCTCCCTCTCTCCCTCCCTCCCTCTATATATCAGATTTTCATGGATAAAGTAGATATATACTGCTTGAGTTGGGGCATCTGAGATAGACATAATGCTATTGCCTCTTTCCTTGTTCTGGTTTAATGACCAGGTTGTCTGTCCGTGCGTCATGACAGTCTTACCCTGGGAGCTGCTGTGTCCGGCGGCTGCCGTGGCGATGGCGAAGGCTGAGGCGGGGGACATGGAGCAGCGAGAGTTCTCTCCTGACGGGACTGCAGCAGAGAGAGACAGGGGGAGTGTGTGAGTGTGTTCTACACTGGTGGGGGGAGGGGGGGGGGGTTGGAGGTCGGAGTGGCAGGAATACATGTGTGTGCGTGTGTCTGTGTGTGTGTGTGCGTGTTTGTGCTTGTGCGTGTGTGTGTGATTGTGTGTGTGTGTGTCTTTATGTGTGTGTTTGTGTGAGTGTGTACTTATGTGTGTGTGTGTGTGTGCGGCTGGAACAACGTGGCCCTGGAGTGGGTGGGGTCAAACTCAGTGGCGGTGGCTGTCTCTGAGGGGATCATCACTGACCCCAGCATCTCAGTGAGGGCAACCATTAACATCTGTGGGACAGATCATCTTCTCCCACCAGTCAATACCCGGGGACACCTTATGATGGCGCTACGACAAAGACAACGACAGCATTGGACTGAACTGAAATTGCAAGGGAAGCTGGCATGTCTCCCTGCTGCTGATCACTCTGTCTCTCACGCAGTGTTCAAAAGCGTAACTCTTGACGAGTGTATTGTCACCTTCACTCTAAAAGCTAGGCTGCAGGTTTTACCAACGAAGCTAAACCTTTCCATCTGGCTTCCTGACAGTCATAGCCCACACTGCATACATCACAGTCACCAGCAGATAACTGAAACCATGCCCCACATCTTAAATGGTTGTCATGCGTATAAAGGGCTCTACATATGTAGGCATGATCGAATTGTGGATCTGATTTCAGAGGGTGTCTTTTCCATATTCAGGCCTGCCGCAACGCTGTACAAGCACTCCACTGTAAAGCCCCACATGTTCAGTTTGTGTAGCGACGAAGAGTCAGTAGGAGTGTTCTCCAATATTTCAGCAAACACCCCTGATGTTGTAATTGTCAACGAAAACCACAGAGAGGTGCTTATTTTAGAAGTTGGCTGCACCTTTGACCATAGCCTAGAGGAAGCCTTTTTAACCAAAATCTTAAAATACCAACAGCTGGAGCAGGCCATATCACAACTGGGCTACAGATGTCAACTTTTAGTTTTTATATTTGGCAGCCTGGGCCATGTTCATAAGTCTGTTGTTAGAGGCCTTCATATGGCTGGTCTTCCTAAGAGAAGGGCCAAACAGTTAGCAAAATACTGCTCAATATCCGCTATTATTGGTAGCCGCTCAATATGGAGAAGGCGGTGCTTCCTGTACCCATGAGCGGGATACTGTCTGTCTTATTGTATTGATACTGTATCTGTCAACCCACTGGTATCACCTGGTGCGAATAACATCCTGTGTGTGGCAGAACTGGTTGTTGGCTCAGCATTACTGTAACAGATTGTTTCTATGATATCAAAATGCACTGTTAGTATTTATGTCCTTTAGAATTGTTCTTTGTATGTGGACATAAATAAAGCATCTAAAATGTGTGTGTGTGTGTGTGTGTGTGTAGCTTCCAGGTACCTCCTGCCTGTCTGTAGCGGAGGTGTCTGGGTGTGGACGGGGAGCGACATGGGGACATGTCTCCTGGCTCGCTGGTCGGAGGCGTCTCGGGGATGAACTTGTCCAGGGACACGGTCTCCAGAACAGCTGGTCACAACAACACAGGGATTCACAACCAGATCCACTGGATCACACCGCCAGGACGTCACACAGGACAGAAGTTCTCTTACGTCAAATACACTTTCTAAGTGTGTTTTTTTTCTTTTCATAGAAGAGGAAGTCTTGTGCCCTTGGATAGAAGCCGCTGCCACAGTAGAGCTCAGTTAGAGTCTGAGGGCTCACCACGGCACATTCAATAAGACGTCATTTTAATCTCAGGATGCACTCAGGCCCCCTTTGTAAGAGCCTTATTTATCTCTCTGTTTATCTCTCCATCACTCCCCTCTCTCTCTCTCTCTCTCTCTCTCTCTCTCTCTCTCTCTCTCTCTCTCTCTCTCTCTCTCTCTCCTCTCTTCCACTCTCCCGTACAGGTATTGACATAATGCCCTGCTACTAGTTTCCTTAAGGTTATCTAAGGCTGTCAGCTCTGGCCAGATGGTGAAGTATGGTGGCCCCACAGGGTCAAGCGGAGCATCTGATCTGAGAGTGCGATTATTCCCCCTAGAGCGTAATGATGACCCAATTATGTCTCTCTCTGTCTCTTTCCCTGGTCTCCTTCGGGTGAGGATGTTGCCAATCGTCAGATTGGACTCAAATACCATCATCATATATGTGACACGGTCTGGTGAAAAGGACCGCATGTCGGCAATTCTTAAGTTGCGCAAATTAGTGTTTTCTGTTTTTTTGCAGAGCCCACTCGATATAACAAATATATATATAACATATAGAATATATAGAACAGTTTTAGGATCACTAAATAATTTGTGAATTGGATTCACTGTCTCGTCTGCCTGTAAGCCATGGCTTGTAAACAAACTTACATTTTAGGATGCGTTCAAAAGGACTGTGTGATCATCTAATTATGTGTAGTTATGTGTTTTTAGCATGTTGATGTTCTATCAGCATGTTGTGATGTGCTAGCCATCCTTCATCCCTCCATCCCTCCATCCCTGTTGTTTCCCAGCTGTTTTGCGTGTGTTTTTTGGGGTTTGAGGTGTACCAACATTCAAATAAGCATAGCTTAAGCATAGCTAACTATTTTCAGATTTCAGTGTATGGCACATCATTTCAAAGATTACAATCTGCACTTTCACAATCTGCAAAAAATAAAATAAAATGACCATGCCCTACATGAGGACTTTTTAACCAGACCCTGTCACATATGCAGTACTATACACCATATATCCCTATTAAAGTCAATGGACTGCCAGCCCTTACATACTGTATCTTAAACTTTACTAATACTGGTCACTTTGACCTTAATCCTGTCTATAACAGATTGTTGTTTGTATTTAAATAGTCTAGTGGAAATCTAAATTCCATGCAGCTAACTACATCATGTGCAATATGTGCGATAAGATACAGTGCTGCTGCAGGTTACAAACCACTGGCTTACCCCTGCGGATGCTGCGTCTCAGTTTCCCACAGAAGGCATCGATGCGTGGCAGCTCCCCCCCGCCCTCCTCCCCCGCAGCTGGGCTGAAGTCAGGTGAGCTGGGGACCCGGCTGAGGTCCAGGGGGGCTTTGGTGGAGGTGGGGGGAGGGGAGGACAACCCAGAGGCAAGCTGTGGGAAGCTGGGGGCACGTGTGGTAGTGGGAGGGGGGGAGGAGGAGAAGCCAGTGGGAGGCTTGGTGGAGAAGGGAGGGGGTGAGGTGACGTAGGGACAGTGGGTTAGGGAGGTGGGGGAGGACGGGGGGCCGGAGAGATCCAGGGCCCTCCCTTTACCGTCGACCGGCGAGCTGAGGGAGTGTTTGCGGGAGTGGACGGGGGAGGAGGTGCGGGAGGGGATGACCAGGGGAGGAGGAGAGGAGAACTTGCGGCACAGGCGGGGAGATTTGTTGTTGATGTGATCGCTGCCCCACGTGCCCTGGTTGGTGGCGAAGAACAACTCAAGAGACCTGAAAGGAGGGAGAACAGAGAAAGGAGGGAGAACAGAGAAAGGAGGGAGAACAGAGAAAGGGGGGAGGGAGAACAGAGAAAGGGGGGAGAACAGAGAAAGGAGGGAGAACAGAGAAAGGAGGGAGAACAGAGAAAGGGGGGAGAACAGAGAAAGGAGGGAGAACAGAGAAAGGAGGGAGAACAGAGAAAGGAGGGAGGGAGAACAGAGAAAGGAGGGAGAACAGAGAAAGGAGGGAGGGAGAACAGAGAAAGGAGGGAGAACAGAGAAAGGGGGGAGAACAGAGAAAGGAGGGAGAACAGAGAAAGGGGGGAGAACAGAGAAAGGAGGGAGAACAGAGAAAGGAGGGAGAACAGAGAAAGGAGGGAGAACAGAGAAAGGAGGGAGAACAGAGAAAGGAGGGAGAACAGAGAAAGGAGGGAGAACAGAGAAAGGAAGGAGAACAGAGAAAGGAGGGAGAACAGAGAAAGGAGGGAGAACAGAGAAAGGAGGGAGAACAGAGAAAGGAGGGAGAACAGAGAAAGGGGGGAGAACAGAGAAAGGAGGGAGGGAGAACAGAGAAAGGAGGGAGAACAGAGAAGGGAGGGAGGGAGAACAGAGAAAGGAGGGAGAACAGAGAAAGGAGGGAGAACAGAGAAAGGAGGGAGAACAGAGAAAGGAGGGAGAACAGAGAAAGGAGGGAGAACAGAGAAAGGAGGGAGAACAGAGAAAGGAGGGAGGGAGAACAGAGAAAGGAGGGAGAACAGAGAAAGGAGGGAGAACAGAGAAAGGAGGGAGAACAGAGAAAGGGGGGAGAACAGAGAAAGGAGGGAGAACAGAGAAAGGAGGGAGAACAGAGAAAGGAGGGAGAACAGAGAAAGGAGGGAGAACAGAGAAAGGAGGGAGAACAGAGAAAGGAGGGAGAACAGAGAAAGGAGGGAGAACAGAGAAAGGGGGGAGAACAGAGAAAGGAGGGAGAACAGAGAAAGGAGGGAGAACAGAGAAAGGAGGGAGAACAGAGAAAGGAGGGAGAACAGAGAAAGGAGGGAGAACAGAGAAAGGAAGGAGAACAGAGAAAGGAGGGAGAACAGAGAAAGGAGGGAGAACAGAGAAAGGAGGGAGAACAGAGAAAGGAGGGAGAACAGAGAAAGGAGGGAGAACAGAGAAAGGAGGGAGAACAGAGAAAGGGGGGAGAACAGAGAAAGGAGGGAGAACAGAGAAAGGGGGGAGAACAGAGAAAGGAGGGAGAACAGAGAAAGGGGGAGAACAGAGAAAGGAGGGAGAACAGAGAAAGGAGGGAGAACAGAGAAAGGAGGGAGAACAGAGAAAGGAGGGAGAACAGAGAAAGGAGGGAGAACAGAGAAAGGAGGGAGAACAGAGAAAGGAGGGAGAACAGAGAATGGAGGGAGAACGGAGAAAGGAGGGAGGGAGAACAGAGAAAGGGGGGAGAAGAGAGAAAGGGGGGAGAACAGAGAATGGAGGGAAAACAGAGAAAGGGGGGAGAACAGAGAAAGGAGGGAGAACAGAGAAAGGAGGGAGAACAGAGAAAGGAGGGAGAACAGAGAAAGGAGGGAGAACAGAGAAAGGAGGGAGAACAGAGAAAGGAGGGAGAACAGAGAAAGGAGGGAGAACAGAGAAAGGGGGGAGAACAGAGAAAGGGGGGAGAACAGAGAAAGGAGGGAGAACAGAGAAAGGAGGGAGAACAGAGAAAGTAGTTCAATATGTAGTAATATGTAGTTCAATGGATCAACATTACATGTAACTTACTACTACCAACCCAGGAATGTCTGTGTGCCTGAATCCAAACCACGATAGCCCACTAAGCTTAAGTCGAATGACTGAATGCTGTTGGACTTTTCTAAAATGGCTTAGGTGGAAGAACGTGCTCTACGAAAGACTTATGAGGTCATGTAAGATGGCCGCCGGCAGCAGCAGGCACAGAGAGAGGGAGTGTGTTAGTTCGAGCATTACTTGGACTGGTCCAGCGCGAGCCGTGTAATCTTCAGACTGTAGTCGGGACAGAGGGATGTGATGGACAGACGATCGGAGGAGTGGTACTGGACCCTGAGAGTGGCAATGAGAGGAGGAGGAGGGAGGGAGGGAGGGAGGGAGGGAGGGACGGGAGAGGGAAGGGAACGGAAGAGGCATGGTAGCAGGGGACACGGAGGGAGTGGAAGTGTGGAGGTTTAGATGGAGATGGGTAGAAGGGTGGAACGAGAGTGGAAGAGGTAGAGAGAGTCATGCATGTGTCTGTTATATGAGAAGAGAGGGAGGGAGAGTGAAAGTGGACAGAAGACGTGTAAGGGAGGGAACGTGAATTTGGATGAAGATAGTGGAATGGTAAATGAAATAAGACATAATGGGCCCTATTATGCACTTCATAAGTCTTAAGCACTAAGACGAGGCGGTAGATCTAAACTTAAGACGTGGAGGCGTGGTCAAGGCCACTTTGCTATTATGCGTGCGGTAGTGGGCGCCTAAGACCCGGCGCTAAGCCCAGAAATTAGTCATGGGTGTGTTTTGGGCGTCTTCTCAATCAACCCAATCAGCGTGCCAGGTGCCATTCCCTTTAAGAACCGGCTGCGTTAAGTCATAAGCGCTATGCTATTATGCAGTTCATAGGCGCTAGACTTCATGCACGTTTTGAAACACAAGCGCGCCTCCGCGGCTTCTTAAGAAGTCGGTCGGCGCGCATGCGCAAACCGCGGAGGCGCGCTCGTGTTTCAAAACGTGCATGAAGTCTAAACTTAAGAACTTTTCAAACCACTTCTTAGCGCTAGGCGCAAAGTCAGATCGCATAATAGCAGGGGCGCCTAGCGCACTTCATTAACATATGAACACTCCCACAATGAGTAATATATGCACGGGAGTCTTGCGTCTTATGTGTGGGCGCCTAGCGACACCTGCATAATAGCAGTAGCGCGTATGAAGCGCATAATAAGGGTGGCGGTAGGTCTTAACCTGGCGGTGCGTCTTAATTAAGACTTAAGACGGCAAGTTAAGAAGTGCATAATAGGGCCCAATGTGTTTCATGGAGAAAGTGGTGGATGGAGGCGAAGGTGAGTCGTGTTTCTATCGGGTTACCTGACGGGTATGGAGGTGAAGGGTTTCTTGTAGATGTCCGCCAGCTTGTCCATGACCACGGCCGCCGTGGTGAAGATCCTGTAGGTGTGGAGGAAGGTGTTGAGGAAGTCGATGGAGAGGAAGCGCAGGTCCGTCAGCCTCTCCAGCAGACGCTCCACGCTGGCGTAGCGGATCTGGGGGACCTTGCAGGAGTTGAGCGTCTTGCTGAAGCAAATGTCCACGTCGTCTTTGTGCAGCCGCGCGTCGGACCTGGGAGGGAGGACGGAGGAATAAGATCGTCAGTGATTGGGTGATCTGTCAGGAAAGGTAACGGGCATTGGATAGCTTGGGGACCGACATCTTTTACTGATGTGGGAAAAAAATACATAAGCTCAGGAAAGGTAACGGGCATTGGATAGCTTGGGGACCGACATCTTTTACTGATGTGGGAAAAAAAGACATAAGCTTACAAGTGGCAAAAAACCCCAAACATATAGAATATCGTTGTATGCTTGCACGC
>NC_137689.1:49218402-49223402 GCF_963989245.1 Nansenia antarctica | reverse complement strand
CACAGTCTATGGTCATGGGCATGACTACTCCTCACCTCTCCATGTGAATGTAAAGTATACCTTTTTGATCTTCTTAATATCCGGGTCTTCCTCCTCTTCGTTGGTCTGACAGTGGAGCATCCTCTCCTTGGCTTTGCTCAACACTACAATCTAGCAGAACAACCACAGACAGCAAATATTACATATGAAACATATATACTATATATTGTATACAAATATTACAAACGTGCAATTACTTACTTACTTGTAATTGTCTGGGTCTACTATTGTGTTGTACCTCAGCTGTGTGTGTGTGTGTGTGTGTGTGTGTGTGTGTGTGTGTGTGTGTGTATGTGTGTGTGCGTGTGTGTGTGTGTGTGTGTATATGTGTGTGTGTGTGTGTGTGTGTGTGTGTGTGTAGTCATGTGCAAGTTGCTCTTATGGAGATTATTCTGGACTATGTGTCTGGTTTGGGCGATCAGAAGGGCCTACAAACGAGCACTCCAAAGTGGGAGAGTCTACCGACAACAATGTGTGTGCACAATGTGTGCGTGCGGTAGGGTGACCAGATGTCCCGCTTTGTGCGGGACTGCACAGCATTTTCACGACTTTTAGTGCGTCCCGCAAATTGGGACGATGTCCCGCATATTTAATTATTATTGGCAAAACAATAAAATAAAATAAATCGGATTTATCCAATTTCTCTGTGGAGAAAGCAGGGAAGGCTATCATCACGGGGCTGTGTTTGCTGTCAATCAAACTAGCACCCGTCAGGTGCTGGGGTCAAGTGCAGCCAGGTTAACCAATGAAAGCAAGTCCCCCCAAACAACAACGACGAACGCGAGTCAGATGCAGCAGGTTATAGAAAATGGAGGAAACTCAAACCACAGTCAGCAAGAAAAGAAGATGCACCTACAACAAAAACTGGGAAAACACTTATACGTGGGTGAAGCCAGTGCAGGGCGACTCTCAGAGAGTTTTTTTGCAATCTTTGCAAGTGTTCTTTTTCAATTTCACATGGCGGTGAATACGACATCAAAAGACACCGAGAATGCGATTCTCACAAGAAACGTGTCGCTCAAAAAGAGACATCCAACTCTATGGAGACATTCCTACTCAAACCGAAAAATGATGGCCACTCTGATAAGGTAACAGCAGCAGAAATAACACATGTTTACCATACAGTGCAACACTCCCAATCATACCTTTCAATTGACTATGTTAACAAGCTAGCTCCGACCATTTTTCCAGACTCTGAGATAGCAAAGAAAATGTCATGTGGTCGTACTAAAGCAGCGTCCATAGTAACAGATGTGCTTGCCCCTGCCTCTGTGGAGAGTTGTTTGACAGAATTAAAGACAACACCATTTTTTTCGGTGGCTTCAGATGCTTCAAATCATGGCACGACAAAACTCTTCCCACTGTCTCTGAGATATTGGACCCCAGAGTTGGGTTTGAAAAGTAAGATCCTTGACTTCTATGAGGATAGTGATGAGTCAGCTGCTGCCATACACCGCCAGATTACAAGCAAGCTACAAGAAAAGGGCCTGCAATCTGACATGATTTCAGCATACACTGCCGACAATGCAAGTGTAAATTATGGGAAAAACAATTCTGTTTTCCAGAAGCTAAAAGCAGACAACAGTTGCATCATAAAGGCTAACTGTATGGCCCACATAGTGCACAACAGTGCAAAGCATGCTGGAGACAGGTTGAACATTGACATTGAGTCTGTAGTGAACAAAACATTCAGTCACTTTTCATCATCTGCAAAACGTACAGCAGAATTGAAAGCATTGGGTGTACCAGGGGCACCTAAAGTTCGGTCGGGGCCTGTTGAGAGGGTGTCCCACATTGTCCCACACAAACATACTCCTTGTCCCACATTTGGGTTGTTGGGACCTGGTCACCCTAGCGTGCGGGTGTGCATGTGTGTGTGTGTGTGTGTGTGTGTGGGTGTGTGTGTGTGTGTGTGTGTGTATGTACCTCTGCTTTGAGCCTCTCTATCTCTGTGTCCTGGTCCTCTAGTTGAGTGCGTAGCTGATTGGCTGCCACCTTCTCTGTCTCCATGATCTGAACCAGGTGAATGTACTTCTGCATCAGGACCTCGCGCTCAATGATGATGTCAGAGTAACTACAGATGATGGGGAGGGGGGGGGGGGAGAGGGGGAGGAGAGAGAGGGATAGAGAAGAGGGTAAAGATGGAGATCATAGGCTACAGTGTATACATCCACCAGCAAGTGAGGAGTGTAAGTATAAACTGTTCCAGGCATCCAAGCAGACATTTGGTCTTGTACATATGAATTATTAAGAAACAGTATAGCAGTAAACATCAAATCATTCATTGTTCATAAGCCATCTCTAAACATTAGAGAATAAACATATAGGATACATGAGTTCAGGAGAGACAGAGAAAGACAGAGAGAGAGAGAGACTGTGAGTGGAGTCAGGGCTGTGATGTAATCACTGTAGCGGTCCAGCACCAGAGTGTGACCTAAATGTGAACCGCTCCGAGCAGAGAGCGCACACACACACAGACACACAGACACACAGATACACAGACACAGACACAGACACACACACACACACACACACACACACACACACACACCCACACACACACACACACAAAATGGGGGGGATATTTAGTGTGGATCATGACACGGTCACCTGGTTTTAGAGCACACCATACTGTAGGACTAGGTGGGGTTCTGTGGTTACATTTGGCCTACAACACAGCATAGAAATGTTTATGCAATATCTTTGTATACAATATCTTTGTATACTGCTGCAAACACTTTAAACACATTAAGATTCAAGCTTGCATTTCAGATGTTTCAATATGTCCAAAGGCTTCACAACGTTTTGAACAAACGGAACAAAAACCATGCCAACACCAATGAACTGGCCTGAACTCTAACGCAGTGTTTTTCAACCACTGTGCCGCGGCACACTAGTGTGCCGTGAGAGATCATCAGATGTGCCGTGGGAAATGATCAAATTCCACTTACCGTATTGACCCGAATATAAGATGGGGTTTTTCCCCCGGAAAAAAGTCTGAAAAAGTTGCATCGTCTTATATTCGCGCCCTAGACTTTTACACGTCAATATTAATTCACAACAACGTATGGCGCCAAAAGACTGTTCCCCACGCGAGCCACCGTGTTTCTCCCTCTCACACACACCCCAGTGACGGTGCCTGGAGAGATGGAGACACACTCACACACACACCCGCGGAGAGACACCGCAGAGACACACTCACACACACACCCGCGGAGAGACACCGCAGAGACACACTCACACACACACCCGCGGAGAGACACCGCAGAGACACACTCACACACACACCCGCGGAGAGACACCGCGGAGACACACTTGGTTGGTCAAGTTAACAAACAACAGAGGTGGAGTTACGATGCCAATTTTAAGACCATGGTGGTCAATGAAGCAGAGGCATCAAACAACTGTTGAGGAGCCAAGAAATATGATATTACAGAGTGTAATGTTAGAAGTTGACGAGCCCAAAAAGATCGGCTTAAGAATGGTAACAGTCAGAGAAAAGCGTATCGCCGTCCGCAAAGCGGCCTCTTCCAGGTGATTGACAGGAGGGTGTGTGAATACGTGACTGAAAAACCTAACGATTGTATGCCCATACCCCAAGATGATAAAAATAACCTACATTGTTTCATTCATTCATTAAGACGATTGCCAGACACATTGATGACATGTCTGCAGACATCGAAAATGTTGTTTTGGAGAAGATACGTGGCAGTGGGCAGTTTGCTTTGCAACTTGAGTCTTGGCTCAACTCTTGGCCAATGCACGCTTTGTGGATGGAGACACAATCACAGAAAATGTCTTTTTTGCAAGACATTGCATAAAAACAACAACAGGGGAGGACTTCAGTGGGACAGCTGGGTAAGTGTCTGCACTGATGGAGCAGCAGCAGCTATGTTGCCGAGACTTTACCAGCGGAGATAGCTGTTGTGTTGAATGCTGTTGTTCGTATGGTAAACTTTGTAAAAACAAGACCTCTGAAAAGCCGCTTATATGCAGCATTATTTGAAGAGATGGGAGCGGAGCATAAGACCTTATTGCTCCATACGGCGGTCCGATGATTGTCCCGCGGAAAAGTGCCGGCCTGCGTGTTTGAGTCACGGGAGGAGCTGAAAACCCTTTTAACTGATGAGAAGTGTGATGACGCAAAGCTGCTTGCAAGTGACAAATTGTGCGCAAGGCTCGCATACATGGCCAACATACAGGGCCAGGCTTCGCACTGAGTGAGTATAACGACAAGTTCTTATAATGTTACGTATATGATAGGCTACTATGTATCATTTTGTAACATTTGGGATGGCGGTGTGCCGTGGGATTTTTTCAAGGTAAGAAATGTGCCGTGGCACAAAAAAGGTTGAAAAACACTGCTCTAATGAACTGGCCTGTCCAATGAACTGGCCTGTCCAATGAACTGGCCTGAACTCTAATGAACTGGCCTGAACTCTAATGAACTGGCCTGAACTCTAATGAACTGGGCTGAACTCTAATGAACTGGCCTGAACTCTAATGAACTGGTCTGAACTCTAATGAACTGGCCTGCTTCATGGTGGATTACAGCAGGTAGGTGCCAAGCATTAGGGGCCAGTTACCCCCATACAACGTAAGGAGCTTTCAATTAGAGAGAAGTGCTAAACATTATGCAAATCATCAGCATCATTAAATAGGCCATTTCCATTCCACTGGCCTCCATCCTTTGGCCAACACATAGACATCCCTCCTTACCTGGTGAAGGAGAAGGAGAGAGAAAAAGAGAGAGAAAAGCAGAGAAGCATAGGGAAAGAGAGAAGGAGAGCAACGGAGAGGGAGGGGAAGAGAGAGGTAGGATCTAGACTCCGCTGCCTTACCTTGCCTGCTGGATAGACTCCACCCACTCGTTGCAGTCCGACTCCTCCTCTGTCCGCAGCTCCAGAGGTTTCTGTCCGTCATGGCCAAAGATCACCAGGAAGTAGTGCTGCACCCACAGG
>NC_137689.1:49200902-49208402 GCF_963989245.1 Nansenia antarctica | reverse complement strand
GTGTGTGTGTGTGTGTGTGTCTGTCTGTCTGTCTGTCTGTTTATGTCCTTGTGCGTGCCCAGAGGCATGTGTGTAGTTTTGTGAGTGTTCTCAGACATTGTAAATAACCAGCGTGTGGGTTTGGGTGTGTGTGGGTGTTCTTGGGGTGGGGGCGAGTCAGGGTGGGTCTGCGGTCGGGAGGGACTGTTGAAAGGGCACAAACCCACACATGCTAGGTGACCCCGATACACACACAAGCACACAATCACACACACACACACACACGCACGCACACGCACACTCACACAAACGCACACATACACACACACACACACACGCACGCACACGCATACAAACGTATGTGCACGCACACACACACACACACACACACACACACACACACACACACACTCACACGCACGCGCACGCGCACGCGCACGCACACACATACAAACGTATGCGCACGCACACACACACACACACACACACACACACACACACACACACACACACACACATACACACACACACACACACACACACACACACCTACACACAAAACACACACCACTGTAAGCACCACTGCCCTTGTTTCCTAAATAGATACCATGAAATACAGTCAAGTGTAACCCACATGTTCAGTGCTGTAAACACAGAGGAGAGCTCTTTAGATACACCCTCACCCTCTGCAGTAGAGCTGCCTTCTAGAATAATAATCAATCCCACACTGGCGTGGATGTGCACCAGGGGAGGCCGGCGAAGGTAGAAATTAGCGGACGGCATCATTGGAACGGATGGAAGGGAACAAGCCTGTCTTCTGATTTCTCCCTCCACTCCGCCATCTGCACCCACTCTGGGTGTAAAAACAGCAGGACCCCGTTAGGCGACCGGACGCCCACTCATAACCCATCTCCGCTCAGGAACCCCTCAGCCGACAAGGCTTTGAACACAAAGGCACCCAAAACTTTTCCTCTCGCTTGCCCTGAGCGGCGGCTCAGAAAAGCTCAAAAGACGCTGACTAACGCACGCTTGGTAGAAACACGGAGGAGAAGACGACAGCCTCCACGTGGCCTCCTCTGCAAGTAACAAGAAATGGTGCAAGACCAACTTGTGAAACTAATGTCGCCAACCAAACGTCAAGCTGGCAGGCTTAGGACCGGCGGACCGGCAGTCATCCCCACCGTCGAAAACCGAGGCCTGTCAGTGCTTCAACTCAATGTCGAGGGCCTAACAACCGCCAAACTCGAAGTCCTGCGTCACCTGGCTGATTCCAACGGGGCAGCGGTTCTGCTCCTGCAGGAGACACACTGCACATCCGACAACATCCTCAAGATCCCTGGGTTCCATCTCGCTGGGTCCATCTACAGCAAGCAACACGGTGTGGCAACGTTCGTCCGGACTGAAATAAGCTGGTCAGCCAGTAGCCAATCCCCACCAGGCTCTAACATCGAGTGGCTGGTTACAAAAATCCAGGAAACATCAGTTGTCAACGTATACAAGCCCCCACCATCGGAGCTGTCTGCAACGTCACTCCCACCAATAACTGCACCCGCCATCTATGCAGGTGACTTCAACTGTCAGCACACAGACTGGGGTTACAACCACACAACACCTAATGGAGTGACGCTGACTGAATGGGCCTCCAACACTGATGCTCTACTGCTTTACGACCCCAAGGAGCCTCCAACCTTCTTCTCTGCACGCTGGAACACCTCCACCAACCCGGACCTGGCCTTTGCCATCTGCCACAGTAACGACCCGAAACCGGAGAGACGCGTCCTGGACAGGTTTCCCCGCTCACATCACCGACCATCCATCATTAAAGTCCCATCACTGGTGGAACCGGTACCAGGGACACCCGTCAAGCGATGGAACTTCCGAAAAGCCAACTGGGAGTCGTATGCTGAGGAGACTGAAAGAACGTCAGCTGGCCTGCCAGACCCAGACACAGCCGATCTGGATACGGCCTATGCAGCCTACTGCCAGGTCCTCCTGGGTGCGGCAAAGAAGACCATCCCACGTGGCTATAACAGGAATTACATCCCAGGTTGGGACGAGGAATGCAGCCGCCTTCTGTGCGACCACCAGAGGGCTAGTGCCAGAGAAGAGGTGGACGTGACTGCAGCAGCACTGCTCCAGAAGCTGGATATCACCCGCAGGGCCAGATGGACAGAAGTTGTCGAATCAATCGACTTCACCCATTCTAGTCGCAAGGCGTGGCAGACCATCAACCAGCTCACAGGCAGAAATACAACACCCCACAGCTGCCCAGTCACAGCAAATGCCATCGCATCCCAGCTCCTGAAGAACGGCCGCTTCCCGGATGCTGACAAAGACTTTGCCCGACTGACATCGCGTGAGGTGTCCTGCATCTCGGGAGCGGCCAGTGTCGATTCCAACCTCTCGGGAGAATTCACAGCAGAGGAACTCAGTGAGGCCATGAGCAAGCTCAAGCCAGGCAAATCCTCTGGCCGTGACAACATCCACCCGGAGTTCGTCATCCACCAGAGCACAACAACATCTGGCTGGCTCTGTGCTTTCTATACATCATGCTACCGGAGATTAAAGCTCCCAAAGACTTGGCGCCGTGCCTCTGTCATAGCTCTGCCAAAGCCAAATAAACCTGCAGAAGACCGTCGTACAGACCAATCTCGTTGCTCTGTGTCCCATTTAAGATCTTGGAGAGGATGATCCATAGCCGCATCGAGCCAGTGGTGGACTCACAGCTCCCACGGGAACAAGCTGGTTTCCGTCGTGGAAGATCAACAGCAGACCAGGTAACACTACTCTGTCAGGACATCGAGGACAGCTTCCAGGACAATGAGAAAGCTGGGGTAGTGTACCTGGATCTGACTGCTGCATACGACACCGTGTGGCACCGGGGACTTCACCTGAAGCTGCTGAGGACAATACCGGACCGCCACATGGTGAAGTTCATCATGGAGACACTTTCCAACCGCAGCTTCATCTTACAGACCAGCAGTGGCCAGTGCAGTAGGCTCAGAAGACTGAGGAACGGGGTACCGCAGGGGTCTGTTCTTTCGCCGATGCTGTTCAACGTTTACATCCACGACCTACCTGATACAGCATCGAGAAAGTATGGCTACGCAGACGATCTTGCCATCATGCTGAGCCGACCAACGTGGAAGGCGATGGAAGAGGGTCTTAACGTAGACATAGGCACACTGGTAGCATACCTTCGAAGGTGGCGTCTACAACTCAGTGTCGTAAAGACAGTCGCAGCGGCATACCACCTTAGCACCAGAGAAGCCAGGAGGGAACTTGAGGTGCGCGTTGACAACAAATGTCTGGAGGTCCAGCAAGCCCCGAAGTACCTTGGAGTGCGCCTGGATCGGACATTATCCTTCAAGCAACACCTGGAAGAAGTCAAGGCCAAAGTGACATCCAGGGCCGTGCTGATCCGCCGCCTTGCTGGTACAACCTGGGGAGCCTCCGCTAAGACGCTAAGAATATCCACCCAAGCCCTGGTCTTCTCTGCAGCGGAATACTGCGCCCCAGTCTGGAGCAGAAGCCCTCATGCGAGAAAGGTCGACGTGGCTATCAATACCTCCCTCAGAATAATAACTGGATGCTTGAAGCCTACCCATGTGTCCCTCTTGCCATTCCTCGCGGGAATAGCACCGGCCGGCCTCCGACGGGAGGCTGCCACCCTCGCCCTGGCCAGGAAGGCACAAAAGCATGACTGGCACATCCTGCACAACACCACCATAACACCAGCACCTCCAAGCCGACTCAAGACCCGCCACCCTTACAACAAGGCAGCACAAGCCATGCTCAACTCCACCTCTGAGGACATCTCCAGAGATGCATGGTTGGCAGCAGCTTGGAAGCAGGAGTGGGAGTCAGCCGGGCCCTCCCGATTCCACCTTTACATCTGGGACCCAGGAGATGGCGCCATTGGAGGAGACGACCTACCACACCGGCAATGGACCACACTGAACCGTCTACGAACTGGTGTCGGTCGCTTTAAAACATCAATGTAGGCGTGGGGCCTGGCGGACAGTGCGGCATGCGAGTGCGGTGACCCAGAGCAGACCGCCGACCACATAATCACCATCTGCCCCTTATATAGACCACCCTCAGAAGCCAGCCTCTTCGACCTAGAACCAGAGATGCGGGCATGGCTACGCGACACCGAGTTGGACCTCTGACGTTACACGAAAGAAGAAGAAGAAGAAGGTAGAAACACGGAGGCAAAGTAACGCACGGAGGAGCAAATAAGTTACGGCGCCGCACAGCACTGTCAGAAGAGTCGTAGACCGATGTGGAACAATGCTCTGTAGATTTGGGCTGATTTCACAACCGTAGTGCAGTGCGTTGGAAAGTGTACTGTCTCGTCTAAGTATTTTGGGTGTTTCAGATTCTGTTTACCCCACATCCACATCACACCACAACAACATCTCTTTACACAACTCAGCCACAAACATTACAGGAGGACACAGCAGATGGAAGAATGAACCCACCCAACGTCTATATAGATCCACCTCCCTCTCTCTGTGCTATTGTAGTATCCTGACCTGACCTCTCTATCCAACCAGCAACGCAAGCAGACAAATCGTGACATTAGAATTATAAGGTTCTATCTCCATTTTTGTCAAAATTGAGTTTTTTACATAATCTGATCCATTAGGTGTTTATTAATGCCTGTGTGGTGTTATTTTTAAAATGTTGAAATGTTTTAGTGAGTAATTCATAAAATACAAAGGTTCCATCTCACAAAACATAATGGAATGTAAACACTTTGACGCTCAATATCTCTGAACTACCCTAAACGGAGATAGAACCTTATAATTCTAAGATCACGAAATGAAGAAGTCTTATTGTGGGCTTAATATCCCACAGTAACAGGGGGCCGAGAGGGGGGAAAGAGGGAGAACAGAGACATACGGAAAGAACTGATTGTATGAAGGAGAGGTTAGAGGAGAGGGCGAGGATGTGAGGGTGTTACATCCCAATAGGGACTAGCCAGAGTGGCCAGGAGGCAGGGCCTATAGACCACTCGTCTCAAGGGTAGGCCTATTAGGCTAAATCCTAGTGTATTTGCTAAATAGCTACCCATTTCATCATCCCCACCCTCAATGTTTTTTTTAATGAACCCCTTTCTTCTCTCTCTCCACTGTAACTTCTTCTCCAGGCTGTTGTGTGCTAGAGGGAATGCGTACAAGAGCAGACTGGGGCGTCTCCTCGAGCGGTAATTAGTGAATCCCTTTTCACCCCCCAAAACTAGTAGAAATCAGTGTAACCGACTGGTATAAAAACGTCATAATGAGAAGAATCAATTCCTGTGGAGTGCATAGAGCGAATGCCAAACCATTACAGTAGTTATAAAAACAATGACACGATATTGACTGGGTAATAATAGTTGTGTTTGATATTGAGCACCTATGGTGGTGGAGAGAGTGGTCCTGGGTGGGGCAGTGTCAGGTGCTCTATAACCACTATCTCCTCTGTAGACAGAGCCTGAAGGATTACCAGGGGATTACCAATGTAGGTTTGTGTCTCCCAAAATAACCGCTACCCATAAACCCCTAAAATGACCCACCACAATCTGTTTTGTTGATGTTCAGAGTATAAACAAATCCTTAATCACAGCAGTGAGAAGGAAAGCCAGGGGAGAAACGTAATCTGTTAAGGTTAGGGTTAGGGCATAATTGGGACATTATTTCATTTTCTTGGAAGGTTATTTAAGGATGTAAGGACATTGAGGCATGATGCTTTGTTTCACCATCACTCCAAAAGAATCCATTTCGATTAGCTGAAATGACACTGTATGTGTTTGACAATGTTTGAGAAAATAACCACCGCCTCCGCCCCCCCCCCAATTAATTTCAGTGATCATCAGCTTACGAACGTACTGCAAATTCCAGTGAAGTAAACCAATGGGAACCCCTATTGTCTTCCTCTAGAGTCTATATGGTTGCAGCAGTTTTGTTTCTAATCTGGGGATTCTCAAAATAAAGTCAGACCCATACATTTTCTATAGTCTTGGACCACTATTATATTCTTTCATTTTATATATTTGACTAGCTGGCACTGCCAAGGACCCCCTGAGAGGGAGTGGGAGGCTGGGTGTAAGGCTGAATGGGTGTAAGGGAGAATGGGTGTAAGGCTGGGTGTAGCTAAATGACATATAAGAAATGTACCAGCACTATCTAGTGGTGAAGGTCTGAACTGTCCTGACAATCCTTATCCTTGATAATTAACTTGTGGCTCTGTTACTATGACTACAGCTGACTGAGGACACAATGTGGTTCTGATATTATGTTTCTGAAAGACAGTTCACATATATTACATGTAAACAAACATACATTTGTGCATACATGCATACATACTGCTAACATACAAATACAGTACATACCAATGACATTTAGAAACCATTTTTGAATTATTGTAAATTATTGGATTCAGTTTAAGGATACCATCATTGTTCAATGTAAGAATATCTGACTTTTCCATGAGTCATGTGTTTCCATAGTGTCTTTTAATATTGGCAATGTGTCTTTATATTTCATATACTGTGATAACATCAACCTGTATCAACCAAAGCCGTAAATTAGGCAAATTTATTTTCATCCATTGAAGCAACCAGGTGGGTGGTTTTCATGCAGGCTTGCTAATGCTAATAGCATAGATTATTCATTCAACTGTGAATTTGGGTGTTTTTGAGTGAGGTCCCCTTTATTCAGCTGTCTGGTTGTCTATTCAGAGCTCATGAAGGGAAGAAGTTGTCATGTCATGTCATCTGCATGACTACAGAGACAAAGAGCAGATGTTGTCTTGCATTGAGGAAGTGAGACAAAAAACAACAACAAAACAAAACTATTCTCCTGTTTCTGCCTATGATTGTCCATCCAACTGCCTGTCGTTCTTTCTGATTGTCCATCCTCCAATCAGTCAGTTTGTCTTTGGATATCTCTGTCTTTACATCAATCCATATACCGGTACTACAATAATGATGTTTTATATTGTCATGTGATATCATTGAAAATATTTCACTCTTTAGGATTATCATCCATGAGAGTTACCCAGATCCATATTCATGATAACTCAAGTATCCGTGAGAACCACCTACAAAGGCACATATGCACGCACGCACGCACGCACGCACGCGCGCGCGCACACACACACACACACACACACACACACACACACACACACACACACACACACACACACACACTCACACGCCTCCTCCCTAACTTCTCTGACGGTTGTCATGGAGATGTCATTGCTGAGGTGACCAAGCACATGTATCTTGCCACTTAAACCTTGATGCAGTCATTTCACCTTTTGAGAGCACCTTGTTAAATCAGACACTCCTTATTCAACGGACAAGCTAGCCTTGGCAGAATGATGTGGACAGTCTGGGACCACAGTTAGAGGTGAGCTCATATGAGCTGCAACGTTTGCAGGAAAAGCGCTATACAAATAAAAGTTTTAGTTTAATTATTATTATAAGGCTAAATGGTGATTATTTTGCATTGTCTGGCACGTTAACAT
>NC_137689.1:49073402-49195902 GCF_963989245.1 Nansenia antarctica | reverse complement strand
AGGGAGGGGCCTACATCAACGAGAGTGACAGCAGCGGCCAGACGCCCCTGATGGTGGCCTGTAGGACCCAACACAACGATGCCCAGAGCGCTAGCCGGGTCCGGCTGGTCCAGTACTTGCAGGAGAGTGGGGCTGACCCAAACATCCAGGACAAGGCCGGACGGTCCGCCCTGATGCACGCCTGCCTGGACCGGGCCGGGGGGGAGGTGGTGACCCTGCTCCTGGACGGTGGAGCCGACCCGGGCCTGGAGGACCGTTCGGGGAACTCAGCGCTGCTCCACGCGGTCACAGCCGGAGACCAGGAGGTCCTGAAGCTGCTGCTGGACGCCTGTAAGGCCCGGGGGAAGGAGGTGATCATCATTACTACTGACACGTTCCCCTGTGGGAAAACCAGGGCCAGACAGTACCTCAACAAACCTCCTCTTGTCCCGCTAGACCAAGGGGACAGACTGCACCCTTCTGCGGGCCTTCCCTGTGCCTCCCCCTCTGAGATCCAGCTCCTCACCTCCCCTCAGTGTTCCTCTTATTCCTCCTCCTCCTCCTCCTCCTCCTCTTGTCCTTCCCAGCAGGTCTTCTCCTTCAAGCAGTGTGGGTGCTCTGGCTGTGGGGCGGGGAGCTCCCAGCCCTGCTCCCCATCGCGTGCTCCCGGTCTGGGCCAGGGCAGGTCAGAGAGGCTGCTGCAGCCGTTCCAGAGGCTGAACTCAGAGCCCTGGCTGAGGATCCCGGCCTCTCTGCTGGCGCTGCAGCCCAGCGCAACCCCCTCGTCCACAGACGACCTCCCAGACATCACCCCGGAGGAGGAGCTCTCCCTCAGGGCCAGCAGGCTGCGCTGGAACACCGTGAACAATGACCATGGCGCCCCCCTGAGGCGCAATTGCAGTATTGACCTGAGGAACAATAACACTGCTAACACTGCTAGCTTTAGCAAGTCTGAGGGGAGAGGGGCTGACATGGAGGAGGGGGAAGTGAGAGGGCTCCTGGGGAGTGAAATATCCTTAAACGGCCTCTCCTCATCCCACTCTACATCTCACCCAGACCTCCACTCCCACTACACCTCTTCCTCCACTGGAGGCAGAGAACCTGGCGGGCCTCTTCCCAGTCTGGCGGTGTCCAGCCTGCGCAGCATCATCCAGAGGCGCCACCTAGGTGCCGACCACTACAACTCCGACCCCCAGCTGGCCGCGCAGGCGAGAGGCTTCCCGGAGGAAGGCAGAGCCCCACTGGAGAGCAGGAGGCTGGTCACCTCGCGCTCCTCTACCCTGCTGGGCTCCAGGGAGTCAATGGAGCCACCAAGCATGACCAGGAGAGCCCTATCTGGGCTGGAGCGCAGGGGGTCAGGCAACCTTCTCCTGGACCAAGTCTCCCAGACCCGCCCCGGGTGCCTGCCCCCCCTGAATCCCCCCCACCACCACCACCACCACCACACCCCCATCCCCATCCCTCACATTGCTGCAGGGGCCAGCCCCAGCTCCAGCCCCAGTGTCCTCGGGAGCAGTCCCAGCACTAGGGCCGTGGGTGGGGCAGTAGCAGGCCTGAAGCTCCTGCATCCTTCCGCCCCCTCTGGCCTCCCCAGAGACCTGAGGACCAGGAGGTTGCTGCAGAGGAGACACTCCATTCAGACGGAGTAGATCAAACAGCGGGGAGACTTTGAGGGGATCTTAGGCCACTGAGAGGCAGCAGGAACAGACTGTAGCAGGCTCCAACATACTGTCATGCTAATGTGAATGTCAAATGCACTAGTTCATACAATGTTCCAGGCAACCAGCAGAGGTTGGTATTAGGATGCTCAAGTAAATGACCACCTGGATGAGACCAAACATTTGACATGACAGTGTATTAAACCATTAAGCATTAATGATAATGATTACGACAGGACCGAAAGGGAAAAATACCTGGTTCTCCATTAGTAAGTATGTTACATCATATTTTCATTCAACATCCTTTGTCAGTATATCCATTTTAAAAAGCATTGAATCATACATGGATTCAACTGATTAAAACACCCATCTTTCAATGTGTTGCTCACAAGCTATAGCCTACATGTATGTGTTGTATAATAATATTTCTGTTAAACATAGAATGTGAACATGGCTATGCATAAACATGACCTACACACTTGCCACAGACCATATGGTACTATATAGGAACTCATTTCTATTATCTTTATCAAAGGTCCTACACAACATTATTTGACTTCCTCTCCCCCCCTTTTTCATAAATGTTTCTACCTTAACTATACTAGTTAAAACTAACTGGTCATAAAGCCTATGCTGTCCAATAAGAGGAGTTCAGTCCAAACTTATGTTCACCACCCTGTTACCCAGGTCATCATCTGCCCAGTGGGTGGTTAATGATTGCTCTAATGTACACAGACGCAGACCAGCTTCATCATAAATCAATACAGCAGACATAAGTGTTATTGAATCTTTAATGATGAGGTCAGAATATTACAAACACATCTTGATAGAACATTTATTACATTTTCAAAGGACTTAGAAACTGACACAAAACTAAAACTAAACTGACACATAACATAAAGACAACTGCTATGGGACATTTTTGTACATACAGTATATTCACATATTTACAAAAGGTCAAACATTTGATTTGATACAAAAGTATCAAAACCTGAGCATGGACTAAGATTAAGAACAAAAAACAACAACTCAGTTGCCAGCAGACATGTGGTTAGTGACAAACACTGCACTCAGATCCTCAGATTCAGACTATGAACAACATAAAAAGAGATATAAATACACTTGAAAGAGGAAGTTAAGCTCTTTGATTTCTGACTTTAAAAATACCGGTACAAATATTAAAATAATACACTGGCTTTTATTGCTAAGGTTTTTGCACTTTCAAAATACAAAACATTTAAAAAAGGCACCCACAATTATTTTAACAGCCATTGCCTCAGAAAGACCATCTGTGAATACTTTACGTACAACAGATTGGAGTAGAAAGGATTGGCTGACACACTGCACTGAGGACACACTTGTGCGCGTCCACTCACTATAGAGAACCGTGGGCAGACGCTACAACTGTAAATGAAGCCTCAGATATGCTCCAACCAGTGTCACATCTGGTAGAAACAGACCCCACATTGAGTTGGATCTTGGTCGGGGGATCGGGTGTTGTTCAGGCCCTGCGGTCGTAGTCACTGACCATCTT
The DNA here is from genome assembly GCF_963989245.1 of Nansenia antarctica. Classification (NCBI taxonomy): domain Eukaryota; kingdom Metazoa; phylum Chordata; class Actinopteri; order Argentiniformes; family Microstomatidae; genus Nansenia; species Nansenia antarctica. Next base: position 49,192,731 of record NC_137689.1, on the reverse strand, counting down.
CTTGATGTGGGACAGTTTGGCCTTCAAGTATTTACACCTGCGCTTCTTCAGCTGGTAATCTGACGACTGAGGGAATAGGGAGAAATGAGTCACTATGTTCATTAAACCCTCTGCAGGTGTATTGTGTACATAATGGTTGAGGTTGGGACTTTAAAGGGCTATGAGTAACTAACCACATCTTCTTTCTCTACGCTGCATCTGTATGATGATGCTAATACTGGCCGCGTTCGTAAAATCGCCGGAGCGCACACTGGGTTCAAAGTCATAAAGGGACCAAGTAATTTGATTGGACAAGAGGCAGTCACGTGGACGCTCCGGCGCTCTCCGAGCGAATTTACGAACGCGGCCACTGTATGATTGCTTTAGCTGGTGTGTAGTACTAAGGAAGTAGGTTAGGGTGAGAGAGAGAGAGAACTGCAGTCTCTTCTTTTTTGATAAAAGCCTTGTGAACCGTATGAAATAAACAGCAACATACCCTCTTGATGTCCTTTAGCCTGCTGTACTCATCCATGGCATCCTGCAGATAGGAGAGACACATTGTAATTACTGAAGAACCTACCGTCCCTCCCAGGATCCCTCCACTTCAAACTCAAAGCTAAGGAGTAACACAATCAGCCTAAGTTAATAACACACAGAGATACAGTTATGGAAATGCACCTAAAGCCTGCGCATGTATTCATTATTTCTTTTGGAGTAAAGAAAATAAATCATATCGAATCAATCCATGATTGTCCTACAAGTTTAACCTATGCAGAACCTTCCAGATGTGCAGGAGTGAGTGGCTAACTGGGAGGGGCCAGGGGTCGAATTGGCCATTTGTGAAATCTCTAATCGTGCTTTGTCAGTATTGTAGGCTGAGGTAAAGGTCTCACCAGGTACTGGGGGCTGCCCTCCTGCAGGTCGTCCAGCTCTCGATCCACCTCCGACAGGCTCTTATTGATGACATCCAGCTCCGCCTGGAGGTCCTTATACTCCTGGTGGTCTCGGTCAAACTCACGCTTGTAGTCCACACGTGCCTGCTCACTAGCAATGGTGGGGTACTCACTAAGGAGGGGGGTTTGGTAGGAGGTGGGGGGGGGGGGGGGAAACAGGAGAAGACGGATCAGGATAAATGTCTCTAAAACGGTGTAGACCTCAACATCAGAGACGCCACTGAGGTTGGCCTAACTCTCTATAAAGAGCTAATAATAATAATAATAATAATAATAATAATAATCACTTTTTAATGTAGTACTACTATCTATCATCACTGTTATGTTCTATACCTGTCAAAGTCGTTGTCGTCCAGCTCGTCCCCAGAGGAGGCGTAGTCTGTCTCGTAGTCTTGTCCGTCAGCACGGCGCGGCCGACCGGCGCGTCTCTTCTTGGGCCTCCCAGCTGAGCTGGCCATCTCTGAGCTGCTGCTGTAGGGGGGTCTGGGGCTGCTGCGCACCAGAGCTTCACGCTCTACTGGAGGCCTGTGGGGGAGGGAGGGGAGGGAGGGAGAAGAGGGAGGGAGGACAGAGGGCAGAGTAAGAGATAAGAGACTTGAGATAGTATAGAGTTGGCTCAAATGACTTAACCCAAACCTAGTATCATCCACTGAAGTGGGGAGGGGTGATCACAATCTGGCAGGAAGCCACTCTCCTCTGAGCACTGGTCAATGATGCATGGTACCTTTTTAGGTAGTTTGACACCATTGGGTTACTCTCCCACTGGACCAAAAGTTAAATGAGAACAAGTACCGTCTTTTTTTACTCTGCCGACAATGAAAAATCCATAACAATAGTGTAAAGGTGAATCACCTAAAATCAAAGGGTACCATTAGTCATATTTGGCGGTTGAGTAAGAATGTTGTTCGGCTTTGAGTTAATTGTTGTTCGGCTTTGAGTTAAGTCATGCCTCATTACAAGTGCGATTACAGTTGTCATGAGTAATCTTTATAAAGTGCATCACCACACATGCAAACGTAGCCATGGCAGCATTCCAAAGTCCAAGGCTGCATTCCTTCCTAGTACATCAAAGAGAATCATCCTGAACATCCACTGACGTTACATGAAAACACCAGGCTGTGATCAGACACCCAGGTTACAGGAGAAAATGTCCTTGCAAAGTAAGTACATTTTATCCTGAGTAATGAGGATGTCAAATACTGTCCCATTCCACTGTGATGATGTCACAGTCAGAAGGAGGGAGTGTGACTGCCACACACTTCCTTCACTATGAACAGTGAATGCTCTTATCGGCAAAGGAGTGCCATACAGCACAGAAACCTACATGGCCTTTAGTCATGGTTTTCATTTCAAATATATTTTCACTAGAGAACGCTCAACACATAGGGAGTGTCTCAAAAGTCTTAATCAGCGACTTCTCCTCCTGAGCTGTTGAGATCAGTGCAAACTGGAGAAAGGGAGGGAGGGAGTGTGGTATTTTGAGGCACTTTTCCTCTTAAAGCTTTTTTCTTGTCAGGTTATAGCCACCTGTCAATCTGACAGTCGGAATTAGCTTTCCATGGGAATTAGGTGAGCTAAGCTTCTTTAGAAACGTTTCGTTTTTGAGTTTGCTTTCCAGCGCGACTGGCCTGCAACTGCAGTGAATGAGGGTTCCCTGTGTGTCTGCTGAGGTAAAAAAAAAAAATCCACACATAGTCCCTACTACCCTAGCAAGCCCAAACAAGCCCTCTCCCCTGCAGCTGTGCAGTGACATTACACCCAAGTACTGTCTTGCACTCACATTCATAACAAACAGATGAGTATTTTTCTTAAACACTGAACAACTTCAAATCTACGGGGTCTCCACTAGTGCTAGCCAGGTCTGTACTCACGCTGGACTGGGGTTGTAAGGAGGTTTGTCATAATTGGTGCTGGTGTCATCCAGGTGACTCCTAGACCCTCCAAACTTCTCTGATCGAGGGTAGTCCGCCACCACACCGTTGTCAGGGAAATCTGACACATTGTTCACCTGTGGAGGGAAAAAGGACAGGTGAGCTAGGACAGGTGAGCTAGGTGTTGTTGTGCATTTTTTTTTTTTTACGAAGATAAAAGATAAAAGTACTGCATTTTTCAGCTCGGAGTGAAATGTCAACTGTTGTACTTTTAAAAAAAGCAAAAAAAAACAACAAAAACAAGATTAGTAAGATGCACAGTTACACTAGCATGTTTTGACTTGTCATTGCCTTGAGGCCTACAACGAGCAGCTGCCAAAAAGACCTCACATAACTGCCAGTATGGGACGACACTCCTGAGCCAATGAACCAGTAGGTCACTGGAACGTCACATGTCACAGGAACAGATTAGGATGAGACTAATCAACACCCAGGCACTACAGTAATGCAGGGAGGTTCTGTATTTCCCCAACAGAATAATCAGATGAGGAGTGTAGGCAACAAGACTGTCACACTGTCTCAGCACTTTCAGAAAGGTTCTCACGAGGCACTAACAGTTGTACTGCCTCAGTTTCTCAGTATCATGTTGCTGTTGTACAAAGTGTCCAACCAGTCTGAGCGTAACATACCAATCAGACTAGTTCTTCCTCTTGCCTGTTGTCCTCTAAATACGGAACTCAAAATAAGACACTATGGTGTGACAGAAATAAAACATTTGGTTTGGCCTCTGAAATTAAATCTAATGTGCAAAATATAGCTTTAGACAGTTTTAGAAAGTTTCAAGTGTGAAACATTATTCAACATGTTTAACAACAAACTTTAGCTTCGACCATTTCTGCATGCTATCGTCATTAAACATAGTAACCTCTGAAATTCCTCACAACATCGTCAACATTTTAGTTATTGTCTAACCCCCCACCCCACCATTTTACTGTCAAAACAGTATTGAAACAACCATCCACAAACCACACCCTGAAACTGAGAGCTCTTTCCCTACCCCCTCTAGTACACTGGGAAAACAGGTTTGGCCACCTTAGGTACACACGAAACAGGCACACAGTCAGACACCTTTCCCATGGCTGACCTCCGCTGGAGGGCCCTCCACTGATCCCACACACATAACAGCACCAGGAAAAGTACACCAGCAGAAGCTTTGCTCCCCCCAGGGGTCTGTTCACTCACCCAGGCCTCCACGTCCCCGGGTGGGGCTTCCTCATTGAAGACCTTCACCTTCCTCCACAGGATGTTGGCCTTGCCATAGTTCTGCATCCTCTGGCGAGTCTTCAGAGCAAACACCAGCATGATGATCAGAGCCACCGCTATCAGGAACCCAAACACCACCGCAATGGCCTGGAGGTTGAGAGGCAGGGGGTTAAGAGAGGCCCACATTCTTTCTCGCACACATTTACATTTGACACTTTTGACAGTTACCAGACGCTCTGTATCTGTGTGTATGTGGAATTGAGTGTAGACACAGTGGAGAAGGGTTTTTGTGAGTGTGTGTGTGTGTGTGTGTGTGTGTACTAACCTCCTGCGGCTCCACCACGCAGTAGTGGTAGAGGTACTGGTTGACAAACATCCCTGTGGTCTGTGGTTGCTGGTACTGGGCACACAGGCCTGCAATCTGGCTGCCATAGGACGATCCTGACTGGGCCATAGGGTTCACCGCCACCAGGTACACGATGGAGGCTATGAGCATCAGCAGAGCCAAGATGGCACAGGTGATGATCACCGCCAGGTAGAACCTTCTGGATTGTGACAGGCTCTGCCGTGACACTATGATGATGAAGATGATGAGGGCCACAATAAAGGCGATGGCCGCCATGGCGATGATGAAGCCCTTGCCCTTCCGAGGGTCATTGTAGTTCCCGCCGAGTCCTCCGTAGCCATATTGGTTATTGGCACCATATCCTCCACCACCAAAGGATCCTCCATACGATCCTCCACCTCCATACGTTCCCCCATAACTTCCTCCTCCCATGCCTCCAAACCCAGACAGGCCGCCCCCCTGGGTGTCCCAGGCCAGAGTGGAGGCCACGCAGGCGAAAATAGCCACACTCAGCACGACGACGATGATGGCCATGATCTTTATGATGCCTGGAGGAGATGTCCAGCGGTAGAAGTGTTGGAATTCATCATCGGGGTAGTAGGAGTAGGCAGGCTGGGGGGGAGCATTACTGCAGGGGGGAAACGGACACAGAAGATATATTGTGTAAGGTGTAAAAAAACTATATGAATAGTGCGTGTTTGATCTACTCATGTGTGCGTCAAAAGAGATACAAACTGGTCCCTTAGGGTCAACAAAGATTCTATGACACACAATACATGGGGCAGTATGAGACAGTACATGACCCAACAATACTCTCTGAATTAATGTTAATGCAATGTCAACATACAATTCTCATAGCCTAGTCAACGACAAACAAAGCCCCAACATTGTATCATGAAATCTGACAGTGTAAACTATGCCCAAAAAAACAGAAGGAAAGACAGACTTACTATCCATTATCTGACTCGTAGGGAGGTGGACTCCCATTCGGCCTGGAAGACATTCCTGGATCCACAGGTTGTCTCTCCTTATAACACTCTTTCTGCTACATATGTGTTCAAGAAAGATAAGGAAACATTACATTTTTGAGAGAGGGGGGGAGAGAGAGAGAGAGGGAGAGTGAAATAGATAGAATACTTCTACTGTATCTACATTGCAAGCCGATTGCAAGACCAACATGAGTAACAGGCAGTAAGAACAGGTGTGTCAAGTGAGGGAAAACCCGAAACGTCCACTTGACCAGACCACTAACTGAATACTTTCTTTACAAAATAAAGGCATGCTATTTTCTCCCGAAATAACCCGATTTAGAATGCATAACTACAATTGCCCCACTATTGCCTTTTAGTCGTTACCCCCAGATCTGAATTAGTTAAAAAGATAAAAACAAAACAAATTACCTATTAAGCGAAAGAAAAGTGTAATTGCTGTCGCTTACCTGGACCAAAAGAAGACGCCACGCGAAATATTCCAAAAACAGAATTTAATATCCCAGAAAACAGAAAGCAAAAACACACACCTGTATCTCAGCGGGTCCACTCGTCACACAAAGGTCTCGAGCGAAACTGACACTCATAAATACGAGCCACACCTACGGTCGTACAGGTGAGCGCGTCATCAAACCCTGATCCGCCCACTCGCCACCCTACCTGGCCCGCGCAACCATTCCACCGTCTCTCCTCCCCATTTCGTTATTGTTGGCTAATTGTGTTAAAAGCTAAACATTGCACAAACATTCTTCCTCTCTCTACGTACATTTCAAATGTTTGCATAGGCCCACTTGAACGGCATCAAAGTGTTTTCAACGTTCGATTGATTTTCTACATTTGATGTAAAAAGGTTATCTAAACATACTCGTTTAGCTGTTCAATGATACTTTCAATTAATAATACACATTGTTTGCCTCATGAGTTTGACTGTAACACTTGTGCAAATGATACCATAACCCAAGAATTAAAGCTATTTTAGTCAATTGTATATAACCAGTCAAGCATGCCCCCTCCCTGATATTTTTCTAAATAATTCAGATAAAGCAATGTCATAAACGAATCTGAGGATGCACGTGTACACTACTGAACTTGATAGATTGATATGCAATATCATGTTTACTTAAGTCACCATTATTGATTATTATTGATCAGTATTGTGTGGTATTTTATGCCATACGCTGTCAACGTCTTTATTTTATTACCATTTCAGAGATCTGTATGAGAAAGATTACTCACTATTCCGTTTGTGTTACACAATGATAACAAATAAACAACTCAGTGCAATAGCAAAGCTGTATTCTGGAAGACAGCAAACACAAACAAATACATGACTTTTTAAAGGACCTGAAAAAAATATGTTCTCATATATATTTACAATAAGATTTTGTAAAGGAGGACAACAACACCATGCCTTAGGATGAATACAGTGAAAAACATAAATATGACACGCTCCATTTACACGGCAAGGCACATACATTTCAACACTACAACCTACTCTACAGTAGAGGTACGAGGTACAGTTTTGTTTAAACAAAGAGTTAGAACAAACAAACAGGGTACTGAAAACTACACAGAACCTTAAGTGGTCACAGCCTAAAGTAAAAGCATTCAGTAAAGGTTTCATACACAAACATGACTCAGGAGGGACACCTGCTGCACATATTGCCTAACTCTCAATGCGCAGAACAATGTGCACAGATGTGCAACATTAAATGCATTCAGGTGATTTGGAAATCCACAAATCCTGCAGAGCATTAACACTCAACACAGTGCAATACGAAACATCTTTGAGATACATTTACATTACAACCATACATTTACATTACAACCGTTTAAAAGTAGCTTGGGGTCAGATCAAGTGCTTTAGCCAACTCTTTTATCTACGGATATCATTTCCATCATATATTGTTCAAGGAGTTGACTGAATCGCATACAGATCTGGAACCAGGCTAGTTCGATGAGTTCAGTTAGAAGAAACCATTCACAACATGAGTCATAGTATCAGTGTCAAACAGGGCACATAGTTTATACAGTGGGTGAGTAAAAAAACTAAACTGAGTGCAATATGCTAGTGTCATCATTCCAGTGTTCAGATATTTTAGTGAGCTAATGGCCAAGGCATTGAAGATATATATAAAAAAGTAATAAAAGCATGCAAAGACATAACTTGTCTTTCATTTGAAATGTAGTAAACACTTTTTTCTCCCTTTGTAAAACACTTCAGCGGCATTGTATGAAACATCCAGTAAGTTCCCAGAAATGAAGGAAGCCCTCAGATACAGTGGAAGTTACAGTACCATGTATTTGCATATTCAGTTCAGGTCATTTTCAGTATGAAAGTATTGCTCCAGATGTCCCTTTGGTCAGGTCTCCATCCAAACACGCACGCACACACGCTCACACACGCACGCGCACGCACACACTTTCTTTTTTGCCAGAGTATATGCGTGTGCTTCACATGATGTGAAGCCGACTGGCGGACAACAGAAAGTGCACCATGAGAAAAAGGCACCATGTAATGCCACTGTTCCCACTGGTCTGAATAGGTTTCATTCCCATTTAGTTGAATGTGGTTCATTCCCATTTAGTTTAATGTGGTTCATTCCCATTATTTTCCTCTTGTCCCAAGCAGTGTCATGTGGTCCCGAGACGTTCCATCAGGTTTCCCACGGGTTGCCAGTGGGTTTCCAGGCAGAGAGGCCATGCTAGTTCAAGCCGTAGCCGTCGTTCCACTCCATGACCTTGTCATACTCATGTATCTTCTGTTTGATGTGGGACAGTTTGCTTTTCAGGTAGTCACAGCGCTCCTTCTTCTCCAGAAACGTGGGGTCCTGGGGGAAGAACAAAATATTTGATTGATATGAATATGCATTAGTGAGTTAGCAGTGGCAGGAAAACGCTTGGTGTCATTTCTCCTTTTTTTTTTTACTGAATGTGAAGTGATGCCATTTCCTCTAACTGCAGATTTGTGAGGAGACACAATGAGTCTGTTCCTGTGAAATGTTCGCTGAGCAACTTGATACTCTCTGCTGCTGCTGCAGCAGCCCCCCCTCTCTCCCCCTCTCTCCCCCTCCCTGCCTACTCAGGCTTGACTCATTGTTCCCACAGTCCTGTCTGGATAAACTACTTGAGTTATAAAAGAGAATTTAAGGGGGGGGATTTTACTCACATTTTTCTTCCTCTGGTACTCCTGGAGGATTTTGTTTATGCGGTCGTACTCCTGGAAAACATGGAGGTATTTAACAGGTTTAAAAACCAGTCTCAGGACTTCAAGATCTATGTTATGGCAAACACAGGAATGTCATGTACATTCCCCTGAGGAATTCAAAAGATGAATGATGTTGAGAGGAAGTTGAGGGTGGGGGGGGGGAAGTACAGAAGGAAGAGGAAACACAGTTTGAGGCGAAATGAGGCAAAGCCCAATAACAAGAAGTGAACGGGTGCTTCTCAATATTAGAAAGTGGCCTCCTCGCCCCGTCTCCTTGGCTTCAGCTACACTGAACCCAAACCGCCGCCTAGCTGTAAGCAACATGGCAGAACTATGTAACAGGATTTCCTTTCACCTATCCAGCACTGATGAAGGAGATGAGGAAAGGGAGCCACTTTAGGCAACTGAGACGCACCCAATGAGAACAGAACAACAATGATGACGACGTGGAAGAAAGGGTGGATGAGTGACAGAAGGATGCAGCTAATCACCATCTGGCTGTTGGGGTGCTGGGGTAGGCTGCGCATCATGGCGTCCATCTCGTCAAACTTCTTGACAGTAGCCTGCACGTCAGCGTGGATCTCCTTATACTCGGCATACTGGTCGTTGAACACGGCCCGGTACTGGTCACGTTCATCGTCTGTACGGATGGTGGGGTACTTACTGCAAGATGAGGTGGGAGGAAAAAAAAGGTCACACTTACTTTGAATGAAGTGGCTCCGTGTGGTATTGAGAGTACTTGAATGGAACAGTCCTTACGCTGGTGTAATACCATGTAGGAACAAGACAACTGCTCAACGGAATGAAGTGTATGGCTGGATGGGAAACGAGCTAATTATCTGCAGTTAGTAATTATTGGTAACTACAGTCTGCAACTACAGTCAGTCATAATTATAGAGTAACTACATGATCATTTTATGGGGGGGTAATGACAATAGGAGGGCCAAAATCAAAGGCTATTTACATTGGGGAGGGGCAGAAATTAATTTAAATAAATTGTGCAGTAATAAAGCAGGTACCATGTTTTTTTCTTATACTATACCTAACACAAATGCTCAGGGAAATAGAATTAACAACAAATGTTGCCTGCCTGGACTGGGTAGGGTGAGTTTGTATTTGCAGGGTTTTGTTTAGAGGATGTACAAGCACCACACATATGCAAAATGTTACTTAAGACACCAACTGATCTAATAACGCTTCTACCACTGTGTTAAATTCATTGTACATTTTTCTAATACTAATTCTAACTCTAATACTGTACATTTTCATTATGGTGGCATTCACAAATGTAATGTGCCTGTTAAATTCTATCAATAAATCCATATACTATCTCCATACTTTTTTTTCTTTTTCTGAGTGGGGCAGTCCCACTCATATTTTTCATTTTTATTGACAGTTGCAGTGAAGATTTAGACAGGAAGGATGGGTGAGAGAGAGAGGAGGGATGACATGCAGGATATGTCCCCGGCCGGAATCGAACCGGGGACCCTGCGGTTACATGGTCAGCGCTTAACCCGCTACGCCACCTAAGCGCCCCATCTCCATACTTTCTATCTTTCTATATTTCATCCCACAGACATGATGCAAGTGACACTCACGCAATGTAGTCAGGCATGATGACTGGTTTGGGGATGTGTCCTGATGGAATAGCCCCCTGTAGAACCTTAGGCGGCGGTCCTGCCTTGCGGGCAGCCTGGACCGGGACCGCTGTAGAATCCTGGACACGTGCCGGAACCCTGGGGTCTGGACCTGGACCTGGACCTGGGACCTGGGAGAGAGAACCACACACAGCTGCCCTGTCACATCCCCGTTGACATGACCGATTAGACAAGTGATATTCTGGCTCATTGATAATACGCCTATCTCTTGGTTTCTTGGCATTAAGATACCAGTAGAAACAGTAGCTCTGAGATAAATGCTTACCAAAGATCGCACAGCAGGTGTCTCTGTTCTATGCATCTGCAAATGACATCAAAACCAGAATTTGTTTTTGGCTTTTATCTCAGTCAAGTTAAATAAACAAACTTTATGCAAATGTGTATGCACCTTACTCATATAACACAATAGGAACACAATATTAAGCATCTTGGTACAGGGAATACTATTGCTCCAATGTTTTAGTAAACTAGAGTATCAGATATTGGATTCCTTGCAAGAGATTTGAATGAGAGTTCTAGAACAAGCAGCACACGAGCTGCTTAGCAATGGACACAGGCATAGCAACCAACCATGGCAACCCCCCATCCACTAATGAACAATGTGCTCTCGATGGACCATCAATCGTTCTAAGCATGCATGTACATTAAGCATTCAATTGTTCTCATACTTCTCATTAGTGTGCAGTCAGATAAGTATTTCAATGTATTATTACAATTATTAAGAAATTACAATTACCTACATTTCTGAGTCTCTCACTTCCTCGACACACAGAAAAACACACCACACACACACACACACACACACATACACACACACACACACACACACACACACATATACACACACACACATATACACACCACACACACACACACACCCACACACCACACACCACACACACCACACACCACACACACACACACCTCACCTCCTGGCCGTAAGTCTCCCGGTACCTGCGTGCCGCCTCGTGCCTCCACAGCTTCAGACACACCATGGCCCCAATCAGATAGACCAACATGGTGACAAACAGGAAGATGATGGCCGCTGTCTGTCCGGCCTCGGTGCGGCAGAAAGCCCCGTTGAGACCGTTGTTGAACACCGGGTAGGAGCACAGCCCACCGCGGGTGGTGTCCCTGACGTAGACGACCCCTAACGACCATAAGGGGAACACTTTCTATGAACCAGCAGTTTTGTAATGCATTATCAATACGTACTCACGGTGTGATAAACGTCCATTTATAAAGTCTCTTAAAAAGGAGCCATGAGCTGTGATGAATGCTCATCGCAAGTCTACTCCTGCATTACTTGGCACTCTCTGCAATTGTAACTTGTACCTGTGTATCATGCCTCATTAGTTCCTTCCAATTTCCTTTGTAATGTTATTTAATGAAACGTTCACTCACCTGCAGCCAGGTAGAGCACTGCCAGAGCCAGGTTCATGATGAACTCTGTAAGAGGCCACCACGAGGAGTCCAGCAGGATGGTGCGGTAGTACATGGTCATCCCCAGCACTAACAAGATCACAGTCACTATCCAGGCCAACCCCGCCACCACCAACACAAACGGCGTCTTAGGACCCGAGTAGTAGGCCCCGCCAGTGCCTGATCCGTACATCCCCCCTCCGTAACCCCCGTACTGTCCCCCGGGAGACGAGTAACCGAACATGTTGAACCACTCGTTGTCCTTGTGCACGTAAGCGCAGACGCAGGCGAACACCGCCGCCCCAAGCAGCAGCTCCACGCATCCCAGAATCCTCAGCAGACCGGCCCAGGACTTCATGTAGCCGTAGCGCTGGTGGTACTCCTCCACTCGCTCGGTGTACGTCAGAGCCGTGCGGTGGGTGCGTTCCGAAATCGTCTCCAGAGGCTCTCCCACGTCGAGTAGCTCCTTTCGGGAGTTGTAGCTGCCCCCCGACCCCCCATAGGGATCTCGGTGGGAGCGGGGCAGAGAGGGGGAGCGGGGGGGCGAGCAGCGTACCCCGCCGGTGCTGGCGCTGTTGTTGTTGTTGGAGGAGGAGGCGGAGTCAGACATGGGCCAGGGCTTGTTGCTGCTGCGGCCGCTGTTCCCTCGGAAGAAGTTCTTCCAGGAGTCTGGGATGAAGCGGTGGACCGGTTTAATGTCGAGAGCAGGGTCAGGGTTGTACTCACTATCACTAGGGTCAAACTCAGGCCCCACAGGGGGGTTATCGGGCAGAGGAGGTGGCGGTAAGGGGTCGGAGCTCAGCGCTAGCTCGGCACCCTGTTGGTATCTCAGGGGTTGGAGGTCATAGAGGTCGTCTTTCTGTAGGGTGCCGGGGGGGACCTGGTCGTAGTGGGGTTCATGGCGGACACGCTCAGTGCGGCCGTGCAGCCCTCCTCCGGAGGACATGGGGAAGGTGACGAGCCCTGGGCAGGCAGACAGACACACACAAACATGTGTTTTAACCATGATGACATTTGATCCTTATCCTAAGCATCTAAAGACTTTCTAGATGACTGACTTGATAATAGTCAGTAATAAAAGAAAGTAATAAGGTAATAATAAAGCAAGAAAAAATGTTAAGACAAGAATGAGCTAATCCCAGATCCCAAACCTGAAACAGATGTAACCGTGATAGAATCAGTTTCACCAACATGCACAGTGTATAATATTGTCACAAACTATGGACACCAACTTAAACCGTAGTTGCTAACCCCCAACACCATAAGCACTGCAGTTACTGCACCCAGAGACCAAATGAATGAAGATGTTATCTAAACACCCACCATGCAAGCTGAGCCAAGAACACATGTTTGTGCCACAACCAAATAACGAATTGGAAAAATAGGCTACATCAGAGTTTTGTGTAGTGTGTTGTCATATTGTACACATCAGAAGTACGGTTGCAGCACAAACAATTGCTGTTGATTATCAACCAGCAAATCTTGAAGCCCATTAATTTGGCTGAAGGTGATCTTTAGGGTTATTAGATGATTAAAAATGTCAACATACTGTGTTTGAATACCTCTTTCACACGCAGTCACTCAGCAGGACTTACATTGGCTTGCAGGTCAGAGTGCAAACCTTGTCTGGAAAATAAATAGCAACATACACCAAGGAATCGTCTGAAAAGACAAACAAGAGTTTTGAGGTTATCAATGAATTCAATTGGAATGTAGGCTACTGTAATATAAACGAAATGCAAGTCTCCAAAATCAATTAATGAATGAAGCAATCTGAGTGTGCCACATTGGTCAAATAAAGGCACTAACTATAACCCTGTTGTGTTGTCATGTGCTGTGCTAAATGATGGTTAAACCTCTAAGCAGAAGTTATAATAACCTTCAATCATTACCAACGTTTTACAGGGGTATATGAATCTATGGGCAGCCATTTGAAGGTGTGGCTAAAACAAGACCAAGTGAAGACTGATGTCTGTCCTATTCAGAAAAGAGCAGCCTGAAGCTACAGTGCAGCCAGCTGTATTCATTATGCTATAAATGCTGATAATATTAAACTATGCATTTTTACTTTTTAAACTTACTGCAAGATAGGAATAACCAGTATGCACGAATCCTTGACCCTACTTGAGACAAAGAAACGTTGACACATTGGCAGCACTATCTGGGCACGGAGCGCAAAGTATCAAAGGGCGCGCTATTACTCATTAGCAGATACGTGCAGGTTGTCTACCATTTAGAATCCACGACGTTGCATTTCGTTTGACTTAGTTCGTCACCTTTTAAATAGATCATATGCCACTTTGTCAGCTTTCTCGAACGAAGTTTGCGAACGGATTCCAGGCGTTATTACGGCATAGCCTGAGCCTGAGCGCTTGAATGTTGTCCTTGTTGCGACTTAATACAACTTTACCCTCCGATACTAGACCCATATCTGATATAGCCTTAAAACCACGTCTTTGTGTTCATTTGCATCAAAAGGTTTGGAAACAAAATGTCTGGATCATTCAAACGCTTTAATGATTTTTTTTCCTCTTACCTTTATATGTTTAGCCCACTTGTTTTCCCTAATAGTCTTCCTCCTCGCCCACTTCCAACACTAGTCTACAGGTTTCCTTTCCTACGACTCGGACCACGTGACATGCCCATCCTTGGTATTTACGTCATTGGAAACAGTCCAACTCAGGCCTACCTGTTGAAGCAGAGAAGGCATAGTACAGTCAGGGACAGCGGACGGAAATTATATATCCGATAGGGAAGTGATACCGATGACTAATTCATGAAATTGGCTATCGTTGAAGGCACAGCCCCGAGAAGAACATTCTAGCCTATTCACTATCCATTGTTGCCTGACAATAAAATTGTGGAAAACACAAGAAAGTCACTATACTCATGTTTAATCGAATAGGCTTATGTTATGACAACTCTCACTGCAAGAAATTGCCAGTGAGATGAAATTAAGCTTGTCTCTCTCTCCCTCTCTTTTTTTCATTTATTTTTGTACGTTCAGCAGCCTGAACTGCGAAAGACCTTACTCCATCTCCATCTCGGCATTACGTAACCCTTTGACTATCTGCGATCACTTTGTGTGGTGGTGCGCATTGACATAGGCGCCTGCTAGATTGTAGCGCAGGTCTGGGTGAGTTGGGATCCTGAATATGCGGGTGCACACGGGTCCGGACGGGTAAATCAGGTGTAATTTGCCATTCATTCATTCATTCATTCATTCATTCATTCATTCATTCATCAAGAATTTCATTCTTAGGCCCACAATAAAAAATATATGAAAATAGAGGATGGAACATGGTGATGAGCTGAACAGGTGGTGAGCTGAATGAGTGCCTTGATTTGAAAATATGCCTGTTATGTAATTTTTATGTAATATACAAAGCTGTGTTTTTTATGTAATAAATCAACGAATTCACCAAGGGAATATACATAAATGTTTTAATCCATGCTTAGAATGTCACCATGAAAGTCATATGTTATGATTCACAAGAAAACCTTCGCATTCGTTGGGTTGGTATATTCCTCTTTAGCCTGAAAGAAGAAAGTAAAGGTAACTAATAATAAACAGCCTTTCTCAGATCATGAACTCAAGGAAGATATATCTGTTAAAGCCAGTATGGTTGCATTGAGCAACTGTTAATATCAATTTAGTTTGCATCAATCATTTATTCTTCAATATAAGTTGTGTTCACCTAGATAGCTATATTGTAATTTGTGTGTTGTGGTGTGGTTGTATGGGCTGTTGGGGGCGTTGATTGCAGGATGTGGCCTTGTTGTCTTGTTTTGTCATTATGTTTGTTTTAAAAGAAAATAAAGAAACATTTGATCACAAAAAAATATATAAGTTGTGTTCCTGTCCTGGTGACCAATTTGCAAAACGTTGTACCTTTCCAGACTCATAATAATAATAATAATAATAATAATAATAATAATAATAATAATAATAATAATAATAATAATAATAATAATAATAATAATAATAATAATAATAATAATAATAATAATAATAATAATAATAATAATAATAATAATAATGGCCCCACGGTGGTGTAGCGGTCTAAGCACTGGCCACTAGTGCATGCTGCCCACCGGGGACTGGGTTCGAATCCCAGCTCGCCAGATCCGGATATGGCTGGGGCACACACGGAGAGCGGCATATTGGGCGGCCGCTCCCGAGGGCGGGTATAGGAGTATTTCCGGACAAGGATCTGTCGCGCAACACCGCCCCCTAGGTGCCGGAATAACGGTGCTGGGCTCGAGGAGCTGTCAGGCCAAAACCTTCCGCTTGCCAAAAGCTACCGGGGGTGCGGCCTAACGCGTCACGACCAGCTGGCACGCGCACGTGTCACGACCAGCTGGCGAGTGTTTTTGAAACCTCCGTTTTGGCCGCCATTAGCGAAAAGCTTTAATTTGCCTCTACAAGTGTTAATATGTCATTTTATGAAGTTTTAATATGTTTTCAGGCGAGAAAGTAACCATATATATCCACAAAATGTATCCGGTTTATCAAAATAACCCGTTTATATATGAAAACACATATAATGCTATCGCGTCTCCACAGGCTAAAGTACAACTACACTCATATCCTCAACTTATGTCCTAATCACACTACTGTCATACAAGTCGTACCTTCTCCTTGACATGGACATACACACCTGCTACCTTCTTTGAAAGAAATCGCGATTTATTCAGTGAAAACTAGTACACCATTCAACATAGCATAACAATAGCATAGCATTCGCGGACACAGTCAGGCAATGCACCTAGCACAACAATAGCATAGCATTCGCGGACACAGTAACATAGACAGCTAGACAGATAGACCGCTAGACAGATAGACAGCTAGACAACTAGACAACTAGACAGCTAGACAACTAGACAGCTAGACAGCTAAACAGCTAGACAGCTAGACAGATAGACAGCTAGACAGATAGACAGCTAGACAACTAGACAGCTAAACAGCTAAACACCAAGACAGCTAGACAGCTAGACAACTAGACAGCTAGACAACTAGACAGCTAGACAGCTAGACAGATAGACAGCTAGACAGCTAAACAGCTAAACACCAAGACAGCTAGACAGCTAAACAGCTAAACAGCTAAACAACTAGACAGCTAGACAGCTAGACAGCTAGACAGCTAAACAGCTAAACACCAAGACAGCTAGACAGCTAAACAGCTAGACAGCTAGACAGCTAGACAGCTAAACAGCTAAACAGCTAAACAGCTAGACAGCTAGACAGCTAAACAGCTAGACAGCTAAACACCAAGACAGCTAGACAGCTAGACAACTAGACAACTAGACAGCTAGACAGCTAGACAACTAGACAACTAGACAGCTAGACAACTAGACAACTAGACAGCTAGACAGCTAGACAGATAGACAGCTAAACAGCTAAACACCAAGACAGCTAAACAGCTAAACAGTTAAACAGCTAAACAACTAGACAACTAAAATTTTAAAATTTAAATTTTGCCATTTAGCAGACGCTTTTAATCCAAAGCGACTTACAATTACGAATTACAGGGACATTCCCCCTGGAGTAACTGAGGGCTAAGTGCCTTACTCAAGGGCACACTAGTAGTGGTGTGGTTTCAGGCGGGATTTGAACTCACAACCTTCCGATCACAAGTCCAACTCACTATCCACTAGACCACCACTACCCCTACTTCAACTTTCTTACTAGAGAGAAAGTTGATCTAATCAGAAAGAGGTCAGAAAGCCTTCTTTAGGGTACTGACTTGGCTTTATTTAGGCTTATGGCAGCAAGCTCAGGTCAGGGGTTACCATGGTGCGCAAATATGATCACATCACCCCCATCCTCAAATCACTTCACTGGCTCCCCGTCTCCCTCAGAATTGAATTCAAGGACTCCCTCCTCACCCACCAGTGCATCCATGGAACTGCCCCCCCCCTACCTCAAGGAACTCCTCCATACCCCTCAGTACTACTGCCACCAACCTCCTCAAGGCCCCCAGGACCAAGCTCCGCACCATGGGAGATCGGGCCTTCTGCTCGGCTGCTCCCAGGCTGTGGAACGCGCTCCCTGACCACCTAAGGGCACCACAGTCTGTGGATGCTTTTAAACAAGGCCTTAAAAGGCCTGCTTTTTGCTTTATCTTACTGTGTTGTAGCACTATGAGATTTTACATGTAAAGTGCTTTTATAAATAAAATGTATTATTATTATTATTATTATTATTATTATTATTAAAGCAACATGAACCTGCGTGGACGGACACTCACAACTGGGAGGAGGCGGGGCTACTGGCCAGCGAATCGGCTGTGGTGTAGCGCTGGGAGGAGGGGCCGTAGCCGTCCTCACTCTCGCTGGCTGCCGGCTCCGCCTCCGACAGGTAGGAGCTGGCCTCCCCCTCGCCGCACTCCTCCTTCAGCTCCATCCCATCGTCAGGGTCCCCGTCGCTCCCTACCTCCTCATCCTTCACTTCCTTGGACTCTTTCCCTGATAGGTAAAGATAGCAAGAGCTAGCTGTCTAGTTGTCTAGCTGTCTAGCTGTTTAGCTGTCTAGCTGTTTAGCTGTCTAGTTGTCTAGTTGTCTAGCTGTCTTGGTGTTTAGCTGTCTAGCTGTCTAGTTGTCTAGCTGTCTTGGTGTTTAGCTGTTTAGCTGTCTAGCTGTCTATCTGTCTAGCTGTCTAGCTGTCTAGTTGTCTAGCTGTCTAGTTGTCTAGTTGTCTAGTTGTCTAGCTGTCTAGTTGTCTAGCTGTCTAGTTGTCTAGCTGTCTAGTTGTCTAGCTGTCTATCTGTCTAGCTGTCTAGCTGTTTAGCTGTCTAGCTGTCTAGTTGTCTAGCTGTCTAGTTGTCTAGTTGTCTAGCTGTCTATCTGTCTAGCGGTCTAGCTGTCTATCTGTCTATGTTACTGTGTCCGCGAATGCTATGCTATTGTTGTGCTAGGTGCATTGCCTGACTGTGTCCGCGAATGCTATGCTATTGTTATGCTATGTTGAATGGTGTACTAGTTTTCACTGAATAAATCGCGATTTCTTTCAAAGAAGGTAGCAGGTGTGTATGTCCATGTCAAGGAGAAGGTACGACTTGTATGACAGTAGTGTGATTAGGACATAAGTTGAGGATATGAGTGTAGTTGTACTTTAGCCTGTGGAGACGCGATAGCATTATATGTGTTTTCATATATAAACGGGTTATTTTGATAAACCGGATACATTTTGTGAATATATATGGTTACTTTCTCGCCTGAAAACATATTAAAACTTCATAAAATGACATATTAACACTTGTAGAGGCAAATTAAAGCTTTTCGCTAATGGCGGCCAAAACGGAGGTTTCAAAAACACTCGCCAGCTGGTCGTGACGCGTGCGCGTGCCAGCTGGTCGTGACGCGTTAGGCCGCACCCCCGGTAGCTTTTGGCAAGCGGAAGGTTTTGGCCTGACAGAGCCAGTCAGCTAGTCTGCCTGGCGGCCTCCTCTGGGACTGCCGGCCACGGGGTCGTGCGGCGGATCCTATGCAATAGGCAGGGGATAATTGGATGCTAGGTTGGGTTCAATTGGCTACCAAATTGGGTGAAAAAGGGGATAAAATCTGAAAAAATAAAAATAATAATACATTAGACTTATATAGAGCTTTTTTAGACACTCAAAGACGCTTTACAAACTGAACAAACAAACTACTCGAGTAGTAATAATAAAAAGAAACAAAAAATAAATAAAAGAAAGTATAGGGGCCTAATTAAGGTAGTGCTGGGGACACATTGGAATGGAAGGGGAGGGGCAGAGGGTTAACTGGTGATGGCAAGCTTGAAGAGGTGGGTTTTGAGGGCCTGTTTAAATGTTGGGAGGGTGTTGGCCTGTCTGATGTGGTTGGGGAGGGCGTTCCAGAGGGACGGGGCTGCAGCTGAAAAGGCCCTATCACCCCTGGTCCGGAGCTTGGTCCTGGTGGTCTTGAGGGTGGTTTGGTCGTCAGACCTGAGGCAACGGGAGGGGTTGGGGACGAGCTCGCCAAGGTAGCAGGGGACCAGATGCATCTTGGTCCTGAACTTGTTGACCTGGGAATCAGTAATATCAGCCGTTCCTCTGCCTCCTCCAGCTCATGTTGAACCTTACGCAACTTAGACATATGGACAACATGAGGAACTATGAGAACTGGGGGATGCAGTGTAATATGAGTGTTCCAAGATTTAAGTATTAGCTCTATGTTACTGTAGTGGGAGACACATATAGTAGGGGCACGTTTCCCAGACCTAGACTAAGCATAGTTGACTAAGAAGCATTTTCAACAGTGAATCTCCATTGAATGTGTGATTATGTCCAGGACTAGGTTTAATCAGTGTCTGGAAACCGCCCCCAGGAGTCTAGCCAAGGGAGTCTAGTCTAGATTAGAATTTTTTTTTCTTTTTCTGAGTGGGGCAGTCCCACTCATATTTTTAATTTTATTTGACAGATACAGTGAAGATTTAGACAGGAAGGATGGGTGAGAGAGAGAGGAGGGATGACATGCAGGATATGTCCCCGGCCGGAATCGAACCGGGGACCCTGCGGTTATAATCTAGATTAGATTTGATTTGATTCCTCTCCAAGGAGGAAATTCATTTCCACATGTTCGTACAGTACATCACATAAAGCGGCCAACAAAACAAAAACCAATGCCCTGACTATTTGACTGAAAGTATTTGACGTACCTCTTCCTCAGCCTGCTTCTTGTAGGCCTTCACTTTAAGCTGCGGTTTGTCCACCAAGTCCTGCAGCCTCGCCATATTGTTCTTATTCTCCTCAGCCTGTGGGAGAAAATCCATTTATTAGTACCCACCCATAATTGCACACACATACTGTACCTGTACTGTATGTGTGAAAGTATTTTTCTTACCTGGTATGTGAGCTCTTTGACTCTCAAACTTGCGGACTCCTTTGACAGCGTCACCACCTCTTTTCTGCTTAAGGGCTCTGCACACAGCGTGCGATTTCTGTTGCGCATCAACGTTCCATTTTGAAGTTTGAATGGAAGTCTATGAGAACATCGCATTTACCCACACACGGCCCCGATTTTAATCGCACGGCGAACATTCGATTCCATTCATTTTGAATGGGACAAAGCACACGGCGTGCGAGTTTTGTCGCACTGCTTTGTCCCATTCAAAATGAATGGAATCGAATGTTCGCCGTGCGATTAAAATCGGGGCCGTGTGTGGGTAAATGCGATGTTCTCATAGACTTCCATTCAAACTTCAAAATGGAACGTTGATGCGCAACAGAAATCGCACGCTGTGTGCAGAGCCCTTTAGCCTCCACCTCAGTCTCAAGCTCACATACCTTAAGAGAAGGGTTAGGGTTCAAATCCCATAATGTTCATCTTTATTCATACAGCTGAATAGCATAGGAACTGTTGACTCACCCTGGTCTCCAGTTTATGGAGCTGCTTCTTGCCACCCTTCAGCCTCGTCCAGACGGTGCTGCAGGTCCTTGACTGTGACCTCCAGGTTCTTCTTCATCCTTTCTAGATGTGCACTGGTGTCCTGCTCCTTCTTCAGCTTGTCAGCCATCATGGATCATAGAATGTTAGCATACAAGTGTGTTATGGTGAGACTAGTGCCATCCAACAAAGCCAAGTGCAGAGCAGAGTGAAGCTCAATAAAAGTATGCACCTGAAACGTGTATGCAAATGAACTACACAAAAAGGCCAACCTGCAGATTTACATTGAAATATGCTCATCCGAAAATCGGTAAGCCGACGTTGATGCAGAGGCAGTGTGGCTGGCCAGTATATATTTTTTCCACCTTACAAGTTACTGTACTACACAGAGAGTTACTGTACTACACAGAGAGAGATTCAAATGTATCTGGGCCTGCCTCCAAGTGGGCAATCCACACAGATGAGACCCAACTACGTAACATGACAACTCACATCAGTGATGGCTTTCTTGGCCTTCTCCCCTGCCTTTCTGGCCTCTTGAACAATGTCGTCCACCTCTCCCTGCACTTGAACCAGGTCAGCCTCCATCTGCTTCTTAGCGTTCAGAAGGCTTGTGTTCTGGAGGAGAAAAAACAGTAAACAGTCAGTGATTACAGCAACCTTTATTTCAAGAGAACACACAGGTTACTTACTGATTATCAACTACTGATAGTAAGGTCAGCAAAACACCTATTTTCCAAGAGATAATGGTAATTTTCTGCTTTGTACTCTATTCTGAGTGCTGCTGGACATAACATACAATAACTGTGAATATGCCTTTTCAACTGCCAAGGAGTGACATACCTGGGAATGCAGTAGTCCCACGCGTTCACTGGCTTCCATCAGCTCCTGCTCAGCCACTTTGTGGCCTCTCTCTGTCTGCTCCAGAGCAACCCTCAACTCCTGTAGTTGATGTAATGAACGCAACATTGTGTCGATCAATGCCAAGCAGTGAACATCTTAAACATCTGCAATTGACAACCAGTGAATGTAGCATCACGTTTTCTTGAAAGATGTATGGTTTTGAACTGAATCTTGCTTTTAAATGCTGGTAACCCGTTGTATATCATGGTTGTGATATATTATTATTATTATTATTATTATTATTAATAATATTATTATGATTATGATTATACATTTAGACAAGAGTACACACAGTCAATCCTAACATCACCACTAGGCAACCATATACCCCTTACATTTAGACAAGGGTACACACAGTCAATCCTAACATCACCACTAGGCAACCATAGCAACACCATAGCCCACCTGCTTCAGTGCAACAAGAATTGGGTTAACTAGTTCCTACATTAAGTATAGGTGGTCAGAATCAGATACCTGGTTGAAATTGAAATACTTTGAACAACCCTTTGTGCTTTATATACATGAAAACACAAAAAAGCATAATATTCAGCATTTATCTATACATTTCTTGACACCTCACTTACACATTTTCATTTACACATTACTGCAGCTCTGCCTCTATTTACATATTATGTATTTATGTATTGACTTGTCATTGCCATTCAGCAATGTCCATGTGCATTGACAAATCTCTGTCTCTAAACAATTGTTTTCTCCTTTCTATGTTCGTCTACAGTGCCCCCCCTCTTCAAAGTCGGGGGCAAGATACAAATACAGCTAGAGTACATCCAGGCCAACTAAGAACAATACAAAAGGTCTGATTTTCAGTTCAGGTCTGACAGCTTATAGTGCAAATAAAATCAAACCATAATTCACAGTGGGTAGTTTAGGTAATCTTCAGATTCTCTTGTTTTCATTATCTGGTAACTTAATTAATGAAGCAATGCCAGCTGGACACAAACATTATGGCTGGGTTGCACCACTGTGGTTTAACTTTTAAACTGGTTTAATCAAGGTTTAACCTATCTTAAACCTAGTTTGAATTTAATCCTGGTTTAAATCTAAACCTCTGCTAATCCAGGTTTAAACCTGGTTTAAATCAAGTCTGTTGCACCAGTCATTTTAAACCTAGTTTAAACCTGGATTTACTAAACCTGGATTAAGCCTAAACCAGGATTAATTTAAACCATGTTGGTGCAACCCAGCCTTAGTCTTATGCTTGGGTGTAACATAGCAACAGGAAAATGTGGTCAGTTGACCAATTAAAAGAAATTGGAGGGCCAATAAGAGCAGCAACTGCAGCAACTGCAGCTAGACCTGGATAACATTTGGGGCAACCACCACTGCCCTCAATCCGTGCAGCTATAAATTGTTCTAATTGGGTTTGGGCAGTCATATAATTACAGTAATCAAGTCTCCAGGTTACAAATGTGAATCAGCTTTTCTAATCAAACGTGATCTGCTGCCAGTTGAGATGGTTGCCAGGGGATATGGCCTTATATGGACATCGCTTTTAAGGGTCTGCGTTGGTTTGAGCTGCAGCTACACCGAGAGAGAGTAACTGAACAGCAGTCAATTAGACAAAACTGGTTCCATTATTTGTCTCCATTCCCAGTGGATCCATCCCACTAACAAGACCATATCCTGAGTAATAACAGTAATGTTAGTTTCAATAATGTTGCACACTAGGCTGCCTCATAGGATAGGTTGTGTTAATACCAAGTAGCCTACTGTGTTTTCACAGTAACTGAATATTCTCACGCAGGCATCCACTTCTGCCAAAGTGGACGCTTTTTATAGCTGACCGCAATGTGTCTCAAGCCCTCACTACAATATAATGTGGTATGGTGGACATATGGTGGCTGTTGATTGAGAGATTGAGATTGAGATAACGTTTATTGCCACTATGCGTTACACATATAGGAATTTGCTTCGTCACCACAGCAAGTGCGTTTATACTTTTTTCACATATCAAAAAACAGGACAACACAACAACAACACAGGACAGACAACAGTGCATTGGATAGTGCGGTATAAAGTAAAGTGCAGTGCAGAGTTTTTTTTTTTACAGAGTCCAGTTCAGATGACAGATGATTTAATACATGCTCACAACGCTCAATGTTTTTGATTCATTTCAACCTGAAGCCTAGATGAATAATTAGTCTAAAACATGGTTAAAATACATGGTTTATCTGGTATAGAATTGTTTCTCAAACTTGCCTGAAGAGAACAGGACTGATAGGGAAAATCTGACAAACCGGACACTGTAGGAGTCAGCTAACTCCAGAAGATGGCAGTAATGCAACATCAAGGACGCAAGCTGCTGTTAAACCCAAAAGAAGAAGAATCGTCTGCAAGTTATTTGCACATAGACCTTACAACTGTTGTAGTAGCCTCGGTCTTTAATGGTTTAATGGTTTTGAATCAGATTTCTTACCTAACTAGATATGCTAGCTAGTTAGACCAGAGATGTAGGCCTATTGCTCATTTGCCTCTTGTTTTGGTCATCCCTTGGCCACACAACGAAGACTATACCCTCCTATCAAATAGTAGCCATACTCATAATACAGGTGCATCTCCAAAAATTTGAATATCATGGAAAAGTTCATTCTTTTCCGTAATTTTATTAAAAAAGTGAAACTTTCATATATTCTAGATTCATTACACATGAAGAGAAATATTTCAAGCCTTTTTTGTTTTAATGTTGATGATTACGGCTTACAGCTCATGAAAATCAAACTTCCAGGATCTCAAAATATTTTAATATTACATAAGACCAATCAAAAAAAGGATTTATAATACAGAAATGTCAACCTTCTGAAAAGTATGTTCATTTATGCACTCAATACTTGGTCTGGACTCCTTTTGCACAAATTACTGCATCAATGTGGTGTGGCATGGAGGCAATCAGCCTGTGGCACTGCTGAGGTGTTATGGAAGCCCAGGTTGCTTTGATAGCAGCCTTCTAAGTTCTAGTAGCAGCCAACTACAAAAAGTTGTAATTAACTTTTCCTCTCCTGTCCTCAGCTTCATCCTCTGTAGATATATCCTTCGCTCGCTGTCTCTCTCTCTCCAATAGAGACAGTTGAAAACTCAGCTGACCCACAGATCCAAACAGAACCAATGCAGGGATTTATGGAAGTTCTAAGGCCCGGCCTCATCTGACAATGAGTCAGAAATGCCATCTTTGTTTGAGTCCGATCACATGGAAAACAAGCTGTGGATGAATTTGGATAAAAGTGTTGAGGTCGAACTTGTCTTTGATGAGGAAACTACTCAGAGAAATGTTCAAATCAAGAATGAACCTTTAGACAACCCTAAAACGGACAATGGTCTGGAAATCAGAACAGAACCTGACAGCAGCCAACAGGATGTCCATGACATTTCTACTCTGTCTACATACTGTCTCCTTCATCAGCCTACAGTGCTGCTCCACAGGATTGCCATCACTGATATGCAGTTACCGGTGCAGGAGGCCTCTCCAAAATGTAATTTAAGAAGAAAGAGGCTGCAGGCTAAGAAAGTGGGATGCCAAAAACAGGGCACATCACAAAATGGTATGTAGTTAATCAGAGAAATTACCCACACTAAAGCAATCCAAATGGTGTACAACTCAACCGTATATATACACTTAAGAAGTTTGGTGCCTGTTTGCTTTTTGCAATTCTGTGGCTAGGAACGACAACTGCAGAACCAGTATTGTCTGTTATTGGATCTTTTGATCAGTCTGTAAACACTTGTACACCTATGTATTTACTTTCTGTGTACCTATAAAACGCATATACTAATCCGCACTTTCCTTCCTTGCCTAAACTTGAAGTAACTCTAAATCTATAACCATTTGTTCTAGTACCCACACAGGGGTATGTATTTGGAATGTAGAAATTACATTTGACTACCTCTTTGACAGTTCCTAGGTTTGACATAATAATATGACATATATAGTTTAGGTGCATGGACTTGGATCAAAACAATTCATGCATTTCAGTCAACCACTGTATTGATCACCCTGTGATCCATACTTGTTCTCCCTGGCTTTCAGTATTTTGATATCACTTTTCTTCTTTTCCACCAGGTGGAGCTCCTTCTGCACACCGTGTCTGCTCTCATTGCCCATTCTCTCATGGAGGAGATGAAGCTGCCCCACCACATTGAGAAGTTTCACACAGTAGAGCATAGTGGTCATCTGGCCACGGGGCAGATAACTTCAAATAAAAGTACACAATTTATTTGTTTGTAATCTGTGTGTGTGTGTGTGTGTGTGTGTGTGTGTGTGTGTGAGTGAGTGAGAAGAATGTCACTTAAGATCCATCGAGGATCTAGCAACTGCAGCAGGTCTCTTTGTCTTGCTGGGCCGGCTACTGTGGGAGCGTTAGGCTGAGCTGCTGACGTCTCCTCCTTCACTCTGGCTGGCTTCTCCCTTGCGTTTCATGCTGCCAGCCGCCTCGGTGGGCCTACCATTGGACAGGTTGCAGGGAAGATTGCCTGGTACCGGACTGGCCTCCATGTGCTTCTTCTGCAGAGCATTCTGGGACAGGCCTGGGCACTGTGAAGCCTGCTGGGATGGCTGGGGACGTGATCCAGCCATGATCCACTCCTTCTGGAGTCGGATCTTCAGTATCTGCTGAATAAGCATTAATTCGAAAGTTGACTTTTTCCCTTTGGAGGCCAGTCTTATCTTGAGTAGTGCGGCATGCAAGATGCCCACACAACGAAGATGTTCTTCTCTTGGTTCCTGGCACATTTGGGAAAGATTGTTCTAAGTTTACAAGCACATACAATGTTGAATGACCTACAGCTTATACAGGCCAATTACCTGTCAATTTGATCATTTATATTTTTCCAACAATAACTATAGGCTACATGGCAATATTCAAATATATTACTCACGACTTCCATTGATGATATTCCTGTGTGTGCTAGACGTTAGCAGAGCTTGAAGATTGTCGATAAATGCTGCAATTAGATAATCCGTAGTAAACAACGTAATGTATGGTGACTGTAAATTTGTTGTCAGGTATGCAAAGACTAGAACGCATCGTCATAATAGATGTGGGAGATATTATCCATGGTAACGCACACCTTATTTTAATGTCTTAAATAAACAAATAAACAATAATAATAATAATAATAATAATAATTCATTCATAGCGATACTCAAATATTCTACATTCCTAACTCATTGGCGCTCAATTTCCACAATGTAGCGTTCCTCAAAATAAATCAACTTATTTTACACGCAATTGTTCTCATGAACTGATTATAGGCTACTATTTATATTTCCTGAAAATAAGTGATAATCTTCGCACGAGTCATCATCACATTATCTTCACAGCCTCCTCCCATGAATAATATAGGATACATGGGGGTATGGTTTTACGCATGCTGTTTTAACGCTTAAAGGCATTTACACAGCACTTGCGTGCCCACGTTTGTGTACTTCCTGACCACCACTTGAATTTCGCGCGTTATAGAAGTCACGTGACTGAAACCGACCTAGATAAACCTAACGGTCGAGGTTAGTTGCTAGCTCAAGTGCTTCGTATAGAACCTGAGATGGATCCGACAACGTTTACGAATGAGAATAATCAGAGAATCATAATAATAATAATAATAGTAATATCAAATGTCTTCTCAAATGTCATTATTATTATTATTATTATTATTATTATTATTATTATTATTATTATATTATGTGTTCTTGTAATCTAAACAAATATTAGACCCCTATACTTTCTTTTACTTATCTTTTGTAATCCGATTGGGCAAGTGTCGAGTAAACGAGTACCGAATCCGCTTAAGGCCATAAGCGGATTCGGCAATAAACCGATTAAGACCCCTGGCGTACGCCTGTCTGAATCAGATTATTGTGACATGTAAGCGGTTTATGACGCCTTTTTTGAATATTCTGTTACGTCTGTGCATGCTCGGGTCTTGTTCACAATTCAGAACTCACTCTCTCACTTTACGATATGTAGGCCTAAACTTTGACGTGAAAACATGGCTTGCGGCAAATCGCTTAGTGTCTTCTGGCCTTTAGACAGTATAGATTTCTGTAACAGTCAAAGTGTCAGGCAGCAGCTTGCATTGTGCTGTTGAACATTCACTGTTGTCAAAACCGGGGTGACATCTCTTGCCAATTCATCAATGCATCAAATGTTCATTCAAAAAGAGCTGAACTCTTTAAATCATAATCATTCCATGGCGGGAAAAAAATTGTAAAAAAGAAAATAATATTTGCCTACCATATCGGATCTACACAAGGCTGAGTTGAATACATCGATAATGTTATTGTAATCCAAACTGTCTGTCAGTTCAGTTTTTCATGCAATGAATTTAATTCACCCAGACAAGGTCATGCACGCAGCGGGAGAGAGAGACACATTTTCTAGCTTAATAACTCTGCATCCCCGGCGTTTACGTTGAATGGACTGGATAATAATAATAATATCTTAGATTTATATAGCGCCTTTCTCAAACCCAAGGACGCTTAACAGATTTCATAGACAGACAGAACAGAAAAACAAAGCAAAGAAACAAAGACAACAAGAGTGACAAACTAGACTAGGGGCCACCGCTGGACTGGCCATACAATCTACCTGCCCGCTGGCAGGTGGGCCGCGCTAGTTTTGGGCCGGTCGGGCCCAAAACATAAATCGGTCGGGCCTCAAAAAATAAATATATATATATATATATATAAAACTAGCGCGGCCGACCCCAAACTAGCGCGGCCCAAAATAGCGCGGCATCAACTAGCGCTGAATCAAGCGGTGGCCCCCATTTATACTAACACATGGGCTGGCCCAATCACATGCTTAGGCCCTGCTGTCCATCGGCCCCCTCCCCCACTCTGATCCCTCGGCCGACAACCCAAGTGCAGTGTCATGTTCGTAGATAAGATAGTGAAAGGGGGTGCCCAGAAAATTAGGGAGAAAGAAAGTAAGAAGCTAGCAGAGGATGCCTCAAAATGTCAGAAACTGACAGATATGTTCTCTGGATCGACTGTGAGGGCTAGGCCTACTACAGATACAGCAGCCATGTCTCATCACCGTGGAGTACGTCAACAGTGAGTGAGTACACTGGTTCACACTTGCATTGGTATACTTGCTGTCCATGTCACTTACTCCGCTCTATAGTTTTTTTTTTACAAATGGTATATTCAACAGACTGCCAGCATGTTGATCGGCGGTGTCGGACCGATTGTGTTGGGCCGGTCTAAGCCACATGGCAGGGCCTAATTTTTGTCCCAGTCCAGCCCTGCTAGGGGCCAAAGGCCTTAGAGAACAGGTGGGTTTTGAGGGCTGATTTAAAAGTGTAGGGGCATTGCGGATCGCTGTGGGGAGAGAGTTCCAGATAAAGATAAGAGGGTGGGAGCTGCCACACTGAAAGCTCTGCCCCCGAAGGTCCGTAGGTTGGTGCGGGGGGTGGAGAGTAGGCCCATGCCTAGGGACCGCAGGTTCCGGGAAGGGGTGTGTTGACAGAGAAGGTCAGTGAGGTACTCAAAAAGGCGGATTTGGTGACAGATTTTATGTGTGACTGGAAGGAGAGGGTGGAGTCCAGGATGACGCCCAGGTTGCGGACTTCGGAGGATGGGGAGATGGAGCAGAAGTCACCAACCTTCCGGAGCAGCGCCTTGGGTGCCACAACCATGAGCTCTGTTTTCTTACTGTTGAGTTTGAGAAGGTTAGATGTCATCCAGGTTAGGTGTTTCCAATCAAATGTGGGAATATGAAAACTATGAATATGTCAGTTAATTCCATTAATCCGTTCCATAAATTCCCACGTTCGTTCGGGCTATGTTTTCCGGTCACTGTGTCATGTGTTTATACAGCATGGATGTTACGTGCCTAATGCCTTTGATGCGCACACTTGTTTTTCTCTGCTGGTCCATGAGATATTAGGCTATCTGTTAAAAAATGAGCTTAAAATAAAATTGCCCGTCTAGCAATTATTTTAAGCTCAAGCAGATTGGCTAATATTTCATGGACCAGCCGCCAATTATTTCCAGCGGAGAAAATAACTCAAATAATACTGTCATTTGCTTTGCATACCTTGTTATTACCAGGCAGTGACAATAGACAGTCTATGGCTGCGACAGAAAAGGCACGGTCGCCCCTAAGCTTTACCAAATATATTGTGGTTTACTTAATACTGTTCAGGACTTTACATTCAATGCATGACTTGTGCTATATAGGCTAAATAAAATTATGAAAGCAAGTGTGCGCATCCAAGGCATTAGGCACGGAACATCTCTCTACTGGGTAAAAGCTTACGGCACTGGGGATTCCCAGGTGGTTCGCCATTTCTTCTCACTCTTGTCTTCCAGTGTTGAGGATAAAGTGGATCAGCAGTGTTGTAGGCCTAGTTAAATTGTGGTTCAAAAGCGCAAGTAGGACAACACAATAATGGAGGACTAAGTTGGAAACAAGCATTAGGCCTATGGCTTAGCTGTGGGTTAACGCCCGCTCAACGACCACAACCAAGCTATCAACACTAACGTTACTATAGTAACAACTATTGTCCCTCCCGCCGAATCGGATTATGCCAATTAACTTGTAAACGGAATACGCCAGTTGCTACAGCGCACGTAAACACCTTAATCGGAATATTCCAATATGCCGCTGTGACGGCCCTGGCCCCATATATTGTCCTGGCCTGTACTAATATCTGTTTCCCTGTCTGCAGAGAGGCCTCCTGCTGGACAGGGTTACTAATCAGTAGAATGCCGGTCAGCTGGTGGACAGCTGATTGTGCCCCACCTGGTTCCAGGATCCAGGGCATAAGAGACCCATGCAGGCCTCAGTATGGAGGCCCCCTTCTAGGCACCATTATTTGTCTTATTTGTTTGTTCCTTGTTTCACACCATGCAACACTCACCTCACCACTTTCCACTACACTCACATTACACCACTGATTTACTGACTACCACACCTCATCTTATTATTGTATTTAGCCTCATTTAGTTTATAATAAAACATTTATTTTCATTACTTTAAAGATCGTGTGTGTGTCTCCCGTCTTTTGTCATGGTCATGAGCCTGGCCGTGACAAATTGGGGGCTCGTCCGTTTTCGTTTTTCTAGCATTATTTTTGATCACCTTTTGGTAAGTAAATATTGCTTTTTTTTCTATTGAATTCTACCCGGTACTTTTTTGCTTAATTGATAGTTAAAACATTGTGGTTCATCATTACTTGTGGTGCGACTCCCATGGCTTGTTGCCTTGATTGGCAGGGGGTGCCTTGTTAAGTTAATAAGCGCGTGTCTCTGTTAGTAGCCTAGGCAGAGATTTTGGTGAATGAACTGCAAACTGGTGTCGTAGTCGATTCCCCACCAGTTCAAAATTATCGCCTGCGGGTGTTTTTTTTTTGGAAGCCTTGAGTGGCATATTAAGCATTTTGGAGACACACTTATCGCATTTTTGTATATAATAGCCTATTGTTAATTGATCTGCGCGATCGTTTTGTTTGTAATGGTGCTTAGATAGGGTTTTTTCTATTGGGGCAAGAGGGTGTATACAATTGGCTGTCAGTTGCGCACATGTAGGCTACGGGGCTGCCCTGGTAGGTTTACGGTCTCTCTCCTTTGAGTCTGGCTGAGCGTTTTTCTGTAGTGTTGCGGTACGGCGGCTAGAGCAATTGTCTCGGGGACACATTCTTAGCTGTCAGGTGGGCGACCAGCTTGCTGGGGGTCTAACCGGGCTGACGAGTTAGTGTTTAAAGATCCTCCCGCTAACGCATGAAGACTAGGGTTGAGCTTACTCAGTCAGGTCCTGGGGTAGGCAGTCAGATAGGGGCATGCTCCGTTGCGAGGTTGTCAATTTCCTCTGATGCGCGCTGAGTTGTCAGTGTATACGCCATCTTGGGTCCATAGGCCTACATTGTCCTGTACTTAATATTGTGATTTAATAAAATAAAAATGTCTGGAGTAGAGGGGTTTATAGCAGCTCCATCCTATGACTTATTGTACCGTTTTACTAAAGCTCAATTGTTATTGGTTGCAAAACATTATGATGTAGCGGTGGTAGAACAAAATAAACATGAGCTTAGGGCATGTTTAGAGTCGAAACTGGTCGAGATGGCAATTTTGCCACAGCCTGTCAAGGGTTTAGCTTCGCCTGTTGCTAAGCACCCTTTTACATTTGACCAGGAAAAAGAATTGCTCAAACTGAGATTAGACCAGGAATTTGCACTTGAGAAAATGAAATGTGAAGTCCAAATGCAAACTGAAACGGCTAGATTGGAGTTAGAGAGACATAGGTTGAATTTGATTGAAGACGGTAAAATCAGTAGTGAAGTCTTAAGTAGTGGGGGTTCTTTTGCTTCCAGGGGAGCAAATAGAGGCTCATTTGATACAGCAGGAAACTTGAAACTTTTACCTAAATTTAATGAAAGGGATCCTGACTCGTTTTTTTCGTTGTTTGAGCGCCTCGCTGACACTCGTGGTTGGCCAGATGCTGAACGCACCCTCATGTTACAATGTGTTTTTACAGGTCGAGCACAGTTGGCATATTCGTCCCTGAGCCGTGAGGATTCTCTGATTTATGAGAAAGTGAAGTCTGCAGTGCTTAAATCTTATGAACAGGTTCCGGAGGCCTACAGACAGAAATTTAGGAATTGGAGGAGAAACAAGAGTCAGACACATCTTGAGTTTACAAGAGAATTAGTTTTGCATTTCAATCGCTGGTGCAAGGCGTCTGATGTAGATGATTTTGATGATTTGTGTGATCTGATTGTACTGGAGCAATTTAAAAATGCTATTCCCCAGAATATAGCCACCTATATTAGTGAAAAGCAGGTGACTACTCCTGCTGAAGCTGCTGCGTTGGCAGATGATTTTACATTGATTCATAGCAGGGGTAGGTTTGGAGAGCCGCGCACGTTTGGTGAGTCTCGCGCTTATGTGCCAGAGCCTGGGTTTCAGAGGAGTACCTTTGGTTTTGATATGCCACCTGCTGGTCAGTCAGTTGCAACTGATTTTGGTCGTAGAGGTCAGAATAGTTCAAGGAGTTATGAGAATCAGAATAGTTCAAGGAGTTATGAGAATCAGAATAGTTCAAGGAGTTATGAGAAAGTGTGCAGTCACTGCCATAAAAAGGGGCATGTTAAATCTGAATGCTATGCTTTAAAGTCTAGAGGTAAGCCTTGGGCTCCAGTGTCTCATGGGGATGGGGCTAAAGGGGCTGGTTGCGCGGCGCCGGTGGTGCAGCGGGTTAAGTCTGCTGCCCAAGCCTGTGATTCGCTGTCCCAGGTGCGCTCTACACATGTTGAGTCTCCACAATCCTCTGACCTTGAATCTTACTTGCCATTCCTTACAGATGGTTTGGTGTCCCTCGTCGGTGGGGATGAGAAGGTCCCAGTAAACATTTTACGGGATACTGGGGCATTTGATTCGTTTATTTTAGCTTCTGCTTTGCCATTTTCTGATGCCTCTGACACAGGTGACTCCATTCCCATTCGTGGTATGGGTTTGGCTGT
The DNA here is from genome assembly GCF_963989245.1 of Nansenia antarctica. Classification (NCBI taxonomy): domain Eukaryota; kingdom Metazoa; phylum Chordata; class Actinopteri; order Argentiniformes; family Microstomatidae; genus Nansenia; species Nansenia antarctica. Next base: position 49,159,276 of record NC_137689.1, on the reverse strand, counting down.
ATTGCATGTTCCTCTGCACAGAATAATTCTTTCATCTGATTTGTTTCAGGGTGAGATGACTGTGGGTGTGCGCCCAGCGTTGCCCTGTGAGGGGGTGACCATGATCATGGGTAATGGCTTGGTTGGTGCACGAGTGTGGGCAGATGTGGCGCCACCTGTGGTGGTTACGTCTGTGCCAGTATTTAAAAGCAAGCCTGATGAAAGTGAACGGGAGTTTCCTGAGGTGTTCACTGCGTGTGCCGTAACTCGTGCCATGAGCCGTGCCACGCCTGACCCTGACAAAATGGTGGATGATGTGGAGCATGTGATATCACTGTCTGATTTTCCCCTGTCTGTCCCTCACAGTGAACTGGTGAGAGAGCAGCGGGCAGATCCAAGTCTGAAAGAGCTGTTTGAGGGAGCTCTCCCTGCTGGGGGGGTGAGGAACAGCGCCCATGCCTATTTCATTCACAATGAGGTATTGGTGAGGAAGTGGGTTCCCCATGGCGTTGAGTTTGTGGGAGACCCCATTTACCAAATTGTTGTGCCCTCCAAGTATCGCAGCTTGGTTCTGCAGGTGTCACATGATGAGGGTGGACACCTAGGAGTTTCTAAGACCTATGATCGCATCCTCCGTTACTTCGTTTGGCCTCGCCTTAAGAGGGATGTGGCAGCCTATGTAAAAACATGTCATACATGTCAGTTGACAGGAAAGCCGAATCAGAGCATTACACCGGCTCCATTGAGTCCGATTCAGGCAACCAGTCAACCGTTTGACCATCTCATTATTGATTGTGTAGGTCCCCTCCCTCCGTCTCGTACTGGGGCTAAGTATTTGCTGACAGTTATGTGCCAGGCTACCAGGTATCCTGCAGCTTATCCCTTACGCAATATCACCACCAAGTCTGTAGTCCGTGCCTTGACTCAGTTCATTTCAATCTTTGGCATACCAAAAATCATCCAGTCTGACCAGGGTTCTAATTTCTCTTCCCATCTGTTCGCTCAGGTCCTGAAACAGCTGCGCGTTAAGCACAACAGGGCGTCAGCCTATCACGCGCAGAGCCAGGGCGCATTGGAGCGATTCCATGCAACTTTGAAATCTTTGTTGCGCGCCTACTGTACTGAGCTGGACGGAGATTGGGAGGAGGGGCTTCCTTGGATGATGTTAGCCGCCAGGGAGGTGAGCCAGGAAAGTACGGGTTTTAGTCCCAATGATCTGGTGTTCGGACACACAGTACGTGGCCCCTTGGCCGTTATCCAAGATGATTGGAAAGAGTCCGAACCACCAAAAAACTTGCTTAGTTACGTACTCGGCTTTAAGCATAGGCTTTATGAAGCCGGTGAGCTGGCAAAAGAAAAACTAGCTAGTGCACAAAAGAAAATGAAACGCCTTTATGACCGCCGAACTGAGCCACGGAAGTTTAGCCCGGGTGATCAGGTTCTGGCACTCTTGCCCATGGTTGATTCCCCCTTTTGTGCTAAATTTACTGGTCCACATACTGTAGTAAAGCAAGTGTCTGATCTTAATTACCTGATTGCTACACCTTTGCGTAGGAAGCCTAATCAGCTCTGCCACATTAATTTATTGAAACCGTATTATGACCGTGTGTCTGATTCTGTGGAGCAGGCGTCAGTTCCTGTTCGTCCGGCGTGTGTAGCCAGTACAGTAGGGGATTCCCCTCAGGTGGTGGCAGAGCCTGAGGAGGATGGCCTATCCAGTCCCGGCCAGGAGTTGTTGACTGGAAGATTGAAAAATTCAGAGTCCCTTCGTGATCTTGGGAGCTCGTTGGGGCATTTAACAGAGGTTGAACGTACCCAACTGCTGCATCTTGTTAAGGATTATCCATCCATTTTTGGTGACACTCCCACGCAGACTCCCTTAATCGAACACGATATAGATGTAGGGGATGCTTCACCTATCAGACAGCGTTTTTATAGAGTTAGTCCTGACAAACGTAAACACGTGGACTCCGAGATCAGGTATATGCTTGAGACTGGTATTGCAGTGCCTACCTCGTCCAGCTGGGCGTCCCCGTGTCTCACAGTTCCAAAGCCTGATCACACACTGCGGTTTTGTACAGACTTCCGCAAAGTGAATAGTGTGACAAAGCCAGATTCGTATCCTCTTCCCAGGATGGAAGATTGTATTGACCAAGTAGCCTCCGCTAAGTTTATTAGCAAATTTGACTTGCTCAAAGGATTTTGGCAGGTGCCTTTATCCAAGAGGGCTCGTGAAATATCGGCGTTTATAACCCCCTCTGGTCTTTATGAGTATACTGTCATGCCCTTCGGTCTTAGAAATGCTCCAGCCACATTCCAACGGCTGATGAACATGGTTGTAGGTGGTTTGGAGGGGTGCGCTGTATATCTAGACGACGTCGTCATCTATTCTGACTCGTGGTCCACCCATCTTCAGCGTGTGCGTGCCTTGTTCGACCGCTTGGCTGGTGCGTGCCTCACCGTCAACCTGGCAAAGTGTGAGTTTGCCAGGGCATCGGTGAGGTACCTCGGTCGAGTGGTTGGTCATGGTAAAGTCTCTCTGGTCCAGGCTAAGGTGCAGGCTATAGAGCAGTACCCCAGACCTACCACTAAGAAAGAGCTGCAGCGTTTCTTAGGGCTAGTAGGCTATTATCGCAGCTTCTGTCGCAATTTTTCAACGGTAGTCACTCCACTTACTAACCTCCTGAGAGGTGACGCAATGTATGTTTGGAGTACAGAATGTCAACAGGCCTTTGTTAATGTTAGAGCTCTTCTTTGTGCTGCTCCAGTGTTGGCTGCTCCTCTTATGGATGAACCCTTCAAGTTACAGGTCGATGCCAGTCACGTGGGAGCAGGGGCGGTGCTTCTACAGACCGATGAATTTGGCATTGACAGACCTGTTAGTTTTTTTTCAAAAAAGTTCAACTCTTGTCAGCTCAATTATTCAGTAATTGAAAAGGAAGCCCTTGCCTTGGTCTGGGCTCCATCATTTTGATGTGTACATTATGTCCGGTCTCGCTCCATTGGTAGTCTTCACGGATCACAATCCATTGATCTTTCTAAATTCTTTAAAGTGCCCTAACCAGAGACTGATTCGCTGGTCTTTATTTTTACAATCATATACTCTGGACATACGTCACATAAAAGGGAAGGACAATGTAGTGGCAGATGCATTGTCCAGGGCCCCTTGTTAAGATAATTGTTTTTGTGTTAATTAATTTCCTGTTTTTACCCTTCTACTGTTCCTGCTCCTCTTAATTATGGCTTCATTGGTACCTGTTGCCGAGGTTGGAGTAATGGTGGTTGGTCCTGAATACAGGTGATTATATATTATTTTACTGTGTGTGCCTGGCCGTGACAAATTTGGGCCAAATTGTATTTGAATTGTTTTTTTGCTTTTTTTATGTGACTGAATGAATCAGTATATGAACATACAAATACCTCAACCTACCTGTATTGCTGCTATGAAATAATGTTTATGGAAAATGAATTTAAAATCCTTGGAACACTTGAAGTAAAGTTGTTGTTTTTTGTGTGTGGTGGGAGTGTCTGTGTCCTATGCTACAGTACCCCTATCTTTCAGTATATGCAGTAATCTGTTATAATAATTGTGTTTTGGATAATGGAAGGGATATGTTACAGAGATGAACCAGCTCACTACTGCCTAATACTATGCTTGACTACCACCTGGTGTCAGAATAGGGTAGAAAACCCTGTTTTCAAATTAGTTGCATGTGGTGTGTTTCCCTGTTCAGTGATCCCTTTGGGACCCTGTTTCTATGGGAGGGGGTGTGACGGCCCTGGCCCCATATATTGTCCTGGCCTGTACTAATATCTGTTTCCCTGTCTGCAGAGAGGCCTCCTGCTGGACAGGGTTACTAATCAGTAGAATGCCGGTCAGCTGGTGGACAGCTGATTGTGCCCCACCTGGTTCCAGGATCCAGGGCATAAGAGACCCATGCAGGCCTCAGTATGGAGGCCCCCTTCTAGGCACCATTATTTGTCTTATTTGTTTGTTCCTTGTTTCACACCATGCAACACTCACCTCACCACTTTCCACTACACTCACATTACACCACTGATTTACTGACTACCACACCTCATCTTATTATTGTATTTAGCCTCATTTAGTTTATAATAAAACATTTATTTTCATTACTTTAAAGATCGTGTGTGTGTCTCCCGTCTTTTGTCATGGTCATGAGCCTGGCCGTGACACCGCTTATTGAGCATAAGCCGCTTATGGTGTGCATGTAAACGCAGTCATTGAGATCTAGACTGTCTACACTCTACTACACGCACCGAAAATCTCAAACAAATGCATTGCGGTTGTAGGGACATAGTCCAAAGGAACACATCCTGCGTAAAACCGTTTAGCATTATCTTTGAAATCATCCTGAAATTATCCTGTATTATTATTAGAAATAGCCTAATAATATGACACAAGCCTTCAAAGTAGCAACAGTACAGATATACAGATACAGATAGATATCTATGGTGCTGCGTTTGTGTGCCCAGGGTTGCTAGGCAACGCCCCCCCCTCACGCTGATACACACACAGACAGGAGAGGCAGACATGGCAGCAGTGGCAGCTGTGCAGATTACCAATCCAGAGCCCCAATATGGCAGAATGGCCAAAATGGATCAGAATATTTTAAAGATTTCGTCTGGCATCAGGGTTAAATGCAAAACCAGAAGAATACCAGGTTAATTCACTCCTATAGGTTATGGGAGATATCGCTGAGCTGATGATATTTGGGTAGTGTTACCATTGATGCAAATAAAAAGAAATATGATGCATAAAGAAGCATTTGATAAGCACGGTATAGGAAACAACATATTTTAGAGAGCTAAATCAATATCAAAATAATGGAGAAATGGTTAAGTTGACTGTTCTTGTTGAGCGAGAGCAAGATCCCAAAGCATTTCACTATGTCAGTTACGGCTGTATACAACCTAAAACACCGTTCCACACCACTTACAGAACTCGGATCTGGACAGAAAGAAAGCATCACCACTGAGCAGACTCCAGGACCAGTACTGTAGTAATGCCACAACACCAAGCTGAGAGGGGCACACTGGAGAAACAGACTTCACCTTGCTTCGTCCCACTGGCAGTGCCAGGCCAAGAGATACTCAACAGCCAGGGTTTCAAATGCACTGTGAGACTAGACTTGCGAATAGTAACCTAAGCTGAGATCAAAGGGTTAAAAACTGAAAAGTTAATAGGGTTAAAAACAGAAAGGTTAATGAGTTAAAAATGGTATCTGTGATGTTCATATCTGATATAGTGGGATACCCCTTTAAGAGAGCACGGTAGGTAGACTAGTGAGAGCAGAGAATAGTCGTGAGACACGGAGAGGAGAACGGAATAAAGAGAAGTTTATTTACCACACAAGTGTCATGCCTATTAATACGTACAATATCACAGTATCATATGTGCTAATGAAAAGAACATACAGAAGATGAACATACTGAACATACAAAATATGTTTATTTGAAACCGTAATGCTTAGCTAAAAAGGAAGGTGTCGCGTTGGGGACTACAGTACCCATAAGACCCTGTGTGTGTGTGTGTGTGTGTGTGTGTGTGTGTGTGTGTGTGTGTGTGTGTGTGTGTGTGTGTGCGTGCGTGCGTGCGTGTGTGTGTGTGTGTGTGTGTGTGTGTGTGTGTGTATGTGTGTGTGTGTGTGCGTGTGTGCGTGTGTGTATGTGTTTGTGCGTTTGTGCGTGTGTATGTGGTTACCTGTAGTAAGGGAGCGTTAAAGTTTACATTGGAGTACTTCACTAACCAGAATGTCCATAAAAGGTGTGTGTATGCGTTTTTACATGTTTTGTACATGGTAGCACGCCATTGCGTTGATTATTGTGGATATTGCAAGTATAGGTGTAGCCTATTGTATGAAAGGTTAGGTTAATGTCATTGCTCTGGTAGTAGCCTAATTGAGTTTCATTCAACGAATGCCCTGGGTCTGCTAAGCGTGCGGTTGCTGAGCAACGGAGGCACCAACGTACTGTGACGTCCCATTGTAGATCATGAGATAGCGCCAAACGAGATAACTAGTATCTGCGGGTATAATGTTGCGAAGGCAAGAGGGCAAAGTACCGACTCTGTATTAAGGACCAGTCATTTTCTTGGGGTAAGTCGTCTTTAGGAATAAAGGCGAACTATGCACGACGAACTATCCATGCACTATGCACTAACATGCACATTCGAACATATTAAATACAAATGTTCTTGTATCGGAATGCCATATTCCGGAATATGAAAATATGAAAATATGAATATAATTAGGTCTAAAAGGGTTATGGACCAGTCATGTTCTTGGGGTAAGTCGTCTTTAGGAATAAAGGCGAACTGTGCATGACGAACTATCCATGCACTATGCACTAACATGCACATTCGAACATATTAAATTCGACCATAGTGTGTGCATGTTCAAATAAGGCCAAACCATTATGTACTTGTATTTGGACACCTTTACACAACACAAAGGGAGTTGTATAATATATACAGTTAGGTCCATAAATATTTGGACAGTGACACAATTTCTATAATTTTGGCTCTGTATGCCACCACAATGGATTTGAAATGAAACAATCGAGATGTAATTGAAGTGCAGACTTTCAGCTTTAACTCGAGGGGTTGAACAAAAATATTGTATGAAACGTTTAGGAATTGCAACCATTTTTATACACAGTCCCCTATTTTCAGGAGCTCAAAAGTAATTGGACAAATTAAGATCATCATAAATAAAATGTTGATTTTTAATACTTTGTCGAGAATCCTTTGCAGGCAAAGACTGCCTGAAGTCTGGAACCCATGGACATCACCAAATGCTGGGTTTCCTCCTTTATGATGCTTTGCCAGGCCTTTACTGCAGCTGTCTTTAGTTGTTGCTTGTTCGTGGGTCTTTCTGCCTTTAGTTTTGTGTTCAGCAAGTGAAATGCATGCTTGATCGGGTTGAGATCAGGTGATTGACTCAGCCATTGCAGAATATTCCACTTCTTTGCCTGGGTTGCTTTATGTTTTGGGTCATTGTCCATCTGTATTGTGAAACGCCATCCAATCAACTTTGCTGAATTTGTCTGAATCTGAGCAGACAGAATATCCCTAAACACTTCAGAATAAATCTGTCTGCTTCTGTCTTCTGTCACATCATCAATAAACACTAGTGACCCAGTGCAATTGGAAGCCATGCATGTCCATGTCATCACACTACCTCCACGTTCTTTTACAGATGATGTGGTATGCATCGGATCATGAGCCATTCCAAGCCTTCTCCATACTTTTTTCTTCCCATCATTCTGATACAGGTTGATCTTAGTCTCATCTGTCCAAAGAATGCTGTTCCAGAACAGGGCTGGCCTTTTTAGATGTTTTTTGGCAAAGTCTAATCTCGCCTTTCTATTCTTGAGGTTTATGAATGGCTTGCACCTTGTGGTGAACCCTCTATATTTGTTCGTGTGAAGTCTTCCCTTTATGGTACACTTGGATAATGATATGCCTACCTCCTGGAGACTGTTCTTCACTTGGCTGGATGTTGTGAAGGGGTTTTTCTTCACCATGTAAAGGATCCTGTGATCATCCACCACTCTTGTCTTCCATGGACGTCCAGACCTTTTTGTGGTGCCGAGCTCACCAGTGCATTATTTTCCCCCCAGAATGTACCAAACAGTTAATTTGGCCACTATTAATGTTCCCACTATCTCTCTGATGGATTTTTTGTTTGTTTTTGCAGCCTAAGGATGGCCTGTTTCACTTGCATTGAGAGGTCCATTGACTGCATGTTGTGCGTATACAGCAACAGCTTCCAAATGCAAATGCCACACTTGGAATCAACTCAGACATTTTACCTGCTTAATTGATAAAGAAATAATGAAAGAATAGCCCACACTGGCCCATGAAAAAGCTTTTGAGTCAATTGTCCAATTACTTTTGGTCCCTTGAAAAAGAGGGAACATAAGAGCTGTAATTCCTAAACCCTTCCTTCAATTTGGATGTGAATACCCTTACCTTAAAGCTGAGAGTCTGCACTTTAAGCCCTCATTATATAACTGTAACTTGAAGATGTTTTGGTAAACAGCTAAAATAACCAAAGTTCTGTCTGTGTCCAAATATATATGGACCTAACTGTACATACATATGTATACATTATACATATAATCGGCCTGCGGCCTCGTCGAACCTACGACCGAATCACAGCCGTGCTGATATTCAGTATAACAGCACTCCCGTGTGATATTGCTTAATTATGAACCTGCAGAGGACGTCCCCTTGCGAACATGTCCCGCTCAGCGGTCAAGTCGCGAGCGGAGAAGAGCCGCGCCAGTTCGGTCCCCCCTCCACCCGCGGTCCAACATGTGGTGGACATTATCCCCGATCGCCTCACGGAGAATGACTGGGTCGCTATGACAACGCGGGAGAATGGAGAGGAGGTGGTCGCAGAACTCATAGAAGAGCTTGAGTCTACAGTGATGGACAGATGTTATCAACTGTACCTGCAAAAACAGGTGCATATCAGCTACATTACATGTAGGCTACTGTACAATAATGTATATGTGCCAGACATCACAAACACAATTCCTGAAGAATGTCCCCTCTCTCCCATCTTGCTTTATCTCTCTGGACAAAGCTGGTGCCTTTCACAGCATCTTGGGCTTGGGACCACCTGCTGCAGATGGCTGACTGGCTGTTCCTGGTGAGGGACAAAGGTGAGGGGCCAGACAGCGCCACCCTGTGGGAGGAGGACTCTGAGCCTGAGCCTTGTGTCAGTGACTCATGGGCCGAGGGCTGCGTGCCAGTGAAGTACTCCAGTGTAAACTTGAACACTCCCCTACTACAGGTAACCACACACACACACACACACACACACACACACACACACACACACACACACACACACACACACGCACACACACACACACACACACACACACACACACACAAACACTATGGTACTACACAAAAACACACACATACACACCGGAGAACACACATTGATTCGCCCCAGATATCTCTACATCCACCTATTCAAAAAATGTCTTGCCACCATGAAAAACACGTAAGTCCCTTACAAACACCAATTAGCAGTCACTATTTTCCATTTACCTAAACGCTGACATAATGTGATTCTTTAATGGAGAGCTGATATGTCCTTGTGTCTCTGCAGAAGTTACTAGACCTGAATTTAGCTGAGTCAGCTGATCTCTGGGACTCAGATACACAGAGCAAGCCTCAGTCACCAACCAGGGAGTTCTCAGACAGACACATAACAAACCCTCCAATGACAACGCGTATGGTGGACAAAATGAACATTGAGGAGACTGATAAGGAAAAGAAGATAGCGCGAGAGAAACCCCAGCCTTCATCTCACGAAGCTGCACCATATACAAGAACACAGAGGAGGAAACAGCCCCAACCATGTCCACACAAAGCTTCACCACCACCCCTTAAGACCCACAAAACCCAGCCCACCTCTAATGGGTCAACTCAAAGCCAAGTCAGAGAGCGCCAGAACCAGACCAACTCTCTACCTCAACACCGGCTGTGTAGAATACGAGATGTCTGTATTGCTAGGAGACTGGACCCTTCCCGGCTCCCCCAACATCAGGTCTGGCCTGAGGTGGAGGTTCTAGAGCCTTGCCCCCCACAGAACTCCTCAGGGAGGAGGGGGCTCAGCGCTCTCCCACAGCCCAACAAGGACCGCCGGAGCATGGACAGAAAAGCCACCATTGCCCTGACCTGCCAGCAGGGTTCGCCCAAGACCAGGCAGAAGAACACTTTCCCTGGAGCTCAGTGGCACATGTTCCAAAGCTGTGCCCACCAAAAGGGCTTGGCTGTGGGCTCCACACCTCTCTCCACCGGCCTCTGTCTGGACACCATGGAGCTAGTTCCTGGGGTGGTTCTTGGAAACCCACCTGTGGGTCACTCAGGCCCTAGAAGGGAGAGCCCACCCTGGATTCCCTATCCGCCCAAGCTTAAGCCTATCAGAAGCAGCCTCCCTGTCCTGCTGTGGTCTGTTGATCAGGTTGTGTCAGGGCAGTCTCCGCAGGTCAGCACCCCTCCCGGTCCACACTGGGCATGAGGAGGGACAGGACAGCTGGAGGAAACACTGAGGCTCCAACAGGTTGTTACGCAGGTTATTATTCTTTACGAAGTTGTATGAAGAGAAATATTATCCATAATCTGAAGAAGATAGGGTGCACATTTGTGTAGAATAAAGTGGAAAAGTATGATGTACTTGTTTGAAGGAGCTGCTCATGACTTTATATTTCTTATGTTATTTCTTATGTTGATGTTTTGATAAACAGAGACATTTTCATCATCAGCGATAACCTGTTTGTTCAATGATGTGCTGAATGTCAACACCTAAATGCAGTTCAATATTTGAATACCTGGTGGAGTAGTGTAACATATGTTCACACTTTTACACGTTGAATTGCTAGTGTGAACTGAGACTGGACTTTTACAATATTGTGGGACTTGACAACAGTACAATGGGAGAATAATCACTTTTCTGTATTTTTCTATTTTTGCTTTGCGCTTGTTATTTTTAGATGACATACATGAGATGACGTTTTGTTGAATCCTTTATGCATTAATGACCAAAAACTAAGTTTGAGAAGTTATGGCAGATACTCAACAAGCCCTTTTTAGTCGTCGTCGCTCCCCCTGAACATCCTGTTGATGTTTTTTACTTGATGTTTATAACTGTGTACAAACTGTATTTATATTTGTGCAAATAAACTAAACTAAACTCACCTTTATTTGCCACACAACCTAGGTTGGTTGAACTTGTTTTCAGTACAGCATGGCGGAATGTTCTACATTGACTGAGATACACAGCATTCACTGTAGATTGCACTCACTCCATGTAACACAGGATCCTGTTCCTCTCATTGTTCATTGTTTGGGTACAGTGCAGCATAATATACAGTAAGGATTTAGAAGCTGTTTGTAAACATTTCCCTGTGTGAAATCAAGCTCACTACCACAACAATTACCCTAATTACCCACAGATCAAGGCAAGGCAAACTTATTTGTATTGCACATATTCATACAAATGTATGTACTCATAGTGACTCATGACTTATAGTGCTTTACATAAAACATCAGATAAAATAACAATTAAAAAATCTGTTAGCTTAACTCTTTGAAATACACTCAATTAAAAGACGAGAGGACATAAAAGTCTTCAGCATATTAAAAAAATAAAATACATTAGGCTGTTTTGTGACAGCATGTTCCAGTTTGTGGAACATGGAATGTTTTGCTGTATAGTGAGTGAATGCTGCCTCTCCACTTTTGGTGCTCACTCTAGGCATCAACAGCCTCAGATGATCTTAGGGATCTAGCAGGTTCATAAGGCACTAATATGTTTGAGATGTATTTTGGGCCCTACTCCATTCAGAGATTTGTAGACCAGAAGCATCATTTTAAAATCTATTCTGCGAGATACCGGGAGCCAGTGTAATGATCTTCCTAGTTTTAGTCAGGACTCTTGCAGTAGGATTTTGAAGTTGGAAGCGCCTGTTTGGAGAGTCCTGAAAAAAGGCCACTGCAGTAGTCTAACCTGCTATATATAAAAGCATGGATATATTTTTCAAGATCCTGCTTGGACATATAACCCCTAATTCTCACTATATTTCTAAGAAGATAATATGCTGTTTTTGTTGTTGACTTAATGTGGGAGTTAAAACTTAAGACTGGGTCTAAACAGTCTAACAGAGATTTGTAACCTGATCGTTACATTGATATAGAACGGGATTCTAGGTGTGGCGCAACCACTAGCCTCTTCTTTTTGGCTCCAAATATAATAGTCTCAGTTTTGTCTTTGATTAATTGTAAGACATTCTGACACATCCAGTTATTAATTCAACCAATGCAGTCCGTAAGTGAGTCTATTGGTATAAGATCATCTTGAGAAATGGCTACATATATTTGTGTGTCATCAGCATTCATGTTATAGGCAACCTTGTTATCCTGAATAAGTTTGCCTAACGGGAGCATGTATAAGTTGAATAAAAGAGGCTCCAAAATGGAACCGTGGGGAACTCCACACCTCATGCTTGTGTGGTCAGATATATAGTTACCAACTGAGACAAAGTAGTCCCTGTCCTGTAGATAGAACCTGAACCATTGTAAGACTGTGTCAGATAAGCCTACCCAGTGTTCTAGCCTGTCTAGGAGTATATCATGATCAACAGTATCAAATGCTGCGCTATGGTCCAATAGCACTAGGACTGAGACCGCATCAGTGTTAAGGTTAATGTCATTTAAAACCTTAATAAGAGCTGTCTCAGTGCTGTGATTAGGCCTAAACCCAGATTGAAAATGATTGAGAAGGCTACAAGAGGTAAGGAATTCATTAAGCTTTCTAGACCGTTCTTTCCCTATAAATGGCAAGTTAGAAATGGGCCTGTAGTTATTCATTACGGAGGAATCTAAGCTGCTCTTTTTTAGTAGCGGTTTGGCCACGGCAGTTTTCAATCATCATGTAAAGATTATCTTCGACCTATTATATAAATCATTGTGCCAGTTGTTGTATAATGTAATTCTGAATGTTCTGGCTAACATGTACAAGGAAATAAGAGTCTGGGCCCACTGTTCAATGTGTGCTTTCATCCCTGTATGATTTACTCCATATAGAGGTTGAAGCATTGAATGTGTGTCATACATACAAGCACCTTTTTAAACCAATGTCTCCAACTCTCTCCAAATTAAGAAAATAGCCCATGGACTCATAGACGACCATGCTAAGCATATCAATTAGGGAAATTGTGTGTAGCAGTCATCATTCCTGTGTCCTTCAAAGGACCGGCTGTAGAGATTCTTGATGTTTAAATTAAAATAGTCTCAAGGCAAGAGTTACATAATTAGTAACAAGAGTTACATAATTCACATACAAAATCATTTGAAAATCAAATAAAAGTTTATGCTTTTTTGTTGTTGTTGTTTTGTTGTTGTTGTTGTTGTTGTTGTTGTGTTTCTGTTCAAATACAACAGAGTGGATAGACAAAAATGTGGTCATTTTCATGTCAGAGGCTGTGGGAGTGATTGACACCAGTTGTGTTTGGTGATTCCTCTTGTTCTGCAGCCACAAAGGTCACGTCAAACAGGGATTCCAAATGTCACACGCTCCCCTCTGAAGTTTAAGCAGAAGAGTCTGACTAGACTGGGGCCAGATCATTCATATTGATATTCCCTCTTAGACTTTGAGAATTTCACTGACTGACATTTCTGGTTTCCACAGATTGCAGATTGAGGGTATTTTTTTGACATTAGTGGTTTCCTGAATTTAAATTACTCAGCGAAAACACTCAACAAAGAGACAGTGTGGTTTTGGAGGAATTTGAAAATACTGTAAATTGCACTGGAAACCACCCCCTAACCACATCATTCCTACTGTGTCGACTTCTCAACAAATTATCAATAAGTTCAGCAAACAAACAAATCTGGAGAAAATGTCATCCCTGTGACCAGAGGAAATAGAATACATTTGTATGTCACAGTTTACAGTCTGTGTCAAAAAAGAATGAGGAACAAGGATGTTTGTCTGCTTTGTCAGTTATTTTGTCTGTTAACAATTCATTCGCTGTTATAGCTAAATAGATATGATCTCATGGACATCGCATGGACTGACACATAGTCTGGGTATTAAAGTGATCAATAAATCCCTCACACTGTACTGTAAGTGCCCTGTATTGTTGTTCAGTTCAAGTAGAACTGTCTACTAGAAGTAGTATGTAGTAAGTGTCTCACAAGTATATGTAGTATGTAGTAAGTGTCTCACAATCACCACCAAAGTGCCCAATTTCACTGATGGACTCTAAAGGTGCAATATGTATGTAATTCAAACCGCTTGGGCTGAAAGTTTGGGCTGAAATTATTTCGTTTTTTATCTTGCAGTTGTCGCTACTCCTTTCATATTGAGGTGTTGTTTGAGAGACCGAAGACTACATTTTTTGGTAATAGGGCCATTACCAAACTATGTATGAAAAATTGAATGTACAGTATACTGTAGTATGTGATCTCTTAACCTCTCAGTTTACATAAACCAAGGGCCAGTTTATCAGACAAGGCGTAAGCCTAATCCTAGCCTAAAAAGCATCTTCAATGGGGATTTTACATTGAAAGTGTGATTTAGTCCAGGACCAGGCTGTCTGTGAAACCGGCCCCAAGTCTTTAAAAGCTTTTCTCAATCCCCCTGCCCTCAAAAGGAGTATTAGGTCACAGTACTGTAAATACATTGTTTATGTTTGATTCATCCAGTGTTTCCTGTGCTTGGAGGCCACAGCTTACTACTGTATTTTTGCTAGACAACATTTGATGAAAAGCAGTTTACATGACTATTGTCTATTGTTAACTCTGATGTATGGGTGGAGGAAGCATTTTGTCTTCTTTTAGCTCTATAAAACAGTTGGATTGAATCAAGCAATTACTATGAGGTTAACATAGAGATTCTCAGATTTAATTCAAAAAGCCTGCAGAGGTCTGGAAAATGATCTTGTGGTCAGACAGGGGGTCGCCTAGAGGTTAGAGATCGGAAGGTTTCTGGTTCGATCCACCGCCTCAAGAGGGAGCTTGCATGGCAAGGCACTTAACCCATAATTGTTCCAGGGGTGCCGAATATGGCTGACCATGTGCCAAGAGCAAAAATACCAAATTCCAACAATTGCATGGCAATAACTCATGGCAATAACTCATGGCAATAAATCACGGCAATAAATCAGTAAAAAAAAGAAGAAGAAAAAAAATGAAAAAAGATATTATCTATCTTATCTTTATTTTATATTATTTTTAACTTTTTTTTAACTGATTTATTATCATGTACCAGAGTGATTGCAAGAGGAAGGTTTGGTGAAAAAAGGATCTGCCCAAGATGTACAGCATACCTGGAACATGGATGAGTGGGTGCTATGGTTTGGGCATGTATAGCTGCCACAAGAACTGGCTAACTTGTCTTTATTGATGTTACTGCTGAAAGCAGCAGCAGAATGTATTCTGAAGTGTGCATAAACATCTTTCTCTGCTTGAGTACAAGCAAATGCCTAATGACCCCAAACATACCATAGCAACTAGGGAGGTTCTTGACTGGCCTGGTCAATTTAAATCCAATTGCATCCAGCATGCATTTCATTTCCTGACAATAAGATTTTAGGCAAACATACAACAACAAGTATGTTTAAAACAATTGAATTAAACCTGAGAATCTCTTGTTTGATTTAAAATCCAAACTGTTGGAGATAGATCTAAAGGGAGACAAAATGCTTCCTCTTTCCAATACTTATGGAAGGCATTGTGCCAAAAGTTAACACCCTTTTTGGTTCTGTTCTTAAACATTGCCTCGAGCTTGTTGATTTGGTCACTAGAGGTTAACTTTTATTAGCCAACCATGATATCTGGAAGAAAACAGTGCAGTGGTCCAAAGGTAGGTTTGGCTCTTGTCCACAAGCACATGGTCCACATCTGCTAGATCATCACAGCTGCACACAATTTGCTAAGAGATAAGAACCTGAAAATGTGATAGTGATGATATGAGTTATCGGTTATCAGACAAGCTTGCTTTAATATTTAATATCATTGGACTTATCATCAGTGTCATGCACTCACATTTTATTTGAATGTATGCCGCAATGCCACTCACATATCAATATACTGTACACAACTTGCCTTTGTCTGCTACATGTTATGTGAAATATTGTGTGTCTGCTACATGTTATGTGAAATATTACCATATGTCTGCTACATGTTATGTGAAATATTACCATTACCAATATTACCAAGATTACACATGCAGTTCTACCCTGTATTAGGAAACCAGTAGAACCGTAATCTTACATTTAATGCAGAAAAATAGAAGATTCCTCAAAATGATGTGACTTTATCTGGGTGACATGCAGTCTCTTGGATCTTGACATGAATTCAACAAAGCAACACATTTCAAATTCTTGTGACGAGATACTTCAGCTTTCAGTCTTTTGTTTCCTGTGCCGAAGCATCGCTATGGCAGCATCATGGTGGAATGTTTTTGTGTTTTGTTCTTTATTTGAAGGAGTTGTTGATGCGAATGACACAAATACGCCAACTACAGATTCAGTGTGAACCTAGGAATGTGTGTACTGTAACTGTCTTTACTCCTATCCTTGGGAGGTGAAACCTGTATTTCAGTCAGATGGGTTGGGGGTCATCAGGGTTGGGTACAGAAAGGGATTGAGCTTACAAGTTCTCTAGAAAAGGTGGACACGGTAACCAACTGCTGCACTGTTTAGTTGTATAGACAAGAATATGACGACACTGTGGTATGTGAGGTAATAAATGGTTTATTGATTAATTAATCATACTTTATTTATCCCAAAAGGGAAGTCAATTTGTCACTAAGGCAATACATAGAACACATAAGATAAAAAAGAGAGTAAAGAATAGACAAATGCACACTTCAGTGGATAATCAGCCAAGGAGGCTCATGCACTACTCTCCTTAGTAGTGATGCTGGGAAGTTTGAGCCTCTCCTCTTCCTCCTCCTTCTCTTCCTCCTCACTTTTCTCTCGTGCCTCCCCCTCCACATGGAACCCCACCATAAATTGGTACACCATCACCCCCACTACCGCGCCCAAAAAAGGGGCAAAGATTGGCACAAAGAACCAATAGGCTTTAGCTCTGTGGAGGGCAACGATAGAGGGAAATTGTAGCATATATTATTATGTACACTCCGTTGTAATACGTCATTAAGTAAATGGTGAATGCATTGCTACATCATGTGATTTTATTGAACAAGAGAGAAGAAGAGTGAGAGAGAATGAAAGACGAGTAAAAGAGAAATATTGCAATGCAGTGTAAACAATGTGTGAGAGAGAGAGAGAGAGAGAGAGAGAGAGAGAGAGAGAGAGAGAGAGAGAGAGAGAGAGAGAGAGAAAGAGTGAGAAAGAGAGGAAGAAAAAACTATGAGACTCACGTGAAGACCTCGCTGCCCCAGCCCGCCAGTGCAGTGAAGAGGCGAGGCCCCAGGTCTCTGGCAGGGTTGACTGCGTAACCTGAGTTGAAGCCCATGGACAGGCCGATGACCAGCACCACGAAGCCCACGGTGAAGGCCTCTAGGCCCCGGGGGATGGGGTTATTATAGGGGTCAACTATGGCCAGGATACACACGATCAGGGCCGCTGTGCCAATCATCTGTAACAAAGGGGCAGTAAAATACAATTGTTGTTTTTTAAAATGCTCTGCATTTTAGCGATAGTAGTGACAGTGATTTTTAGGATATTATTCAAATTACATGGATTGTATAGAGCATGAAAGACTTCTGCAAATGTAAGTGGGTCCATGTGTTTTTTTGTGCGAGCTGTTCACATCAAGCATTTGTGTAGAAGAGACATTAGGCAGCGAGCTTTGTATGCACATCTCTCGAGGACTACCTGATCAAAGAATCCATTAAGCAGGGTGAGGTGTTTGGACGGATAGGTGGCAAAGATCCCAGCGGTGGCATTCTTCCCCACAACGATGAGTGTACCCTGGCCGT
Organism: Nansenia antarctica; assembly: GCF_963989245.1. NCBI lineage: Eukaryota > Metazoa > Chordata > Actinopteri > Argentiniformes > Microstomatidae > Nansenia > Nansenia antarctica. The sequence continues at coordinate 49,141,799 of NC_137689.1, read as the reverse complement.
AGTCCCACAATGCATCTGGAAAAAAACCACATTGACATAAGTCCAAACAATGGTCTTAAGTGGCCTCTATTGGAGCTATCAGAGCATCTTAATAAGTGTAATAGAGAACAAACATTAGAAACAATTGTTTGATATGTGAATTCCACCAAATCCCACTTACCATAATACATCCCAAATATGATCCCTGAACCCAGGAAGGCACCCAGAGTCTGAAATAAGAAAAAGATGGGGAACTTCCTCCAAGGCTCTCTCCCAAGTAAACACAGTGCAAAGGTTACTGTTGGATTCAGGTGTCCGCCTGTGAAAAGAAAATACAATTAGGCAGTTTTGACAAAATGTGACTTGAAACCTCAACTCAATTCATTCAATCTGAGTAAAATATGAAACAAATCTCCAAATTGACTTGCTTTTCTCGGAGAGAAAAAAGACCCAAGCCTATCTGCAGTAATAGTAGACTCTGTAAAAGCCTGTTAGGATGGGAGGTCTCTGTGACATGCAGTAAATTGGAGGAATGAAAAGGCCCGGGAAATGATCTCATGAAGCTTTTTCTCTTTCTTTCTTTTAAACCTTGAAGGGTAGAATCTAATGAACTGCTCAGATGGCACATGTGGGTGTCTCTCTTCTCCACCTTGTGTTTGCGGCTTAATCGAGTCGTGGTAGGAGGTACCTAATTATAACAGCCTTATTTTCTCAGCTGCCATGTGTATTAGAGGGCGGCAGCCTCATTATAAAGGCATTGAAGACGTGGGCACAAGTGAACTGCAGAATTCTCTTAGCTGCCACTGCTGTGACAGAAGACCCTTGTGCAGTGAATAAAGTAATTGATTACTTTTCACATGCCTTTCAATCATGGGGAAAATAACTTCAAGAATTCAAGGGGCAAGGGGTGTGTTTCTCTCTCTTTCTCTGTATTTCTCTCTCATGTTCCCTGTTTGCTCTTCTCACTGTCCTATTGGTTCTGGCTGTCTGTCTTACTTCAAACAAACACATCTGAATGGGAAATATTCCGCTTGAGATTGCCGTCAGTTTACCTTTGGCTATAATGGTAAGTGTCAGTCTCAATACTGATGAGTCCCTGTAGACCCATTGTTATCATACTCTAGTTCAAGTCAAAAATAATAGCACTGAACCTGAGGCCAACAGTCTCTAAATAATAGATCCTTACCTGAGATAACTCTAGGACATGAATGGAGACCCCTGATTACTCACCCTGGTTTAACAATTTAAATGAGGCCTCTTCCCACACTGGGCAGACCCTGTTTTCAGAGCAAGTTGTGGAAAGATGTACTGATCATGATTCTAGAGGAGGTGAAGGAGGTCCTCACCTGAGACCTGTCCACTGACTAGGATGCCCAACGTCGCAGCAAAGCCAAAGGCAAAGTTGACAGTAAGGAACATGCCATGGGAGCCGCCACTCAGCACCAGCTGGGCCACCGCACCACAGCCAAACATCTACAGATAGGAGGAACACAGCAACACATAACTACTGCATATGTACCACAGATAGACAGGACGATAAATAGATAGATAATGTAGATAATCCATGTATAAGAGTAGCGTGGGTGGCAGTTTGTTTCTACTTGTTAGACCTTCCAGCACAGAATATGTTTTCCAACTATTGCTGGGTATTTACGTAAGATGATCTGCTAGACAGTGAAAAATAAGTCAGAGATAATGACACCCAGAGTGGCTTGACTTGAGCATACACTTTCTTGTTGAACTACACATGTGGTCTTCACCAGGGTGTGGCACTCATTGACCACTGAGGTCATGTGTGTGTTATGGGTGTGTTATGGAGCCTATTGATGGTCAGAGTTATCTGGATGCACCTGTGGAGCTCTCCTCAGTGGAATTCTGGCTCTGGCTAGTCAGAGGAGCTCTTTGTGCCAGTGGGGTGTAAGGCCTCACTCAGTAGTGTAGCCAAACACTGGCTTAGGCATCAGTAGACCTCTCACTGTTGGCTAGGAGGAGAAAACAGATGGCCAAGCCCATTGCAGCTGATATCTGCTCTGCAGATATTGATGTTATTCTGTGTGGGTTACCATTAGAAACAGCTGATGCCAGGTTGCTGTTTATTGTTTAACCTCACATGTTTTATCTTGGTGAAGCACAAGACCAAGGCTGCTACACGGGAGAATGGTGTTTCGGAATGGAATAAGCTAACTAACATCAACTATCAAAAGCTAATGGTCAAATACCAATTGGATTTTTGGCATTATTTATTCCATTATTTTATTATTTACTGTTGCTGAACTACCTGATTTGTATTGGCTGATACTTTGCAGGATACCATGGTGTTTGTGCCATTAGAACCAGATTTAGGGAAGAACCGGGATGAAAGTAACACTTTTAGTTTTTTGTATTGTGCACTAAATGGTTTTTTATTTTTTTTATTTTTTTTTACTTTGCCTCACTCAAAACAACTCTTTCAAATATTGTCAAAGCTCTTTTCCGTTTTCGACCGGCTGATTGTAATGAATGGAATGAGGAATGGTATCAATTACCATTGTGTGGTGTACACACTGGTCTATCTTGATCATATGATAAGTTGGCTATATTCAGCCAAATTGTTTTAAAAAACCTTTAGTAGGACTCGCATGTATGATGTGGGTCTTCACATTACATCTTGATGTCATATTTACAAATGCTTTTGTGACAGAACTTCGGGCAAAACTTCTGGGAAAAATATAGCCTACACTTCTAGCATGCAGGTGAATATTCCTGAGAATAAGAATTCAGCTGTAGCACTTCATCAAGCCATTTCTGATGTTAAGACTTAAGTAATGAAGCTCAGATATAATTATAACTATGGTTATAATTCAAGAAAACAATAAACTATTTCCTTAATTTCCATGGGAATGAATGTCTTGCTATGTGTGAAACATTTACATTTACATTTTTGGCATTTAGCAGACGCCTTATTCCAAAGCGACTTACAATCAATACATTTGAATACTAAGCATGTGAATCAGCAATCCACCATTCGTTGCAGGAAGAGTAATCTAGCTCGGGCCCGGGGCCACTGATAGAAGAAAAAACCTTCTCCCTATCGCCTTCTACTAAAACGTTTTTTTTTTTCTTTCTTTTTTTTCTGGAGAAACTGAGAAACAGTACAAGGGGGGCAATAGAAGTTCTTAGGGACACAGTAGAGGGGAAAGCGGGTGTCTTTAGGAGACGTAGTGGTGAGGGTGAAAGAATTACCTTTTAAGTTAAGTATCTCACTAACTTCCTGACTTCTCAGACAACGTGAGACGTTCACTACAGCAGCATGAACAGAAGCTGGTGATAATTCAGATTGTACTGCTTAAGCAAACAACGTGGGAAAACTAACCTTTTAGCTTCATAACAACCAGAACATTTCCATAAATATCTAATTTAGATTGACATACTTAATTACATGTTAAATCAATTAGGAAAAGAGCCATTCAGTCATTCTGTCTTAAATAAATTAAGTGATTTGTTCACTCCACACCCACAAGCTGTCAATCAACTCCCACTTATTGCATAGACATTGGCATTCAATAGTCACAAAGCAAAAGTCAAAAATGTCACCATTAATCCAAATCTTTTGTTTGGAATACAAATGTCGATCTTATGGAAACCTGAAAATGCCATAGCAAATCTACCCCTGACCTTTAAACATGTGGACAACGTGTCAGTGTCTGACCAAGACCTGTGTCTGCAACATGTGCATCAAATGTCACTTGGTGTATTCAGGAGAAGACTGCTGTCCACTGCTAACACAGTTTTAATCCATTATAGCATATTATACCCATGATATGCGTTGTAAAATACAGATAATACTAGTGATGTTAATAGCCCTCACTCACCACCAAAATCAGGGTTCCCAGGCACTCTGCCAGGGCCTGGCGGAGCAGTGGGTGACGGATCTGGAAGCTCCGTGCCAGCTTGTTCAGAAGTACCTTCTGTTTTCCCATGATGCAGCTCTGACAGGGTCGTCCTGGGTCGGTGGTAGTGGACAGTGAATGTGTGTCAGAGAAGACTGTGCCGACACTTTAAGCATTCCTAGGGATCCCTCCCTTGTAGTGAAAAAAAAAACAAAAAAACAAAACACAGCTTTCCTAAACTACCCCTCCCTCCACATCTCTCCACCCATAGATTTTTTCCTTATCTTTATTTTTAGTCTTGTTTTTCCTCTATATTCATCACCTCTTCCTCCCTGCTGTCTTATTTCAGGGCATATATTATTTATTATTTATATATATTATTTCTGGACAATTACGCCTATCTCTTCAACAGTGAATCCTCTCTGTATGTTAATGTACAGCCTCTGTATGTTAACACATGTACAGCCTCTGCCAAGAGGTCTGGACCTTTATCCTATATAGGTGGTTGTGCACATGTCCTGTTATCTCAGAATAGCTGGTTCGAGTTCTACTGCAATTGTTCCCACTATCACTTCCACAGATTGAAACCTATCGCTTTTTTGTGATTATTATTATTATTATTATTATTATTTGTAATTCTTAACATCTCAACACAAGACAAGCACATTATAAAGAATAACGACAAAAACAACACAGCACAGAAAAATAAACAAGAAACAAAAACAAAACACAAAGAAAATAAAGGTGATGTCCCTCCCCCCTCCCCCCCTGGGATCCAGGCTATCTGCTCCATCAGGTGGTTATACTCAGGGGCGTGCCACTGCCACAGAATTCTGGGCCCTATACATGAACAATCTCTGAAAAACAAACAACAAACAAAAAACGAATGTTAGTCCTATAGGAAACACTGGAGAGGTCCTCATGCATGCCTCCTGGGTTAACAGACTGTAAATAGAAAATATTTACACTGGAGGGAGAGGTATTCATTCCTGCCTCCTGGGTTAACAGACTGTAAATAGAAAATATTTAGTCTGTTATCCCAGGAGGCATGAATGACCCTCTCCCATTGAAATGTATCTTGTCTGCTATGTTAACTACAACATTTGTTTTTTGTATGAACTATGACATTTACTATGTTACCCCTTGGTCAACTTTGAGTTACATATATATATATATATATATATATATATATATATATATATATATATATATATATATATATAGTGTCCTAGTTAACTTAGCCTCTTTATTTTTCTATGTCAATGTTTTTCCATGAGCCCTTGATTGTTTGTGTAATCCTGATGACCCTGGGGCCTGTTCCAACAACGCTGATTAAATCCGATCCAGGTTTAAATCAGATCCGGGCACTAATTTCAGCTTGCGTTCCGTTCCATCAATGTGGCTCAAATCATTTGCTGCTTGGTTTATATGCAACCAATCCTTCAGAACAAACCTGGTAGCGACCAGGTTTACAGGCTGGTTTAGGTAATACGTGCGTCAAAAATATCTCACAGGCGGAAACTAAATCCCGAACGTCAGTTCCGTCAAGTGTCTTTTAGGAAATATTAGTTCCCACTTTTAGATAGTTTGATTGTGTGATAGATAACTTGATATTGTGAAAGTGTGATAGATAGATAGATAGTTAGATTTTAGATTAGATTCAGACAACGAAATGCAGTAAAAAGTGTGTCAGAAGAGGGATTTAAAATTGTCTTAAAATTACGATTTGATACCATGGCAGTGGTTAATACCACTATGCCATCGTGACATGACTGCATGTAGCCTGCTGCTGATATCACCACACTAGTGAATATTCATTTATTAAAATATGAACATATAACAATAAGTAGGGACTAGTATGACCTACGCATTTAATCGGTCAGACATTTCTTGCCAAACCATTTCCCTCGCCTTGTTAATTGCGGCAGTATTGCACTATTTTACATCTTATTTTTCGTCTTCATAAAGATCAACAAGTAGGACCGCTGTGCAATAAGTAGGACCGCTGCGCAGTGTAGTATCTTAATTTCGACAATTGTCTCTTCGGGGCTCTTTATGTCTGCGTGCACGCGCCCAAATCGAGTATTTCCAAACCGGTGTTCTGTGAACACTGATGACACAAGGCTGATTCTCGTTCGAGGAATCACTTGAGGCTTGAATCCCAATCACGAGTTGCCTGAACGAGGCTTTTATTTTAATCGACGATATACTAATCCAACGTACGTGGAATAGCCCCCTGTGTAGGCCTGTGGCCCTATCCGCTTGTTAAGTCGTGACGTGTTTCCGGGTCCCAACGTTGGCTGAGGCGCTGTCTTCGAAATGCAGAAATAATAATAATAATTAATTATATTTATATAGCACTTTTCCGAGGCTCAAATACCCTGACAATATGGAGAAAACGGGAAAGTGCTGTGTCCCTTGTTGAATGAATAGATCCGAGTCTAAAAAACGATTAAACTGTCATTCTACCGCTGTAGTTCACTGGTACTCTGGTGCGGGGAATTTCTGCTTTGGACCCGGAAATGGCTAAACGTCACTTTTGACGTCAGACATAACAAGCGGATAGCATGTTTGTCTGCTGCCCGGTGACACTGATGATGGTCGTATGACCACTTTTTAAAGAGCATGATAAAATAAAGAAACAAATATTTTTCTAATCTCTGTCTAAGGAGTTTTCCTTAAAGTTTATGCAGTGTGCGAGTTCCTCTACACTCACTATTAACACAACATGACATGGACTTGTTCATTAATTTGAACCAACAGTATTATGGCGTTTATACAGTTTGTTTAACCCACCTGAATTAACGAGGATCATGGACAATGTTTTAACATTATAACGTGGCTTGTTTATTGAAGAACTATTGGCTACTAGCTAGAGCAGGAACCTCGATGTCCCGCTCCACTAGCGCCTGGCTGGTGGAGTGAGATGGAGCCGGGAGGATTTTGAGTTACCGTTGTGTGGATCAAATAAAAAAAAAATACAAAACGTGTTTCAGATTTAATTTTCAGGGGGAAAGGCCAGGTTTTTTAAGCCAGGTATGGCGAGTGCCATACATTGCCATACCAAAAGATCGAGACACAGAGAGCGAGCCACAGACTTTTAATTAATAGATTGAAGAGCCGCACACAGACAGGTAAAGTCAAAGCCACCCCTGGACTGAACCATTTTGCGCCAAGAGGGGTCTCACAGATCTTCCAATATTTTGGGAGAACTGTGGCACAAAGTTAATTCTCTCAATTGATGTAATCAACAAACTTAAAGAAGTTATGACACCAGGGGCGGACTGGGATAAAAAAATAGCCCTGGCATTTGCGACACAACAGCCCTATTTCCAAACGCAACACGCAACACGGATTGTTAACATAAAAAGTCAGAGGACAGATGCCAAACTACCGACATGTTTGCTGTAATTATATGTATTATCAGTAGGCAGTCATCAGTCAATATCTCTTTCAATAGCCTTTTCACACCGAATGTACTTTTTTGTAATGACTGTTTCGCCCCATGCATCCGGGCTGTTGATAGCTCTAAATAGACTATGTCTAGGTATGTAAGGACCCAGACTCTACGGGAGAGTGTATGGGGAGGCTTCCAATGTGTGGCAACCAGCTTTTTAGCTGCCGTAACAAACTTACATTTTAGGACGTGTTCAAAAGCAAGGACTGTGAGATTATCAAATTATGTGTTTTTAGCATGTTGATGTTGTATCAGCATGTTGTGATGTGCTAAACATGCAGTTAGGTGTTCATAGCGATGTTCCTACTTAGCTGATAGCTACTAGCAGCTGTTTTGTGTGTTTTGATTCAGAGTGTGTCTCTCCGGTATTTGGTTTGAGGTGTACCAACATTCAAATAAACATATCTTCTTCAACTATTTTCAGATTTCAATGTATGACCAAGCATTTGAAAGCTACAATCTGCACTTTCATAATCTGGAAAATAACTGAAAAATAACCTTGCCTACTTGCGGACTTTTCACTAGACCCTGTCACAATTATATGGACTTAAATCAATAGAATGTAATTGCGAGCAATCAAGCAGCAATAATGATCAGTTTGCCTTAAACCACCACCACCATCCCAGAGCTCTAGTATGCTGTATTGAAGTCAAATTAGACCACATTTTAGGATTCTCTGAGAGCTTGGCACAGACAATGTGTAGTGAATGGACACAGTGGTCCCTTAGGCCAGGAGCCTGGTTTCAGTTGTCTCTCTGTTCCTTGTATGTGGTTGACTGGACGGTCTCTCTGTCCTCTCTATGGATTAATCTGCTGCCTCCACTTTGCTATGCCATTACTTCAGCCTGGCTGGGTCCTGGCTGTGTTACAGCAGACTGTACAGGAATCAGATCAGGTTGCAAGGCTGTGGTCCATTCCTGAATGTGGGGAATTACTTTTGTCACTCTCACCAAAGGAACACACACAAGTGTTCACAAGGCAGGATTTAAGGTTCTTTTTTCTTTGGTGAGAAAGGAGCATACCACCCCTTTACAAGGGAGGTTCAAAGCCTTTTGTTCATGTGCCATTCCTCTTGTACCTAAAACATTTTAACCAAAGCCAGGTAAGATGGGATGGTGTTACTGAACATTCAAGAACATGTAGGAGGTCCAAGTATTTTTCTGGAAGAATCTGTGAAACCATCATGGTAAAGGAGATAAGTAGTCCTCATTGCTAGAATAGAATAGAGCCAATCATCTCAACTACTGGATATGTGTCAAAAACATAAATCCTGATGATTGTCCATTCATGTACAGTTGATAAATATGCAGTGGTTTGGAACTGTTAAGAATGTGTGGTCCTAGCTGGAGCCTGTACTGTAAATACCAGAATAAACTTTATTAAAAGAAAAAGCCCCCCCCCCAAAAAGCACTAACACATTTGCACTAACTTAATGTACGGTCCACTCCAAACTATAGCATATTTTAGTAGTGGTATTGAAAGAGGAGTCAGTGATGTTCATTTGTTCCGGAGGCTTAAATGTACTGCAGAAAGGATGTTAAGCCATTGCTCAGTGGACTGGCATACTGGACCGGTGTTGCTCTGTGGCTGGATGTTCTCTCTCTCTAAGACTCCCGTTTACTGTCTCCAAGCTGTCTGTCCAAGTATTCAGAGCTGGCAAGCTCGATTTCTCTCCTCCAGTTTCCATACAAACAATCCAGCTGGATAGACAGCGACTTAGAATGAAAGGAAACTGCCTGGTCCTCTCTTCCCTCCCTCTAAAGTGAGACTGACATGATATTCCACATGGTACCAGGTCTCTGTCTGTCTGTCTGTCTGTCTGTCTGTCTGTCTGTCTGTCTGTCTGTCTGTCTGTCTGTCTGTCTGTCTCTCTCTCTTTCTCTCTCTCTCTCTCTCTCTCTCTCTCTCTCTCTCTCTCTCTCTTCTCTCTCTCACACACACAGACACTCACCATTTTATTAGAAAAAAAATCCATACCACCCACCCACAATTGTTTAGATCATTTACAACTTTTTTACCCAGGGAAGCTATTGTCAAGTCTTTCTTGGTTTTTTTAATCACATTGCATGTAGAGGGAGAGTTCACCCAAGCCTCCATGCCCATTGTTGTTGAAACATAGGGAGGGTTTGTGATGGAGGCTAACAAAAGGCTATTAATTAGAGTTACTCTCATTGTCATTATGTCTTGTGAGGTGGTCAGCTTAACATGCCAAATGGAATGAGTTATTTTACACCACGTCTTGCTCCTCTGTCTAGACACACACGCATGTACAATAACAAGAGCTAACAACAGCTCAGTGTGCCAGGCACAGGCAAATGTGACATGCTGGACACATTTGCCAGATGAACGTTAAACGACTCAGCAGCAGAGAGAGGGGCTCCACAGAGAGAGGGGCTCCACAGAGAGAGGGGCTCCACAGAGAGAGGGGCTCCACAGAGAGAGGGGCTCCACAGAGAGAGGGGCTCCACAGAGAGCCGTAACACTGGGCTCTGAGGGTGATGAGGCAAAAGCTCACTGGTGTCTTCATGGGTCTACACTCAGTGGCTTCCTCTCCTGGACTCCTTTCGTCTCTGGAACTCTCTTCCACAAATCATTCGCAACATTGACTCTCTCTCCACCTTCAAATCCTGCTTGAAAACCCACCTTTTTAAGCTGGCGTATTTTTAACTGATTGTTGTTTTTAAATCTTTTGTTTTGTCTTGTTTTGTTTTTGTTTGTTTGAATCACAGTTTGAACTTGATCTGTTGCTTGTTTTTAATTATGCTTTGTAAGGTGTCCTCATGTTCTATTATACGGGTAGATTATAATGAGAGGGAACTGGTTAAGAGATGCAGCTTATGATATGGCATTCTGCATACTGGTGCCATGTGAAAACATGTACTACCCTATATTTGACTCTGTAGTGTCTCCTGTAGCTGATAATACTATAGAAATGATCTCACTAGGGCAATTGTAGTTAAGACATAGCCAGGCAATACATCAATTGGCCATTATATGGGCCCATGATTGGCTGTTGCCTGTCAAGAGGAGAGTATTGTGTGGAGAGGGGCGGGTCCAGCGGGGTAGAGTTAGTTAGATCAACAGGCAAAAATGTTTTGTGAAGGTACAGAGCAACTTTCTCCTTGACCCTGACATCCCAGCGGAGCTGGAGAACATGAAAGCACACACACATGTTGTTTCAGAAACTGTTGAGGTGTATTTAGAGATCACTCACAGCATCCTGTTATCTGTGAATTAAACAACCAAATGAACATACTTGGCATCTTCTCTGACAAATATAAATGCAATAGACTGAACCAAACAAATGATGAATATGAAATGGTGTGACTCGGTGGTGGCTTGATGGAAGCTGGCGCAGAACACACTGAATATGTATTTGTTCACACATTTACAGTAGTCTACTGCATAACTTTCTGTCCCTGCTGAACCAAGCTGCCAGACTCCAGAACCGAAGCCTCCTTATTCAAACATTGCCTCTAAGCCTCCTGGGAGCCATAGTAGTTATAGAATATCAGCTTTCCAATCTCAGTCTATTCTCTACCTTAGATAAGGTACTGTAGGTGTGCTCTTGAATGAGACCATTCGGTCTGAATTACCATCGCATGAAGAAAGCACAAAAGGCGTGACAACCCATCACTCACGCACGCACGCACACCTACCTAACTTTCGCAACTACTCACTCATGCATGTGCAGACAGACAGACAGACAGACAGACAGACAGACAAGGATGAAGCCGGCTAGCATCCTCCCCAATGCAGTCCTATGGACAGAAAGAGTCAAAAATAAAAATGACCTTGCCAAGATACAGTTTGAGTTTGTAATAAAAATCCTTCTTTCATGGACGGATGGTTCGTCGGGTTGTTGTCCTTTTTCACGGATCACGCGCTTGCCAAATTTCTCTTGCACTGCCATTTAATAGTAAAGGGAGTTACCGAGCTAACTTTGACCACATTATTATTCATAGTAGGCCTCTCGAGTAGTATTACAAACTGAGGTCGAGTCATTCAATAAACGAGTCATTTTTATTTCAACACATGGAGTCTTCGACTCTATCTCTCCATAGGACTGCATAAAGGAGGATGCTATCCTACAAACAGACAGGCAGACACAAAATAATGTGTTTATTGATCTATTTGTCGGGGATGACTATCACTACTTTCTCTTGACCAGAAGTCTACATAGTAAATGCGTGTGTAGTGTAATACGCGGATAAGAGGATCCGGATGTCTGTTACGGGTCTACTTAGATCGATGCCATCGGCTATCGACTGGTTTGTTGTTTTCTGCATGACCCGTGTGTAGGTGCTTGTTCCCCTCACTTTGATATTACATGGCTGAACTTGATACATTGTCTCTGTCATCATTGCTGCATCATACCATACACAAACATGGTGTCAGAAGCGGCTGAACTCACGTTAGCTGAATATTAGATAATATTAACTGAGTACAGGTAGAGTAGCCTATGTCAGGATCGGAATCAAGTGATTCGGATACTTTAGAAGACGAGACAAGTCAGCGAGCAACGATAGCTAGCATGGCAACCGTTACATAGCCACAGCAATGTCAGTTGGACTCTGGAGCGACATGCAATGTAATGAGCCTTCACGACAAGAAAAGGCTGGCACCCAACGCACCACTCCGCCCAAGTGAGGCTAGACTAAAGCTGTACTCTGGGGAAACACTGAGCTCCATAGGCATTTTTGAGACAGAATGTAGAGTAAGAGGTCAAACATACAAGCTCTCATTTGACTAGTCAAAGACTAGTCAAAATCTAAATCCTCTCCTGTCAGGCTCTACCTGCGAACGCCTAGGTCTCATGCAGTTCCAATCCCTGAGGACGTACTCAAAGTGGAACATGCACAGCCTGGAGCCCTAACCAAGGAGCAGGTGACTAACAAATACAGTGATGGTCCACTTTGACCTAGATCCCAGGGTTCCTACAGTTCAATGTGCCCCTCGCAATGTTCCCATTGCAATGAAAGCAGCAGTCAAAGCCCAGCTGGACAAGTACGAGGCTGACGGCCACATGGCGCCGGTCACAGACCCAACTGATTGGATCAGCAACATGGTTATTGTAAAAATAGCATCGAGCTCATTGCGGATGACATCCTGGTTGTGGGCTGTGGGGACACAGACAAAGAGGCTGAGAGTGACCATGATGTCAAGCTTTTGGCACTGATGGAACGCTGCCGTGAGGTCAAGCTGCGGCTAGGGTTGAAGAAGCTGCAGTTCAAAGTAGCTGAGGTCCAGTTTCACGGCCACATCCTCTCATCCACAGGGCTGAAGCCTGACCCAGAGAAGGTGAGGGCCATCATCGAAATGCCCAATCCAACTGACGCAAAAGGGGTGCAGCGTCTAATTGGCTTTGCCAACTACTTGGCCAAATTCATGCCACACTTATCAAGTGTCTGCGAGCCGTTGCGACGCTTGCTGGACAAGGAAACCCCCTGGCATTGGCTACCCAAACACGAGGCGGCAGTTCAAGAACTCAAGTCTCTGGCTACAACCATGCCTGTCCTGCGCTACTATGATGTGACCAAGCCAATCACAGTCCAGAGCGACGCCAGCCAGAATGGTCTCGGATGCTGCCTCATGCAGGAAGGACAGCCCATCGCATTCGCTTCGAGAGCTCTTACCCCCACAGAAAAGAACTACGCACAGATCGAGAAAGAGTGTCTCAGCATCGTCTTCGCCTGTCAGAGGTTTCACCAATATCTATATGGCCGCGACCTGATCACAGCGGAGACAGACCATAAGCCCCTAATCTCCATTTTCAGCAAACCTCTCCTCAACGCTCCCAAGAGGCTTCAGAGCATGCTCATGACCTTACAGAACTACAGTCTGACGGTCATCTACAAACCAGGGCCGGAAATGTTCATCAGCGACACGCTCAGCAGAGCAACAGCAGGATGCACCGGCAGAGGAACAGCCTACCAGCGGCACGCTATCTGCTCCCTGCAACAAGAGCAAGAGGAGATACAGCATGTGAACCAGGCAGACTACTTGAATGTAAGTGACCAGCGTCTCGAACAAATCAGGCTGCACACTGACCGAGATGAATGCCTGCAGGCACTTAAGTCCACAGTTCTCATAGGCTGGCCAGATGTGAGAGAAGAAGCACCTCTCATTACCAGAGAATACTGGCCTTACAGAGATGAAGTCAGTGTACAGAACGGTGTTCTATTCCGGGGGCAGAAAGTCATCATCCCAAAATCACTATGCCCAGAGATGCTTACGCGCATTCATTCAAGTCACACAGGAGGAGACGCATGCTACCGACATGCTCGAGAGACATTGTACTGGCCGAACATGCAGGCAGAGATAAAGGACTTTGTGGGCACCTGCTCAACCTGCAATGAGTATGCTCACAAACAGCAAAAGGAGACCATGCTCTCACATGAACTGCCCACCAGGCCGTGGCAAATTCAGAGCATGGACCTGTTCAGTCATAGGCAGAAGGACTATCTTATTATAGTCGACCACTATTCTGACTTTTGGGAAGTTGAGCTTCTCCCTGACTTATCTGCAGAGACAGTCATCAAGCGATGTAAGGCACAGTTCGCTCGGCATGGCCAGCCAGAGAGAGTCATCACAGACAATGGCCCACAATTTACCTCTCAGTTCTCATGTTTTGCCTCTGAATGGGAGTTTGAGCATGTGACCTCCTCTCCAAGGCACTCGAAAGCAAACGGCAAGGCAGAGTCGGCCGTCAAGATTGCAAAGAATCTTCTGCGCAAGGCTATGCGTGACAGTGACGACCCCTGGAAGGCCATACTACACTGGAAAAATACTCCCACCGAAAGCATGGACAGCAGCCCGGCACAACGTCTCATGTCTCATCGGCTGAAGACCTCTATGTGACAAACAAGCTGCTGGAACCAGTCGTTGTGGTAGGAGTCACTGAAAAGCTGCGCCACAGGAAGCAGCTTGCCAAGTCTTTCTATGACCGGTCCGCCCGGGACCTGCCAGAGCTGGCAGTCGGGGAAACCGTCCGAATGAAGCCCCTGCCTAGTGACAACACTGGCCTCTGGAGGGCTGGGACCTGCCTCCGCAGGGTTGCACCGAGATCGTACCTGGTGGATGTCGACGGCTCCCTCTATCGACGCAACAGGGTGGACCTCAGAGTAGCCGAGCCGACTGCTACTCCGGCCTACGAAGAGAATGACCCTGTGCCAGAGAGTACCGCTGCAGAGGCTCCCCCAACTGTGGCCGAGCCGAGCCCTGTCAGGTTCACACCTAGGACCTCACCTAGTCCAATTGGCACAGCACCATTTGAGGGACGCACATACACTAGGGCTGGACGGTTGTCTAAGCCACCTGTGAGACTCAATTTGTAACCTAAACTATATAGGGCTGTTGCCATAAAAAAAAAAAGAAGAAAAAAAAGAAAAAGGAAAGAGAATACAGAAGTTAACAGAGACTGTTGTTACATTTTGATATAAGAACACACTTTTGTTATTCTTGCACTAGGTTACCTTTGCACTAAGTTCTAAGGTGTTTGTGTTCACTTGGAAAAGGAGGATGTTACGGGTCTACTTAGTTCGATGCCATCGGCTATCGACTGGTTTGTTGTTTTCTGCATGACCCGTGTGTAGGTGCTTGTTCCCCTCACTTTGATATTACATGGCTGAACTTGATACATTGTCTCTGTCATCATTGCTGCATCATACCATACACAAACAATGTCCCAGCCCTAATTGATACCTTTTCAGCCCTGACGAGTGGACCCATTCCATCCTATTCCCTTCTCTTTACTTAGCCAGTAGACGGCAGCATTTGACCACTACAGTACTGTATTCAAATTGACGACACAGTTCAGATACTGTTTGGCTGAGACGGGTGCCATTGCAGTCCTGAGGGAACGTCACGCGGAGCAGGTGAGGCGTGAGGACCCAGCCGGTGGTGTCGAGGTAAGCCATCTGGCGACACCACGACCCAACAATGCAGGAGAAGTGACAGCCAACTGGTTGAGTTGCCTGGATTTCATAACGCTTGAGCTACAGTTTTCAATTGCCAGCATAATGTTTTTAGACAGAAACAAAGAATAGTAATTCAAAACCCTCAACAATTGATCCATGCGTTCAGAGGCACGTTTGACATTTGTGGGTACTTTATCTAAAGTTGGCAACATCTCTTATTTTGCTTTTTCCCCACTCCAAATGCCCTATAGAAGATACATAGTGAAGCTTATATAGGAATGTTTCCCTACTATCTCTGTATCCTAATAATGCTCTGAGAGAGAGAGAGAGAGAGAGAGAGAGAGAGAGAGAGAGAGAGAGAGAGAGATGCTCAGGCACCCATTTGATACCAGCAGGATCATGGATCACACTCCCTGATCCATCCATGTCTAAGCATGGCCTGCTAGAGCCAAACTTAACCATGGTGACACCATTATCACTGCCACGTTGCTAAAGGCCAAATTAAAAAATATTTGCTTTATTTTCCTACACTGGAGTTGTGAATATGGAAAGACAAATTGCTTGTAGGTGTGAAAACCTTAGTACAGCCAACTGTCCTTGTAATAATGTTTCTCTGCTACTGGAGCTGAGTAATAATGTGAAGCACAAAAGGTCATGGTTGCTCTGTGTGTGTGTTTGTGTGTGTGTGTGTGTGTGTGTGTGTGTCTTTGTGTGTGTGCGTGCGTGTGCGTGTCTTTGTGTGTGTGTGTCTTTGTCTGTGTAATTGGGTGTGTGCTGCAGAATGGCTGTAGTCGATGTGGAATGTAGGCTACTGCCTGCTGGATTGCACAGGACGTTTGCATCTGGGTGCTACCTAATTGTGTGAGATAATGTGTGAGTTTTTGTGTCTTATGATCGTAGCTTTTGAAAGTGACCTTGGTATAGTGTGTATGTGTGTGTGCTGCTGGAATGAATCTTACAATCTGTGTTCTTTGCAAGTTAGTGTTAGTGGCATGGCTCTCATTCTGCATGCCATTCTAATTGCAAGTATACTGTAGGTCATGATGTTATTGAAGAGGCTTTTCTTTTCTTTGCTCTGATCTCTGTCACTCTCTCGTTCATTAGATTAGATGAAACTTTATTGTCATTGCAGAGCCTACAAGGACTGAGAGAACAGAATGTAGTTTGGCATCTAACCAGATAGTGCAAATAGTAGCATAGTGCAACATTTTTAATAATGTAGACAGTGCATGGTATTATGGTATTACAGTATAAGGTATTACAGTGTGTATAAAAAGTGAATATACATGTGATGAACATCAATATGATATGTACAGTTATGATATAAGTACAGTATGATGTACAGAACAGGGCAACCAGCCTTGAGGTATGTAACCTACATGTAGATGTATAATTAGAGACGAATATAATAAATATGTTATGTGCAAACAAGCAGTAGTGCAAAAGCTAAATTGAAGTCCTGAGTGTGCCGCCAGTAGAGGTACGGGGGGAGGGTACACTGATGCTGGTGTACTGGCTACCACCGGGATTCTGAGTTCAGCAGAGTGACAGCTGCAGGCAAGAAGCTGTTCCTGAGCCTGCTGGTGTGGGAATGGACACTCCTGTACCGCCTCCCGGATGGGAGGAGGGCAAACAGTCAGTGGCCGGGGTGAGAGGTGTGCTTTCTTATGCCTCCGCAGACGCCGCCTATGCTGGAGAAAACTCGATGGCAGTGAGTTGGGCACCGGTGATGTACTGGGCGGTTTTCACCACCCGTTGCAGGGCCTTCTGGTCAGAGACAGAGCAGCTGCATAGTGTGATGCAGTTTGTCAGAATGCTTTGGACTGGGGTCTGTTGGTCAGGAAGTCCAGGGTCCAGTCCAGAGGAAAGTTGCGTGGTGACCAGCTTGGAGGGGATGATAGTGTTGAATGCTGAGCTGAAGTCAACGAACAGCATCCTTGCGTAGGTGTTGTTGTTATCCAGGTGGGTCAGGGCGGAGTCTAGTGCTGTGGAGATGTGGCATCCTCCGTTGCCCTGTTCGGGCGGTAGGCAAACTGGTTGGGATCCAGTGTGGGGGGTAGGTGGGCTTTAAGGGGAGCCAGGACCAACCTCTCGAAGCTCTTTGTGATGATGGGTGTGGCGTGTGAGGGGGACCTTTTGTCCCGTCTTGTGGTGGCTGATTGAGAGTACTCCTGTAGATTAATACTGACTGGCTTTGAGCAGCAAACAATAAAATGAAAGGGAAATGAGGATAGAGTTAAAGTTGGACTCAAAATGGCTTTATTCCATATTCCAGGTTTCTAAAAAAAAGTCAAATAAATGTAGCTTTAATACTTTGAAGTATACACAAGACCAAACAGAGGCAACAAAGACCAGGCATTAAAAGATATAAGCCTCCAATCAGCAACAACCTGGCTCTCTCTTGGCCAGGCCTTTATCCCTTCTCCTCTGCCTCCAATCTACAGCACCTGGCTCTCTCATGGCCAGGCCTTTATTCCCTCTCTTCTAAGCCTGTAGAGGGTGACAAAAACATATTGGCAAGAAAATGAGAATCGGCTTCAACAATGGGGGTGAGTGCAACGGGCGGAAATCATTCAGGCTCGCTGCAGCAGAATGCTTCATGGCATGCTCTCTATGTCTCTCTTTTCAATAGCTCACAATTTCCAGATGTACTTTATTGTGTCAATCCAAATACACTGGATACGCTTTTCCTACACTTATTAGTATTTATTTGCACTTATCAGACTGAAGTCTGGAATGCTATAGAATGTCCAGTAAATTAATATCTCCAACATTATGTGACAGTGAAATTAATATCTACAAGAGCCTTCTTTTGGTTAAATGATCGCATTGCACTTCAATTCATGTTAATGATTAATGCACATCTGACAATGGAGGCGAGTTGATACTTATTGACCATTCTTCATGCTCTGTGCAGTCTTTCATGCTTTGGTGTGTTCTCTCAGAAGATATTGGCACATTGTTGCACTACATTGTGGTGCGGTTCACAGGTCGATTTTCCAGTACAATGGAAGATGACTGAATGGAGGGATAGAGGTATTGATATTCTTTCAAGCATGTGATATTGTGATATCTCCTTTGTGTACTAGAAAGAGAATGGCCAATCAAAGCCTGGCTGAAACACACACACACATATATGCATTCACGCACGCATTCACGCACACACACACACACACACACACACACACACACACACACACACACACACACACACACACACACACACACACACACACACACACACAAAGAAAATGTTCCTTCAAGGTGCATGTTGCTAACGAAGAGACATCCATGATCCACGAAGATGGAGCATCGTTTGTGATTGGACCATACTGGGGATATCCTCTTTATGAAAACAAAAAACCAGACACAACTATTATTTACTATATATTATCCTTTTTTATTTTTTTATTTTTTACTGCAAGCCTCTATACATTGTGCATGTATAATGAGAGTCCTGGTTGACTATTCACAGAAGAAGAGGCAACATGTTTCTGTGTGATGGTCACTGCAGTATGAGTGTCGTGGTACTCTGTCTACTGTATGCAGTATGCATAATGAATACATACTATGCGACATGAATATTTCCCGTCATCCCCCCCTGCAAAATCATTAGATTTTGATGAGTGGAAGAGACAATACTGTATATTAAGAGTACTGGCTATTAATCTTACACTGTATATTAAGAACACTGACTAGTTAGCTTACACTGTATATTAAGAGCACTGACTATCAGGCTTACACTGTATATTAAGAGCACTGACTATCAGGCTTACACTGTATATTAAGAGCACTGACTATTTAGCTCACTTGAGAATTGCATGCTCAGTAAGCACCTCACAGAGGTAGAGAGTCCTGTGTAGCAGAACTCTGCACTGAGAGGGAGTGACGGAGATGAGACCTATATTGTTATTTGATCGATCCAAACGTGCATTACTGCTGCATAAGAATAACCCATTTTGATGAATGGATGGTGCACAGGCTTTTGTTCCAGACTGGCACTTCAACACCTGATTCAGATACTCATGGTCTTCAATAGTGGTTGAATGGTGCAGTGTTGATGGTCTAGCAAACATCCTTACCCTGCATCTCTCAAAGATCAGGCTTGGTGACCACTGCATTAGACACCTTCTCAGAGTTATAAAGAGACTAAGTAGGAGAATTACTCTATAATAATCATCATGTTATCCTAGTGATAACACTATGATAGAGAACCATATCCTGTCCAGTGTTTGATATTCTGTTGATATCCTTTGCTGTCAGGACTGCAGAGTCACTACGTATCTTCCGCCATAGATTGAAGACCCATCTCTTCAGACTACATCTTAACTGTCCCTGCTAAAGATCTCTTCATCCCCAGTACCCCCTGGACAGTTTCTCTACTGTAATAAAATAATATTATAAAACAATTATTATAATATAATACTATGTGCAATATGACAACCCTCGGGTACATAAGGTTCAGAGATAGGAAATGTTAGGATATTTATAGCATAGCATAGAGTACAGCCCAGTGTTTTATTTGTATAGTATAGTATAGTGGATAGTGTATATAGCCTTTATTTATGTAAACCAGCTCTTTTCCCTTCTTGTTTTTAGTATTTTTTTCCTAGCACCAGGGGAGCCCCCCTCCCAAATTTCGTTGTATGGTACCTGTACTATATCAATGAGAATAAAGACCATTCATTCAAAATAATCCTTCTTTCTTCTAGCATTGTGACTGCCAATGGCCCTTAGTCCTAGCCAATGGCCCAAAATGTTGTTGATTGTCATATTCTTTAACCAATTAGATTTTGAGATTCAAATCCTGTTTCCCAGCATGCATTGGGTTCAGACTTTGAGAGTTAACTTGCAAGCATTGTGTTCAGACTTTGAGGGCCGGTTTCACAGACAAGGCTTAAGCCTAATCCTAGACTAAAAAACATCTTCAATGGAGATGTTACATTGAAAGTGTGATTTAGTCCAGGACTAGGCTTAAGCCTTGTCTCTGAAACCGGCCCTGAGAGTTATGTTATTAAGCTACGTTATTAATGTCCATGTGTTATGCATGTTTGTTCAGTGTTGTTAAATTGTTAGTAATCGTTTCTATTTATGTTGTAAGTGTTTTGGGGAATGAAGTACCAAAACCATCGATGACATTGCTGTTCGGCTTGATGACTCCAGCGTTAGATACTGTCACTGTAAATATGGGGTTACATCGAATGAATGAATGAATGGTCTTTGTCATTGATATAGTACAGGTACCAAACAACGACATTTGGGAGGGGGGGCTCTCCTGGTGCTAGGAAAGAAAAAAAACAAGAAAAAAAAACAAGAAGGGAAAGGAGCTGGTTTACATAAATAAAGGCTATGTACACTATCCACTATACTATACTGTACAAATAAAACACTGTGCTGTACTCTATGCTATGCTATACCTATTCTAACATTTCCTATTCTCTGCAACCTTATGTACCCTAGGGTTGTCATATTGCACATAGTGTTATTGCACATTCATTTAAAGTGTCGCAGTTTGCAGGCTTGAACTGTACACATTTGTGCCTCAGCACTACACCTGATTTTCAATCCAGCAGCTGCCATCAATCCGTCCAGACTGTCCAGGGCCCAGAACCTAGGTCTTTGCTGTGTTCAGGGCCTGGATGGCCCTGGGGTAGAAGCTGAGCTTCAGTCTGTTTGTCCTTGCGAACATGGTCCTGTACCGCCTGTTCGAGGGCAGCCGAGCAAAGTGTTCGTACCCAGGGTGGGATGGGTCTCTGGAGATCTTGGAGGCCTTCCTGAGTGACAATAGCCTAGTGGCATGATGAGCTTATTCAAAGCGGGAGGATATCACTGAAGGCCTAGGTGTGAAATACACGACCCGCCACGAGTCCTAGCATAGATTACTTTTTGTTATGATGACTGATGGATAGATGATTCACTTACTTAGACAAATTCGCGGCACGTCGCTTTGGATAGAAGGCGTCAGCTAAATGCCCCCCAAAAAATCAAATGTAAAAATCGAATCTAGTCAGGAAGAAATAGCAGATACATTGAAGCTATCTTGGTATAAATAACTAATCACATCATTAGAGACGTCGGAGCAGTCCTGGGTCCCTCTCTTAAACCCCATCGCTGAGGCCAAGTGCGCCGGAGCTAATTAGCGTAGTGTAGCCCTCCTCCTCAGCAGCGCTCCCCGTAGCCAGACACCTGAGTCTCATTACAGATGCAGCAGAAAGTTTGCCATTGACCTGCTGCGTGTCGGAGCGCCGCTCTTTAATCCGCAGAGGGACAGGCCGTCCGCCGGGCAGCATGTTGACAGATATTCCCTTGTTACGCTTCATCGATCGTCTAGAGCCAACATCTGAAGCAACTACACGGCTCTCCC
The DNA here is from genome assembly GCF_963989245.1 of Nansenia antarctica. NCBI lineage: Eukaryota > Metazoa > Chordata > Actinopteri > Argentiniformes > Microstomatidae > Nansenia > Nansenia antarctica. The sequence continues at coordinate 49,120,211 of NC_137689.1, read as the reverse complement.
TCTCTGTCCTCCCCACTGCTCAATACTGTGCTGCTGGCTTACCATTCACTTTTAATTAACCTGCGCACCGAGCCATCAATCGATATGTAGATCAAGGTAGAGAGGGAAAATAACACAATAAACTGTCACTGTTTGACAGTATTTTTTTTGCAACAAGATACCTCACTTTATGACAAGCCATGAAACAGTAAGGTTGGTGGTGATTGTGAAAGCAATGAATAGGTGCCACAGGCTATCAAACATTATTTCCTCATCAGGAGGCCAATCATGATATTGTCGGTGGTCTTTTCTGGCCAATAAGGAGCTGCCCCATCCCCCACTCCCCCCCACTGACGTGATTGCAGATGATTAGATGCAAATTTAAATAGAATGTTTGTGCTGTCATTGCTTCAGGACATGCTGTAATCTGTAAACCATTGGCCAAGATGTGAGTCTGTTTGTGAAGTCTGGCAAAAACATGATGGAAACAATTTTTCAAGCATAGGAAGCATCCCACAAGTATCACCTTTGCATCTGCCAGATGCTGACCATATGGATGAGAAAAAATGTATGAATTTACGTACACCCTCACAGACTGAAACACACACACACACGCAGACTCAGACGCAGGCGCAGGCGCAGGCGCAGACGCAGACGCAGACGCAGACGCAGACGCAGACGCAGACGCAGACGCAGACGCAGACGCAGACGCAGACGCAGACGCAGACGCAGACGCAGACGCAGACACAGACACAGACACAGACACAGACACAGACACAGACACAGACACAGACACAGACACACACAGACACAGACACAGGCACAGGCACACGCACACGCACACGCACACACAGCCAGTCTTCATCTCACGTTACGCAGGCTATTATTTGTCTGCCCGTAGTTTATATTCTAAACAGCTTCCCTGCATGTGGAGATGATGACAAGGACAACAGATTGACAGAACCTCCAGATTAGACGGGCTATATGGTATCGATCAGCGGCCAAGTGAAGCCGTGCATCTCCACAAAAAAAGGTAATTAGTATCAATTGTCATTTGTCCATTTGTCTCGTCGTTGCGGTCTTAATTGATATCGGATGATGTCTTATTTTCTTTCTAATCGACTAAAGGGAGTCATTGAGGTGTATGATTATTGAACACCATATCAATCTTGATTAAATTAAGTGTTGTGTGATTTCTCAGGTTCCTCCCCATCACTCCTTGTTATTGATCATCTTGTGGAGCCTACGCACAATTCCTCTCTTGTGTCTTAATGGTGAGGATGGACACTGGACCTGGTAATGTCTCAGAACCCAGAGGAGATTGAGGCACTTTCAGGGAAGGGTATCTTTCGGGAAAACATTTCTACCTTGACCATGGTTTCTCAGGCAACAAGCCATGATTATTTGACATTCAAGTGTTAATGTTTTTTTTTTTTACCCCTTTCCATGTGTTGTGACATTGAATATAATAGTGTTGAAAACATTTGGATGTTGCACTTGAATTCAGCCTTGATAACATTATTATGGACATAGCTGCTTCAGCCTTGTTAAGAGAGTCTAAATGGGCTACTCTTATATAGGAAGTGGGTGCACTATGCAGATCTCTCGGAAGAGAATTCCTTTCTCACCACCATTACGTTCTGAGAGGAGGCTGTGTTTGAAGACGGCCAAGGTTGAATTGAGTTGAGCGTTGCAACATTCGTCATTACAGGCAATGTTTACAATTGTATCTGTCTACAATTGTATCGCCTCCCTGCCAAGTTCTCCAGTAAAAAGCTCTGGCAAAAGGAATGTTGCTCAAGGTTTTTCTCTCTGCCGTGTCCCTTCAATGCAGGCCTTCAATACTAATAATTGTTATTCTACCAAACACTCTGTGATTCAGGTACTTCAATCAATTCTTCATGAAGTTTTGAAAAGTTGCCACAAAGGACACCCACCCATCGACTACCATTAAATTGTGAAATTGAACGCTGGTCAGCCTGATGTTGACAATCTGTTGGTTCTCACACACTGGTATCCTTGTGGAGGAGTGCACTTCCTCTCTGTGCCAGTCAGAAGCTGGACTGCTGTTGTTTTTAGATTTTTCTCCCCGCATTTTACACCACATCACATGAGAGGTTGCTTCCTGCTGTACTCTGAGATAGTCAGAGAAATGGACCCCCCCTCTTTACCTGTTTGGAACAATCTTCAGTCCTTATTGTCTGTTAGTCCCTACTACCGTATTTTCCGGACTATAAGTCGCGGTTTTTTTCATACTTTGGCTGGTCCTGCGACTTATAGTCAGGTGCGACTTATATATCAATAATTCATAATCTCTGACTGACATGAACTGACATACGGTAATCTCTGACTGACATGAACCAAGGAGTAACTTCCGCTAGCGCCTCATACACGATAGAATAGCCATTATACTTGACAATGTGGACATTAAACACGACAATGTGGACATTAAACATGATGTTATGGACCTTATACACAATGTTATGGACGTTATAAACGATATTAAAGTCATTTATTCCTTCCAGAGACTGTTCTATGTTGCTAAGTTACCCCCGCGAGGCTATTTTGCTACTTCCGCTAGCGCCACATACGCGATAGAATAGCCATTATACTCGACAATGTGGACATTACACACGACAATGTGGACATTAAACATGATATTATGGACCTTATACACGATATTATGAACGTTATACACAATATTAAAGTCATGTATTACCTTTCAGAGGCTGTTCAATGTTGCATTGTTTGTAGGCCGCCCTTCATCCTAACTACTTCCGTTTTTCACCAAGCTATCTTTGTCATGGCCTTATACACGATAAATAGTCGTTACACTCGACAATGTGGACATTAAGCACTATATTATGAACGTTATACACGCTATTATGAACGTTATACACGATATTAAAGTCATTTATTACCTTTCAGAGGCTGTTCCATCCTGTTTGCTTGCTCCCGCGACGCCATTTTGCTAACCTTCGTTAGCAACGCGCTAGCTAGCCCTGGCTTTACACTCGATAATTTAAGTATTTCTAACCTTTCAGAAGAAGTTTTAACGTGAATTATGTCCTTCCTGGGCTTACAAATCCTCTCATGTCTCTTCACAGTGCCAGACTAGAGTCAAGCTCAACAGGGTCTTCTTTCCCCGCTGATTCCGCCAAGCCCGTTCCCTTGAACCATGCGACTTATAGTCCAGTGCGACTTACATGTGGTTTTTTCCTCTTCCTGACCCATTTTTGGCCTGCTGCGACTTATACTCGGGTGCGACTTATAGTCCGGAAAATACGTACTCACTATTTGATAGGGATGTCTATACAGTGCAGGCAATAATTATTTGATCCCCTGCCGATTTTGTAAGTTTGCCCACAGACAAAGAAATTAACAGTCTATCATTTTAATGGTAGGTTTATTTTAACAGTGAGACAGAATATAAAATAAAATCCAGAAAAACATGTTATATAAAAGTTATACATTGATCTGCATTTGATCGAGTGAGATAAGTGTTAAATATTAATTTATATAATAATATTAATTATATAATAATAATACACATTATTTGTATATAGCACATTTCATAGGGGCGGCTGTGGCTCAGCTGGTAGATAATTTATAATAAATAATTTAAAAAAAAGAGCCGGCGTCTAATGATCACAAGGTTGGCAGCTCGGTGGTTCAAACCCCGGCTGGCCATGTGTCGAGGTGTGCTTGAGCGAGGCACTGAACCCCTAATGGCTCCAGGGTCGGCTTCTATGGATCTGACCCCTGACCTAGAGCATAAATACATTTCATTGTACTCTGTGCAATGACAAAGGTTGAACCTTCTTCTTCTTCATACATTAAATGCGGCTCAAAATGCTTTACATTAGAAGAACAAATAAATGTGGCAAGAACACATAAATACAGCAGCAAAGATGAAAAATAAAACAATAAATGTAATAAGATCAATAAAATAAAAATGTGTTTAGTGGTCATAGCAAGCCTCAGATTACACTGCCAAGTAAACTCCTGGAGGGAGGAAACAATTAATTTTATTGTCCTGACAGTAGACTCCCTGGGCACAGTGGGAAAGACTAAGAAAAATCTAGTCCCTGTGCCTCATAGTACTGTACATGTCTTATAGCATCCGCACATCCCTCCAATATAACCCCTCCAATATAACCCCTCCACCCAACAACTTCAGTTCAGCTTGTCAGCACGTCGCCCTGAACTGTAGCTGTTGAGTGTAAGGGTTAAACAGCATGGCTGCGAATACACAGTATACTGTAGAAAGGCAGATTATTATGGAGATAAGCCATATGCTCAAGCACACTGTGGTGTCAGTAGACAAGGCTGTTCACATACAGAACACATAACACACACGCAGGCCTTCTCCTCAGGGACAGAGACACTGAATGTAAAAACACACCCTGTCACCTCCGGATTGCCTTGCACATCAGAGCACAGATACAGTAGCAGCTGGGGCCTGTGACAAACAATGGTAATACTGTAAATAAAGCAGCTCATCTTTCATCCCCTGTGGGAATATCTGATGTTAAGCAACATCTCCTTATTTTTCAAAGTGTTGACTTTAAAATCACAACCAACATTATTGTTTTCCATTCAGTCTTTGGACACATCTGAGATTTATTTTATTTCTGCATTGGCTCATGAAAATGCATTGGCCTGAGAAAGCAATGTTTTGCTCTCTGAAGTGTGCTGGTATGCTATCTCTCACCGTCGGTGGGCTCACACTTTATCTCATACTATTAGTAATCAATTGTAAAGACACAAGACTTTTAACCGGGCTATACTTTGTACTGTATGATTTATCATGACTGGGTTATCCATTGTATTATTGATATGTTACTGACAATCTTGTATTAATATATTTGCTGTACACTCAGATATCATGACAGAGGTTAACCTACATGCATCTTAGCTATAGTCAGTTCTCAAATTTTAAAGTGGGCATTTTTTTTCTATGGCCGCAATCCACAATTTGATTTGATTAGATTTATTAGGATCCCAATAGGATCCCCTGCTCTTCCTTGGGTCCACACAACATCAACATACTATAACAACAAATGAAAAAATAAAATAAAAAATAAAAGTCAACAATGCTCACAGCCTTAGTTTATAGTGAGCATCACAAAAACACATAACAAAAAAGAACCATCCACTCACAAAACAAGAAATAACAGAAGTAGAATCACAATGAAAATACTCAGCTAAGATCTAATGCGTATGATGTGTTGCCTCACTTGTTTTTTTTCCAACTGATTTGAGAGATATGACCTTCCATTCAACCATAGCTCTCTACAGCACTTCACGTTGTTTCAAATATTTGTTTTAGTGAGACAATGAGACAAAGGGATTCACCATTATTTCTCAGAAAGAAATAGAAAGAAAAATCTAGGTTATTCTAGGAGGATTTTCCAGCCCTAACCCCCATGCAGGCATCATCACCAGACCCCAGCCCACTCCCTCCCAGGATGCTCTCCCATGGTTGGGTCATAGGTAATGGCAGCTCTCCCATGGTTGGCCCATACCTAATGGGATTCCTGCATTCCTGGTCCACAGGCGGGTGCCCCTGATACACAAAACCAGCGCAATTCATTACAGATTAGAGTGAGGAGGAGATGACCAACCAAGGCCTCTGTCTTCAGCATTCGGATGTGGCTACTGTATATGGTAGGCAACGAGGACCAGCCCGGGTCTTACCAGGGGTCTCAGCAGCATGGTGGAATCCTTCCTGCTCACTAGTCATAATGGTTTATGGGGGCTTGAATTCTCCAAGAGAATGGTCCGAGAATCAGACAGCCACTATGTTTATAGGGCTGTTGGAAGCAGGCGACCAGAGGTCTTACCGGTGGTCCATACGGGACACATTAAAGTGGGTAGAGGTGGTCTAGGGGATAGTGAGTTGGACTGGTGATTGGAAGGTCATGAATTGTCATGAATATGTATTTAAGATGTAAATGTCTGCGACATGAAGATAACTATGATGTACTATGGTCTGTCCATTGCTGTGGTTTGACTCTCGTTAGCTGTTTTCCTACCCATAATGTGTTAGTTCTGGCCATGTGTGTACCTGACAGTCTGTGTGCCTGATTGTTTTCTCACAGTCCAGGCTACAATATCTCTCCTCAAGGTTTGTTATGGCTGGTCACATCATCAGTATGTGTCCAACTGCCTCTAATGCTTTATCTAAATGGTAATCGTTCATATGCATCCCTGTCTTTTATATATTATTATATAGGGCTGGGTTCAAAAAATCGATTTCCCGATTCAGAATCGATCTTCATTAAAATGAGCGATTATCGATTCCTAAATCCCGAGATCGTTTTTTTTTTTTTTTTTTTTTGCTTGCAACTTCAACCCGCAACGAGATCTCGTGCTACAAGAATTGATCATATCTCATGCAACGTGAGGTCTCAACACTAAAATCTAAAAACATGGCGATGGCAGGGACACTCAAGTCACCACCAGGCTTAAAGTCAGATGTCTGGGTGCATTTTGGATTTTAAAAATGTGACGATAGAGATGAGCTGGACAAAAGCAAAGTCATATGTAAATAAAAAGTACATTCATGTAACTGCTTTGGAGTCAATTCATTGATATGTTTAACAATGCTACATGTTATAGGGTTCCTTGAACCATTTATAGCATTAATTCTGAGAATCTCTTTCATATTCAAGCAAAAAATGTATATTTTAACTAGATCGAATCGGAATCGAATCGAATCGAATCGAATCGTGAATCGAATCGAATCGTGAGCTCACTGAGCTGGTGAATCGGAATCGAATCGTTTTGGGAAATCAGTGGCGATACCCAGGCCTATTATTATATAATAAAATGATATACAGTTGAAGTCGAAAGTTTACATACTGTACTAAGACATTTACACCCAACATGTTTTCACAATTCCTGACCTTTAATTCTAATAAACATTCCCTGTCTAATGTCAGGATCACTGCTTTATTTTAAGAATGTGAAATGTCTGACATATTATGGCTTGCCTCGGACCCAGGTAGATCCGTCCCAGCACTTTTAGACAACATCGAGTCCTTCTCCAAGCTATCAGGGTACAAGGTCAATTGGTCTAAGTCCGAGGCTCTTCCACTAACTTCGTATTGCCCTAAGACTTTAGTCCAGGCAGGGTCTTTTCAGTGGCCTATGGAAGGTATAAAATACCTAGGTATCCTTTTTCCTCATCAAACCAGCAAAATAATAGAAAAACATTTCGACCCACTTTTTAAGAAAATTGCTTTAGATACAGAAAGGTGGTCAACACTATTTCTATCATTATGGGGGAAAGTCAATGTCCTGAAGATGAACTGTATCCCGAGATTGAATTACCTGCTCCAATGCCTTCCTATTGCCATACCCCAGGTGTATTTCAAAAGGTTTGACCAAATTTGCAAAAAGTTTCTATGGAATGGTAAACGTGCTAGGATAAAGTTGGAAAAGCTCCAAGTCCCGATCAATAAGGATGGTATGGGTTTACCTAAACTAATATTGTTTCACTATGCCTACTGCCTGAGACACATTGCTCAATGGACACTGCCACCTGAAAGGGCCCCTCCTTGGTTTGAGATTGAGCAAAAATTGCTTTCCCCTATTGCCCCTATAAATTCTATGTCCAGCAAATTATCATTTGAATTACGATCCCATCCTATAATAGCCAACCTCTACAATGTATGGAAGAAAATATCTAAATCCTTTAAAGTAAATGTCTATCTTAACTCTGAATCTTGTATTTGGAATAACCCCAAATTGCAAATAAATAAGTGTTCCTTTATATGGAAGGAATGGGTAAGAAAAGGAATTGTAACATTAACAGACATAATATGGGGGAGATGGTCTGCAATCATTTGAGGAGTTGGTTAATGAATATGGGTTGCCTAGACATGATTTTTGGAAATACTTGCAACTCCGCCATTTGATGGACAGTATTCTAGGTAAAGGAATCACACCTCAACAGTCAACTCTTCTGTCTGAGATTACAAAGATAATGGGTATGGGACATGAGGCGGCTATCTATTATAAAATGGTTTTCCAACAGACGGTTAAGGTATCCTATGCATTGATGGTCATTTGGTCAGTTGATTTGAAAATTGATTTCACAGAAAAAGAATGGGACAAAATATTTGAGAACATTAAGAGAGTATCGAGAGACATTAAAATTAGATTGATCCAGTTCAAGGTTCTTAACCGGTTCTACTGGACCCCCTCCAGGATGTTCAGGCTGAAGCTCAAGGACAATGCTGATTGCTGGAAATGTTGCAGGCCGGAAGGGACCCTGGTTCACTTACTTTGGGAATGTCCTATGATTCAAAATTACTGGCGAAAGATCCACGAATGGGTGCAAAACATTACCCAGGACAACTTTGAGTTTTGTCCGAGACTGTATGTTCTCAGTGATCCACAAATGACGTCTCTATGTGGAGCTGCAGAATTTATTCAGACCAGTATAATGGTTGGAAAACAAATCATTATGAGACACTGGAGGAACGCAGGGGAGCCGTCTTTCCAGGAATGGCTTATGGAGTTGGCAAAGGTGGCAGCATACGAACAAATGTCCTTCAGGACTATGGACAGAAATGAACAATACACAGCAAAATGGGGAGGCTACTTGAGATATATTGCTAGTCGGTTGTAAGACTTAAGTTGACAAATTGGATGAGTGATGAATGTAATCTAGGGGTGCTTTTTTATTTATTTTTATTTAATATTTTGTTTTTTTCTCTGTATTATTTCTGTTTGATGACAGCAAGACTTATTCTGTGATATTGTTACCATTTTATACAAAAGTTGTATAAGTCAAGAAATGTGTTAATTGAAAAATTCAATAAAATACTGATTACAAAAAAGAATGTGAAATGTCAGAATAATAGTACCGGTATAGAGAATGTTTTATTTCTTTTATCACATTAGAAGTTTACATACACTTAGTAATTGGTAGCATTGCCTTTAAATTAAATTTGACTTGGGTCAAATGTTTCAGGTAGCCTTCCACAAGCTTCCCACAATACGTTGCAGTGGCGGCTGGCCGATAGAGGGCGCTGGGGCGCCGCCCCCACCTTCACTTCCTAGTTCCCCACCTTCACTTCCTAGTTGCGATTTGTAAAAGTTTTTTTTTTAAATAAACATTGTTTATTCACAAAATGCGGCTGATATTCTGTCGGCGCCTATCAGCATTCATTAAAAATACTCCAATACAATAAACATTTTATCTGTGTGTGTGTAAAATTCACTGTTAAAATACATAGGGGGAGGCGTCGGGGCGCCGGTCAATGCAAGTCTATGGCGCGCCGAATACTTTTCGCTTACACGTGAGCTGTAGCAGCGCTCCAATTGGCTGTCTCTATTTCTAGGCCGGGGCGCAAAAATGTGCGTCCTGAATATCCGGTTGTTAAGTCTGACGTCAAACATGACGTTTTGCAATTTCCGGCTTTTACACAAAAGGAAACAATGTGGTGGTCTGTAAACTGTGCAGAAATTAAATGGCCTATCACAGGAGTACATCTGCAATGAACGAGCACCTCAAGCGAAAGCATCCTGGAGCTCTTTGTGAAGACAGCCGCAAGATACCACCATAAGTCAGCGTTGTATTTCTGTTCACTTTTCCGGCCGTGTATGTGTGAAAAATGGATAGCTACTAGCTAATGTTACACAAGCAATGTAGCTCACCACAGTTTGTATGTCTTGTCTTCTGGTGTTAGTAATAATATAAAAAAAAAAATCTATTGCCTCTAAAATCACCACGAACAGAACGGCGGAGGTACGGGTAAACGTGCGCGTGGAAAAAAAATCGTGCACGCGAAGAAAAAAAAAAAGCGCGCGCGAAAGAGGACCCCCCCCCGCCACTAATGTGAAAAATCCTGGAGGAAACACTGCTGTGCCCCACCCAAAATTTTTAGCACCAGCCGCCACTGATACGTTGGTGTAATTTTGTCCCATTCCTCCTGACAGAACTGGTGTAACTGAGTCATGTTTGTAGGCCTCCTTGCTTGCACATGCTTTTTTCAATTGTACCCACACATTGACCTACGATTGAGGTCAGGGCTTTGTGATGGCCATACCAATACTTTGACTTTGTTCTTCTTTGTTGTCCATTTTTCTACAACTTGGAGTATGTATGGTTGGGGTTATTGTCCATTTGGAAGACCCATTTGCGACCAAGCTTGAACTTCCTGGTTGATGTCTTGAGTTGCTTCAATCCACATAATTTTCCTTCCTCATGATGCCATCTATTTTATGAAGTGCACCAGTCCCTCCTGCAGCAAAGCACCCCCACACCATGATGCTGCCACTCCTGTGCAAACCGTACTCTTTTTCCTACAAACATAACGATGGTCATTATGGCCAAACAGTTACATTTTTGTTTCATCAGACCAGAGGACATTTCTCCAAAAAGTAAGATCTTTGTCCCCAGTTGTGCAGTTGCAAACTTTTTTATGGCGGTTTTGGAGCAGTGGCTTCTTCCTTGCTGAGCGACCTTTCAGGTTGTCGATATAGGACTCATTTTACTGTGGATAAAGATACTTTTGTACCCGTTTCCTCCAGCAACTTTACAAGGCCCTTTGCTGTTGTTGGCATAATTTGCACTTTTCACACCAAAGTACATTTATCTCTAGGAGACAGAATATGTCTCCTTCCTGAGCAGAATAACGGCTGTGTGATACCATGGTGTTTATACTAGCATACTGTTGTTTGTACAGAATGTGACATAAGGCACTCAAGGTCCCGAATGGTTGTGGCTAAACAGTAGATGAATTCACTGCGAGACAACGCCACCTTTTTGTTACACGAGGTGGGGTCCTCGGGACTAAAGTAAAGCACTCAGGTTCGTGTATGAGGGAGCAGACATGAAACCAATTTATCAAACAGAGAAAGTTTGTTATGGTGCAATAGAAAAAATACTTTAACATTTATATTTAAAAAGATTTACTCTATCTAAAAACACCATACAAAACAAACACAACACTTGCCGTAAGACAAAAATACGAGGGTAGGATGACTGGCGGTAGAGAGGGATACTACTACCCCGATGGACAGGCACACCAGTGAATCTGTGACATGGACACACACACACACACACACACACCACAAAGACACGGTAGACAGTGGGCTAGGTGTTCCCCAGTGATTAATCACACCAAACACGACACGCACACACAACATGCAGTGCAAGGAGACTAAACCCGGGAACCCCGACTAGCCTCTCCACGTCGGCGCCCCCCACTCAAACCAAAGAACAGAAAAACAACAATAATGGGACTAATATATAAAAACGACCAGTTGTTCACATCCCAGAATAAATAACACGTCAGGTTTAGCTCATGCACTATACACAATTACAATATGGTTTGTTTTCATTACGCTAAACATTGACTATGAGCAAAACAGCAGCTAGCAATCCTATGGGCAAAGGGAAAAAGAGTTGGGTTAATCATCTACCCATAACATTGTAGCTGCGTCTATTTTGTAAGCCACAAGCCCCTGTACCTGAGTCGCTTCTCATAACATACACCAGGGGTAATATGTAGACTGAACACACGCACCCTCACGTCGCCCTTCCTAGTATGCTAGCACCACTGGGCAACCACTCCGATCTACACCACCTGCACAAACAATATGATGAGCGCTAACCTGGTTAGTGTGTTACAAGCAGATTTATCTTCAAGACTTCGAGAGCGCTCCGGACGTGACAAGTTAACTCTCAGACGGATATGCCCACAGTGCGTGTTCCTGGTTCTTAAAGGCCCATATCAGCCCCCACTTCCCCTCTAAAGTCCCGCCTTGAATGAACTAATTGGGTACAGGTGGTACCTGTTACAAGATGAACCAGACTTGCACAGAGGTCCACAATGTTTTTTCTGAGGTTTTGGCTGATGTCTTTTGATTTTCCCATGATGTGAAGCAAAGAAGCACTGTGTTTGAAGGTAGGCCTTACAATACATCCACAGATACACCTCCAATTGACTTAAATGATGTCAATTAGAAGCTTCTAAAGCCATGACATCATTTTCTGGAATTTTCCAAGCTGTTTAAAGGTTCAACTCAGTGTATGTAAACCTCAGACCCACTGGAATTGTGATATAGTGAATTATAAATGACATAATCTGTCTGTCAACAATTGTTGGAAAAATTACTTGAGTCACGCACAAAGTAGATGTCCTAACTGACTTGCCAAAACTACAGTTTGTTAACATGTTAACAATGATGCCAAAACTATAGTTTGTTAACATGTTAACAATGATGCCAAAACTATAGTTTGTTAACATGAAATGACAGCAGCTGGGGCCTCATTTATAACGCTTTGCGTACCTACGCACCTTTGCAAAGCAAGCACATTTACGTCACCAACATTCGGATTTATAAAACTTTTTTTTAATTTTTTTTATCTAATTTGCAAGTTCCACGCCTGCTTCCCTTTATGAATCACAATCAACTCTAATGTTGCACACGTGAACGAGCGTCTTGTCCCACCCTTTTTGACGCCCATAGTTGCCTATAATAATAATAATAATAATAATAACTTTGTATTTGTATAGCACTTTTCCTGCAAACGTTGCATATAAATGGTCAGTCAAACGCCCGACAGAACGCCGAAAACAAGTTCCAGACTGCATCGACAACGGAATCAGTTTAAACGTGATTCGTCCTACTGTTTACCTTATTATTTATGATAATGTCATAACATCCAAGTATTGGTATAATATGTATAATAATAACAGGTCCAATTAAATATGATTCCCGGTTAAACTACAACATTTGCGAGGTTGTTTTGCAAAAACAGATACCTTGCTTTGTAGTTATTATACCAGTGGTGTGCCGTCAGGGCCAGCAAGGCCTTCTCTGCTGTCCTAAACATCATCAGAATATACATTTTATTTTAATATATTTTTTCCACAAATATGTATTAATGATTCCCCATAGTCTATTCTCTTCATTTCATAGCTTTCCTCTTGGTTGCGCTGCTTCCAGTCTCCGATTGAGATTTGGAGGGCTGGCCTTTATGTTAGAGCTTTTATCCAATCAAAATGTGTTGCTAGGGGGCTCCAAAATCTGCCCGCCTGCACGCTAAACGGTGCCGAGGATACGACCTGTAACTTAACGTTGGAACGAGAAAACCTGTGGCGTACCTAGTAAACCTACGTAGATGCGAGCAAAAGCAACAACGGCGCCTGCTGTAAGGCTCAATGATGTCAGCACCCAGCACGTCTTTTGATTGGATACGCACTATTGATACGCACTATTGATATGCACTATTGATATTCACTATTGAGATGCGTAACTATGCCGGTAGATGTGAAACTTTTGAAAGTGCGCAGGGAAACGGAGCTCAACAACGAAAGCTTTCGTTGACTGATCGATAATACTGATCGATTGTGTCCTGTTTTTGGGTAAACAATAACTTTCATTTAGGGGACACGATAAAAGCGCCGAGTCCACAAACAGAGGAAACTACGTTGAGCTTCTTTCTTTTCTGGCTGAAAACAACCCAGATTTACATTACCACCTGTCCACAAACAAAGTGTTTACTGGGACGTCAGGCAAAATACAAAACGACCTGATTTTTGCTATTGCTAAAGTGATGGGAGAAGAGATCAAAATGGAGATTAAAAAGGCACCCTTTGTCGCTATTATGGTGGACGAGACGACAGACGTGGGTAATGTAGCGATCTTAAAGATGTTAGTTTAACACTCTTCATTGTAAATGCGGATTTATTGATTAAAAATGCTTCGGAAATATTAATATAACTCTGTTGTACTTGTCTGACTATGTTAAGGTGATGTAACGCCCGGTTATACTGTGTTTCTGTCTAGTTTCTAGAGCCATGGCGTCATAACGATGGTATTAAGAGGTAGAATAATTCAGGTAGGAATGTGTCGGACATCACTGAAGGCCTAGGTGTGAAATGCACCGCCCGCCACTGTATTATACTAAATCATTTCTCTTTTAGATTAGATTAGATTCAACCTTATTGTCATTGAGAAGTACTAAGACAAGGAAACGCAGATGCATTTCATGATCATCGCCCCAGACCAGGGCTGGACTGGCCATCTGGCATACCGGGCATTTGCCCGGTGGGCCGCGGTAGCTTTGGGCCGAGCCGACCGGCAAAATAAAATTTAAATTTAAATTTAAAAAAACGTTTTTTTTTTTTTTTTCTTTTTTTTTTTACCAGCCGGCCCGGCCGAAAGCTACCATCGAACGGCCCATAAATCGAAAGCTACCATTGAACGGCCCATAAATCGGGGACAGCGGCCCATTGGTTGATTTTCTATACAGACACTGGGCTGGCCCAATCAACAGAGAGAAGGGGGTCAGGGGTCACGCACGCACGCAGCACCAGACCTCCGTCTCAGTTTCGCGGTAGTTTTGGGCCGAGCCGGCCGGCAAAATAAATTTAGTTAGCCTGGATAGTTACTAGATAGATACTAAGAGAGATGGAGCGCAAAAGCACACTAAAACGGAAGGGAGGCTGGGAAAAACTTAGGGAGAAAAACAAAAAGAAACTCGAGGCAGATGCTGCCAAATGTGTAAACATTAGGGACATGTTTGCTGCACCCTCAAGTTTACCACAGCAGCAACAGCAACAGGTTGAAGAGGAGGCTGGCAGGGAGGAGCGGGAGCAGGGTACAGATACAGAAGAAGTGGGGCCAAGTCAGCCTGTAACCGTTGACCCGGTAAGGAAAATATAGGTAGCTGTGTAGGGGTGTAACGGATCGCCCCCCACGGTTCGGCACGCATGTGTACCGCGGATCAATTGCAAAATGTAACCAAGTAATAATATTACTTAATATTAGTTAATATCCCTTTTAAATCACAATGTAGAGTTGCCATGAAAAGATAGACGCGACAGTTGCGTGCTTTGTTTTACTCTAAAGCGCAATGATAGGTTGATAATGGAAAAAAAAATCTAGAACAACAAGGCTGCGTTCGTAAATTCGCTCTGGAATCTGATCACTGAGTACACTGGTCTACTTGCACTGGTACCATTGCTTACTGTATGTAGTTGTCTTTGTAGTGGTTTGGGGGAATACTACAGTTTGTCATATGACTGTACAGCACAGTATATAAGACGAGTATATAAGGCAAGTATTTTTGTGCTGGTGGGTGTGGTCCGACCGATTGCGGTGGGCCTGTCTGGGCCAAAAATGCCAGGGCCTAATTTTTGTCCCAGTCCAGCCCTGCCCCAGACCGAGGGCGATTGATGGTTATTTTGTCTTTTTGTCATTTTCAAATATTCGCACAACAGTTGTCTCCTTCTCAACAGCTGCTTGCTGATGGTCTTGTAGCCCATTCCAGCCTTGTGCAGGTCTACAATCTTGTCCCTGACTTCCTTATAGAACGTTTTGGTCTTGCCCATAATGGAAAGGTTAGAATCTGATTGTGACTTGCGTACGTACATGCGTACGTAAATGTTCCCGCAAATTTGGGATTTATAAAAAAGGAACTTGTCGTGAAACTGTGCGCACCTCTAAGCACACTGGCACACATGCGTACGCATAGAAACTGGAGAAATGAGCAACTGCGACTCCGCTGGCAGAAATGGATACCATTTCCACCGACATAAGAAATATTGCCTCACGTGTTATGAAGGGGTGCACACAAAGGATATGTGCACACTGCACAACATGTTTAAATTGCTACATAATAATAATTCAAGATTCATGATTTTTTTATTGCCATGTGTGCCAAAAGTTTATTACATCCCATTATACACGTACAAGAGAGTGAAATTCTTATGACTTCAACTGTAGCAGATGCTTAATGGCATAGAGCACAATAAATATCTGTCCATCTGGGGATGTAAATGTGCTTTTGTGTTTGTTTTGTTATGTCAACCCTTAACTCTACCTGTCACCTAGTACAAGAGGAGCTATCAAAATGGCTGCCTTTTTGTTCTTCTAATAGGCTTATATGTGATCAAGGCTTGGGTGTGATTTGTCATGGGCCTGTTCTTTCTTCTCACTAAACAGTATGTGAACAGAACGTGCATTCACAGTAATTATACAAACGGCAACCAGTGAGTGGTGGAAGAGTCACAGAGAGGGGAGAACAAAGAGAGGTCCCTGGCTCTAATGGTTTGCTACAGTTCTCTACTTCTCTACTCCTGGCAGTCCTCAATCAGGGAGGTTCAGAAAGAGTGCTACCGGCGCTGCCCCTGTGAGGAGGTCCTCTGTGTGCCAGGCAGGTTACTAACCCCAGGAAACACTTACAGAATAGAGGGGGGCATTGGCATTCAAAACACAGACTAAACACAACCGTTTCTGACTCCTACTCCTGTATGTCTATTCAGTCTAATGTTAGCTTAGAGTGGAGCTTTTTATTATGACATGCAGGTGCTCTCAGAAAGACCTTTCATTATCATAAGGAGAATCTGAGTGCTGTGCACTTCACTAAAGTAAATGGCTCTTTGAAAAAGTCACAATATGTATTTTTAATATTGTCGAAAAATGTCAAATTTTATGTTTACATTCACATTCACATTTACTTTTTTGGCATTTAGCAGACGCCTTATTCCAAAGCGACTTACAATCGATACATTTGACTAATCAAGTGAATCATCAATTCACCAGTCGTAGCAGGAAGAGTAATCTAGCTCAGGCCACTGGCCATTGTGATAGAAGAAGAAAGAAATAATGTATTTTTAAATTTTGTTTTAATTAATCAATTCTTTAAAAAAAAAATGTTATAGACACTGGAGAAACAGTACAAGGGGGGAAGTAGAAATCTTAGGAGACACAGTATTGGGGAAAGCAGGTGTCTCAGGAGACACAGTGCTGGGGGGTAGTAGATGTCTCAGGAGGAGCAGTTAAGGTGTAACCTGAAGAGATGGGTCTTCAGTCTCCGGCAGAAGATGGGGTGTGACTCAGCAGTTTTGACAGCCGTGGGAAGCTCATTTCACCAGCGGGGAGCCAGTATAGTGAAGAGACGTGACCGGGCAGCGTGACTGTCGTGTTGGTGTAGAGGTGGTGGTGCCAGTCGGCCAGCAGAGGTGGAGGAGCGGGGTGAACAGGCTGATGTTTTTGGGGTGGTCAAATAGATGCACAATTTTTTTTACTAGTATGGAGATACTGTATATACGTAGACACCGGTATTGCTTAAATTATTCTAATTATATAGTATTGGTTGGCCCTTTTCTCCAAAAATAGCCTAATAGATTGCATTGCCCTAATATGTCGAGGTTTTAATACCATCAATGCCTCAATGGAAGGAGAACAACCAGCAGATCTAGAAGAATGCATTTATTCATGGAAGGGAAATTATCTTTACCTGGGAGAATTTAAATGTATAATCTATTGCAGAGCCTGTCCATATCAATCCTTTGACTCTATTTAAAAATGTATTCCACTCATTAAGCCCATCCCTACAGTTTAGCTGTTGAAGGTCAACACAGGCCCCTCAGATCCTGTAAACCATGATGAAAAGGGAAAACCAAGACTTCAATGTCTGTGATAATAGAATTTTACTGTGGCTTTTAATGGAAACTTAGATCTGTGTCTCTCCATTTATTTTGTGGCTTTAAAAGACTGATACGTTTAAAAGCGATAAGTCTGAGGCATCATTTTTCCTCATATCAAGAATTCAGATGTAATCAAAAAATTGCTCTTGTATCCTGCCCTTTCATATGCATCTGTAAGCAGTGCTAAAATCAAACCAGTTATCGCACAGAGTTTATTTTTCATATTTAAAAGACATATAAATTGTCAGCCATCTGCTGAACATGGTTTAAAGCTGTCAAAAAATTGTTTATTATTTGTTTGCGCTTAGCCGTGTAGTGCACCTTCTGTTACTGCTAGTGCATAGACATATTTACTCAAACTTAAGACTTCTTTAGCCTCCAGCTCCACACTCACTTTCATATGGGGCCATTCAATAAACACAATAGCACAATTAACCACAACCTCTCTATTTCATCTGAAGAAGGACGGAGCAGATTAAAAGAAGTTCGATCTGTATCCTTTCATTGCATTTTCTTTTATCCACTGCTTGATGAAAGGACACTTCACGTTTCTGACAGCCTGTCATCTGGAGACGGCTGTTGCCCCCCCCACATAAAACTTTGTTGCTTTGCTTTTGAAGGCTACTATACAAGACTGCATGTGCTGTATTATTTCTAGAAAATAGATATGTGTTCTTAATTTAAAGAAATGTAAAGAAACTCAATGTCTTTTTTTTAATTAACTAATTTGTTATCTGTTTTTTATGACAGCTATAAAGTACAGTATATTATCTTTTAATGTTTCTTATTTACTTTGTTATGTGGCAATTAAGAGAATAAATTGTGCATCATTTGCTAATCAACCAACCCTTGTAGGTGTTGTTACACGTACCATCAAGCCTCAAGAGCTAATAAAACGGATTAGACTGACAGAAGGCCACAGTGAACCCTAGCCCTAACAAGACTAATTGACAGTGTTTTTTTTTTTTAAACAATTGAATGAGTCTGAGAAATATAAGTTTGACTGTACTGCAGCAATTAAAACCCAAGGTAAATAATATACTTAAAAGTTCTGTACTTAAAAGGTTATCTAAAAGTGATAAAGGTTGGTCTATTTCATTACGTCTCATTTAGAGCCTTGAAACATTCTACACGTACAAGAGAGTCAAATCCTTATGACTTCAACTGTAGCATGTACTGTGTGTGAATGTGATCTTTTGTTTCTTTTTTTTACCAGAATGATTACTGAATGCCACAACATTGTGGTGCGAAAAGAAAATGTGATATGACAGCCAGAGTGCCTCTGACTGGAGATTTGTGGATGAATACTACACACTATGTCCTTCAGTGAAAAGGTGGCGAGAGGTAGTGAGGGATTAGTCTCTGAGGTGTTTGAAAATGGCAATGGGGGTTTCTGTTGTGACAGTAGCCGACAGATGTGACCCTCCTCATACAGTCTCTCAAGGGAAGGTAGAGGGATTGGCTGCAGAGTTCTTTAGGTAGTACAAACTGTACTGTATGTGTTACACTATGCCAAGTTCCCAGTCCGTAATCTCAAGGAAAACTGAGGGAAAAATGGAAATGATAAACAGTGATCCATATTACGTGATGTGTACAGTCCAGAGTAATATTACAGTGTTGATATCTGGCTGTATTATATGACCTCTAAATCATGAGATCAATGAATGTCAGACAATCCAAATCTTGGATTTAAAGTATCGTCCCTAATGTCCTATCTCTTTGCTGCACTGTCTGGACGCTCAGAGATGTCCTCATCCCAGTGTTGGATTACAGTAAAATGTCTTATCGCACGGCATATGACACGCTTGTTCCTCGCACTTTATCGTCTGGTTACAGAGCCCAAGGTCGATGGGGGGAAAAAAGACTGCGTTGTCATTTTATCTCCGTCCCAAGTCCTTCTCACTGAAATCTGCATCATTTGATCTCCCCCTTATAGATCTGGGCCCTATCTCTCTAGATGAAAACGACTGATGGCTCCTCCAGCAGTGTGTTATTGAGAGAGCCTTTGGGAGGGGGCAGCTTCCTCCACTGCGCCACTGGCAACGCCAGGTAGAGAGCCTACATACTGTACATCCCAGACAGACGGGTAAAAGAGGCTGCGATGTACAGATGTATTTTCCTTCGGAGCACCGGGGTTTTTGGTCAATAAGATTGATGGTTAAGATCGAGGAGGAAGAGAAAACAAGGAAGACATTTGCTGTTTGTGGAAATAGAGCTGTGGGGGCACGATGCCAGATGGGTTGCGCTGCTGAGATGATGCTGCCAGGGGGGTTGTGCCCAGGGTGCTGTCTGTCTGCTCGTCGTCTACCGCCGCGGCATTTGAGAAAAGGCAGACGGGCAGGCGGACCAAGACAAACAGATGAAACTGCCCCCCGGGGGTATTCTGTTTGTTATGCTTTCCTTCCCGAACTGGGATCATGGGAAGGTGTTAGGGGTGGGCATCGACGATCGATAATTGATCGATAAGGATCTTGGTCGATCACAAAATAAAACATTTGGTCGATCACAATTTTTTTTTTTTTTTGTGATCGACCAAATGTTTTATTTTGTGATCGACCAAGATCCTTATCGATCAATTATCGATCGTCGATGCCCACCCCTAACACCTTCCCATGATCCCAGTTCGGGAAGGAAAGCATAACAAAGGTGTTCTCCTTCGCTGCCGTGCTTCGCAGCTAGAAAGCGCCGTCGCTCTCTTACCTCACGCCTCTATCCCCTTTATCCCTACTAATCACTCCAGGTTGACCCCCCCCCCCCATACACAGCCTGAATTTGTCTGGTTCTGGCTCTCCCTCTCTCCACCCATAGAGACCCATGTAGGCTGCTAATCCCCAACTGGACAGCACAAGTGTCACTCCGGGCTGGGTAAAGTAATGACTGTCCTCCAACAGGCGAGTGTGGGTGTGCGAGTCGTCAGGGTGGGTGTTGGAGGCTGGGGAACTGCTCACTGAGGAGGCATCCATCTCTCAAATGGCTCCATGGACACTAATTGGGCTCTTGCACTCTGGGCACACATACATTCTCAGGCTTAAGGAGCTCCATGCACCCTGACAGTATGAGTGAGATTAGGTACAGGAGGGTCATACAGCCTTACATTAGGACCGCTCTGATGGACACCTGCTCTGTGGTATCTGGGTAATGGTGGTTTCTTTGAAAGGAGACGGTTGTTTTTGTTCCTAGAAAGCCTTCCCAGGCTGATGCTAGGAGCTGGTAACCTAGTATTGTTGGTAATGTTTCCTCGTATTGGCTGCTAATGTTCGAATGTGCCAATGTGAGTTCTCAGGGCACTTCCCCATACAAAGGAATAATACATTACTTACAGCTTACACAGCTTCCTTGTATTGAATATAAATGCAGTCTTAATCACTGTGGCTATTACCTTGTAATGTCATTACGACCATGCAGGAATGTTAAATTACATCCAGAGACCGTAAATTATCTATTATGGTGGTCGGGATTGGAGGGCGTTAAGTGCAAACATGTAAATGCACTTACAGAATGTATTGATGTATCATTAATGAACGGCAATGGTTCAACAAATGGTTGTCCTGTGGTTAAGCCTACATGCCAATGGTTGCATAGGATTCTTCCAGAGAAGATTTGCTTTGGAAGAATGAGCCAATCAGTAGTGTCTTGCTGTCTGTGGAATTCATTAGAATGTAAAATGTGAATGGAACTAGTTCCACATATAAACCATATATATGTTTGTTATGTAAGATTTAGAGACTTTATACTGTATATCACAAAACCAGTTGAACAGGGGCCCTCTTTGCTCATCTTGGTACTCTACACACCTTTTTAGATTGCGAGATGGATTCAGAATGTCAGTGAATTATAGATAACAACTATGGGTGGGTTACATCAAGCCAGCATTTTAGGACACCATGGTGACTGAATAGCTCACCCTGTACTACACAGTAATACAGTAATACAACATTATCTTTAATATCAACTCATTTTGTTTTGATTTGTTTTACTCAGCACATATTATTGTACAAATATACTTTGCAATGCGTTGACAGTGTATATCTGGATCAATTTGATTGAATTGACCAGACCTAGAGTACGTATCTCTCTTGGCCTGTCTGATATCTCTGTGTGCCTGTGTGACGCTGGGGGACAGTAGCCAGTCCCTATTTTTAGGTCTCCCAGCCTCTCCAAGGAGATTAGCAAATTAGCACTGAAGGGCCACTGAGTCATTTACTCATTAACATAATAATGATGATGGTCAATAACTACTTATTGGACCCGGGGATACAGGAGATACACGCACAATTCACGGAACACGGAAATTCACGGAAGTGAAGAAATACCTGGACAAAGACCTACTAAAAATCACTCGATTTTAGATCTTTGAAGTAGTTCAACAGATGGTGTTGTAGGACAGGGTCTGTGTTGAATATCTGTGTGAATTACATTGTGTGAATTATTCACTGTAGTGTTATTCCAATAATAATAGGGTGATAATTTATTAAATGCATGGATAATGTGACTACTCAAGTGTACATAGCTTGTCAGAGTGTGGTGTTTATGTACATAATTGGAGACAGATGGTAAAAAGTAATTGTGGAGGCTGTAGTAGTTCACTTTGGTGGTGGTGTTTACAGCAACATCTAAAGAACAGCAGAATTTCACTCTCAAATCACTTACTGAGGCTCTGGCCCTCTCTGGTTACAATTAATGACAAAATGCAGCACTGAAATACTAAGACATCAGGAAACCAAATACTGTGTATGCTATCCCATGGGAAAGTAGTCAAAATGGCCCCTGGCCTCGACAGCATCCCTGGCTGTGTGCTCCGGGCGTGCACTGGGCAGCTGGCCGAGGTCTTCACTGACATTTTTAACATCTCATTGGCCCAGGCGCGTGCCTCAAGTCAGCAACTGTTGTGCCGGTGCCGAATAATTCTTCTGTAGCGGGCCTGAATGACTTCTGCCCCATTGCACTCACCCCCATCATCATGAAGTGCCTCGAGAGGTTGGTCCTGGCTCACCTTAAAAGCCACCTACTCCCTACACTGGATCCCCACCAGTTTGCCTACCGTAAGAACAGGGCAACGGAGGATGCCACATCTCCACAGCACTACACTCCGCCCTGACAGACCTGGATAAAAACAACACCTACGCAAGGATACTGTTCATTGACTTCAGCTCAGCATTCAACACTATCATCCCCTCTAAGCTGGTCACTAAGCTCTGCGACCTTGGCATCAGAAACTCCCTCTGCAACTGGACCCTGGAATTCCTGACTAACAGACCCCAGTCTGTCAAGCGAGACTACCACACCTCACCACAACCACACCCTGACCCTGAACACCGTTGTCCCACAAGGCTGTGTGAGCTCTCTCCTCTACTCCCTCTTCACGCACAACTGCGTGCCTGTGCATGGATCTAATACCATGATCAAGTTTCGCAGACGACATCACGGTGGTAGGCCTGATCAGTAACAACGACGAGTCAGCCTACAGGGAGGAGGTTTATCACCTGGTCGGTGTGGTGTGCCGACAACAACCTGGCCCTCAGCACCAAGAAGACCAAGGAATTCATTATGGACTACGGGAAAGCTAGGCGCTGCGAACACGCCCCCATCTACATCAATGGGATGGAGGTGGAGCATGTCAAATTCCTGGGTGTCCACATCTCCAAGGACCTCTTGGACCCTCAACTCCTCCACTCTGGTCAAAAAGGCGCAGCAGCGTCTATACTTCCTGAGGAAAGCCCATCTGTCTCCTAGGATTCTGGTCAACTTCTACTGGTGCACCATTGAGAGCATTCTGACAAACTGCATCACAGTGTGGTATGGCAGCTCCTCTGTCTCCAACCGGAAGGTCCTGTGACAGGGGGTGAAAGCGCATCACCGGTACCCAACTCCCTGCCGTCAAGTACCTCCAGGAAAATTGTGTCTGTGGAAGTACTTGTACTGTGCTTTACTTGTGCAATGTTCAGTAAAGCTGAATATAATCTATAAAAATGCATATGGTCTATTCATGGTTTAATACAAGGTTTTATGTTGATGCTGGTTTGATTTGCTTGTGTCTGAGTTCTGTGTAGAAAACCTCCATTTTTTTTTTGCATGAAGCACAGTAGAACAACAGCCTTGAGCCATACAGGCATGTAGCTGACCTTCTAGCAGAATGGGAGGGAAAGAAAACAGTTGATCAGAAACCCCCTCTGTTAAAAGCACTCAGAAAAACAACCGTACTCCCTGAGCAGGAGGGAGAAAGGCATCATTGTTGATAAGAAATCCCCCACAAACATGACCTATACACCCACTAGCCACATTCAGTTTAGAAATATAGCACAGAACCTTTGGCTCCTGAGACACAGATACAACAACACTATTCTTCCAGGTTTGACAAAGGATTACCTTGATTACGCAGAGAAACATGGACTCCTACCACAGTACAGCAGCCGCGGGTTAGGAAACTGTACAGATTTCCAATTGTTCTCCACTGAACTAATTATATCTTTTTGGGGATAAAAAGAGAATTGTTCTCAGTGACTAGATAAACAAACCCTGTACACACAGGTATACAACTCTCTTTTCTTTCTTGTTGTTTCTCTCTGTCTCAGCAGTGCAGGGGAGGAGATGTAGGCTCTCTACATCTGTCCTATTGGAGCAGACAGTGACGGATCGACATGGACAGATTGTGCGCCGATACAGTCAAACACCCTCTCTCTCTCTCTCTCTGAGTGCCTCTCTTTGAAGTGCTCAGCTCAGTGTGTCTTACTAGTCTGGACAGGTAGGACAGATCCAAACCCCTCTAACTGACTGCACTTAGCACATGACTCTGTGCTGGGCTGTGTTTGATCATTGGGCGGCAGACAGAGCCCTGACACACAATTGACTTACAGCACTGTTAAATCATTTGGATGCAGTTTGGGGGAGAGGTCAAACCCAGGACGTTGTCCCTGCCTGAACTGACTGCAGTCAGAAGTGAAGAAAGACAAAAGATCTGAAAATCATACCTGTCGGATAGGCTTAAACCAGCAAAAAATACTGCCAAAGAACATGAAATCACTTGGGTAGAGATCTAGATCATTATTTCAAGATCGGAGCGAGAGTCATATTGATATGAATACTAACGTTTCTGTACAGTTTTAAGTAGGCCTCATATGAATTGTCGTCCTTATGACAGAAATAATGTTTTCAGTGTCCCGAAAGGAGTCAATACCTAAATGCGAAACCTCCATTCTCTTTTTGAAGCATTACTGAATTTATTTCAGGAAATGTTGTCACAATATTGTAAATTGGAAGTAAACAATCCATTTAACACTCTAAAGCCATCTTAAATGCTTTAAGAAATGTTACCTTGACAACAGGATAACATAACATGCCAATTTAGATAACATTAAATGTGTGAATTCAGTGCTAGTTCTGCATGCGACTGTAGCAGCATATGCATTTGGCAGAGCATGTTTATAGATATATCCTATATACAGTACATACACTACTAAGTGTCTTTACATGTTGTATTTATCCCAGCAGCTGTGTATCGGGCTGAAATTACACTGATATGGAATGTTGTGGATGCCACCACATGTACAGTACAGTACACCTCAGGCAGTAAACAGACAAAGAGAGATGAACAGTGGTTGGGGAGGGGGGAGCTGATAATTACACAGTATGCTTCTATAATGAAGAGCAGTGGCTGAGGTACATCTAATTTCCTTAAGATACTCTGACAAAACACTGCCACTACTGACCGGGACACATTATGGATTCATGTTCACAATAACAATTCATCCTAACAAGCGAAACCCTTTGGATTATTTTGGAATAATCAAAAGCCAAAGAAAATATTTCTGTTTCTGTTCATAGCCCCCTGTGACATGCTGAAGAACAGTGTCGTGTTTAGAATAGTCTGTCTACTGGGTGGAGGTGTCATGCCATAGAGAGTTGATGGACAGAGGTAGGGATTGCGTCTGGCGTGCTGTGCCATATTTAATTGGTGCCAGTCTGTGTCTCACATTATTACAGATCCAGACTGGGTCCCTGTGTGATATTTACCTCTGCGGTGTGACCGTCAGATGACCCCCGCAACATGTTCCAGGGAAAGGGGGCATCATGTGTTTAACAACTCGCTGCTACTCTTTGGAGACAGAATCATATGGCAGCTTAATTTGTTTTCGCTAAGTGTCATTTAAATGTCATTGTTTTTGTACTCCATTTGTCAAAACAGACATGTAGTAATGTGCATATAAGATTGGTGCTGGATGATCTTTTCTACTACCGATATTAACTGAGGACGGCCATCTCCTTACAATACAGTATGTACAGTATGTTTAGCAAGCCTAATTAAGGACTGCCATAGGAATGGTAATACTGTCACAATTTGATATGAGTTGCTCTCTTCAATCTCAGAATCCGTGGATCTTTTGACTCTGTAAATGGTGGGAGCATATGGCACCATGTGTTGCTTTTTAACCTTGATGCTCAAAGTGCTTAAAAAGAATGCCTCTGTTTTCCTTCCTTCCTGCTGAAGTTGCGGGTGTCACTGGGGCTGCAGACACCTCCTCCTCCTCCTCCTCCTCCCTTGGTGCAGCAGCTGGGTTCCCTTTGGTGTCACTCCCTTCACTACACGCTGTTAAGGTTGACAGGCCACAACGCCTACCTCCTTCCTGCTTTCCAAACTGTTTTCTCCACCTTCAACTACATTCTAGACTAATCAAAAGAACATCAGCATGTTTCATATAGAGTAAGGTCCAGGTAATTGTACTGAGACTTGCATGAACGAAGTTCGTGTTATTGTAAGTGGTCACAGAGTTGATTACCATGTATTCCTTTGTTTAACTGTAACCAACTTAGTCCTAAAACAACAATCTCACAGACGCTGCAGAGGCTAGTCCCATATTTCAATAAATTCAGGAAACGAGCAGGTCGTACATCATGCGCGGGGCTCCAGGCTGAAGGAGGGGGCTGGTGGGTAGCTGGTCCGACTAGCACCATGCAGTGATTTATAGGTCCCAGTGTTGGGAAGCCTTGTTCCACGTGGCCCACCATGAATCTTCAACACCCACCAGCCTCCACATACATGACCCCCCACACCCCCCCACCCCCCATCCTTTTCCCCAAATGTTCTACTGCTACTGCTCTGAATCAACACAAGCAGATGCTGTCTGTTGAAAAATGTCCACTTAACCATGACCACCAGTGGGGGAGATTATAATGGATTCTAATATGTGTTCTCTCTTAAAGGTCCAGTATGTATGGGGCGGGGGGGGGGGGGGCTCATATTTGTATTATTATTAGGGAAGGTGTTGTTTGGAACTTCAAACTGAATTCCGTCACAGTGGCCAGATGTGGCATTTTTTTGAAACAACAAAATGTTGAAACAAATGTTGAAAATCTCCTTTAAGCATATGAACATGGACCTTGAAATGTCTTACGTATGGATGTTAATTGTCAGGCCACAAAAACACTGGGGACACTGCATGCACAATAAAACTATTAAGAACGATTTGAACCGAACCCATAAAAGCTCCCTTTTGACAAACGGGTGCAGACATGGCAGAAAGAGTTGTTGTGCGTAAAGTAACAACTTGGCAATAAAGCAAAGCTGAATGAAATATACTTTTTCCTCTGCGGAGGCCATGCTTGGGCCTCTACGCAGTAGTGGTTTTATGACTCCATTTTGGAGCCCAGGGTGATTTTATTGGTCTGTATAGACATGGGACGGTCTTCAGACAACCTTGTTGGTGCATATGAAATAGGTTGCAGGGAAGAGTAAGTGAATCTCTTTAAGAGTGTGCGCTGCTGCCCTCAGTTTATATTGGCCTCATATATTTATTGACAGGGTTTTCTAAAACATGGCAGCTGCGTCGTAAAAACAAGATGAAAGAAAAATCAATAGCGTGTTTAAAACTAGAGTAATCACCTGGAAGCAGCAAGGAAGATGGCGACATACAATTGTAGCTGTCTTCATCATTGCACTCAACGTCTTGGTCTAAACTGTAGAACTTAAAGGCGCAATCTGGGATTAGTTCTGCTATGCAATGATCATATAAATTCCCCTTTAATAGTTTTGGTGTTGTAGTAATAGAGAGTTAATGGAGTTTTTTGTTTGTGTGGAGTGTTAACAGTTACGCTGTTATCTAGTCCCTATTTCCCACCCCGCCATGATTATAAAAGGTAATGCAATAAGAAGGTAATTCCTAATGTCCTGTGTCACACATGATGTGAGTATAACCCTTTAATGTCCAGTGTTGCATATAGGCAACAATCTTTAAGCACCTGGTAAAATGTCTATACGCTCAATTCACAAAAGGAAATGATTGAAATGCTAAATAGTCACTCGAAATGCGAATGTTTCTGTATGCAACTCAAATATACGCAAGAGGTATACTTTTGGATATGAGTCATATGACCTCATGCCCATGAAAACAAAGGATCTTTCATGAAAGATATTGTGGTGAACAAG
Organism: Nansenia antarctica; assembly: GCF_963989245.1. Lineage (NCBI taxonomy): Eukaryota > Metazoa > Chordata > Actinopteri > Argentiniformes > Microstomatidae > Nansenia > Nansenia antarctica. The sequence goes on along the minus strand of NC_137689.1, from coordinate 49,092,350 downwards.
AGTGTCCACTCAATTCACTGCCCTCTGCCCTGCCCATCACATTCAACCCTACAGTGTCATCTTGTCTCTGCTCTAAAGTTTGTTTGGTTTGGATGATGAGTTTTTACTTTGGATTTTTGCTCGGTTGTAAACACACTTCATCTCTGTTTTTTTTGTGTTTTTTTGCATCTCAAGTCTTTGGCAGCATTGCACTGCTCGTTTTGATATGTTGTCATATCCCAGAGTCTACCTTTAAGTACTATAATCACACATTGGTAGCAGTGGCGGCTGGTGCTAAACATTTTAGGTGGGGCACAGCAGTGTTTCCTCCAGGATTTTTCACATTAGTGTCGGGGGGGGTCTTCTTTCACGTGCGCAGCGCGCGCGTTTTTTTTTTTCTTCGTGTGCACGCGCACGTTTACCCGTACCTCCGCCGTTCTGTTCGTGGTGATTTTAGAGGCAATAGATTCTTTTTTAAATATTATTACTAACACCAGAAGACAAGACATACAAACTGTGGTGAGCTACATTGCTTGTGTAACATTAGCTAGTAGCTATCCATTTTTCACTCATACACGGCCGGAAAAGTGAACAGAAATACAACGCTGACTTACGGTGGTATCTTGCGGCTGTCTTCACAAAGAGCTCCAGGATGCTTTCGCTTGAGGTGCTCGTTCATTGCAGATGTACTCCTGTGATAGGCCATTTCATTTCTGCACAGTTTACAGACCACAACATTGTTTTATTTTTTTATAAAAGCCGGAAATTGCAAAACGTCACGTTTGACGTCAGACTTAACAACCGGATATTCAGGACGCACATTTTTGCGCCCCGGCCTAGAAATAGGAGACAGCCAATTGGAGCGCTGCTACAGCTCACGTGTAAGCGAAAAGTATTCGGCCTGTCATAGACTTGCATTTTGTGAATAAACAATGTTTATTTAAAAAAAAAACTTTTACAAATCGCAACTAGGAAGTGAAGGTGGGGAACTAGGAAGTGAAGGTGGGGGCGGCGCCCCAGCGCCCTCTATCGGCCAGCCGCCACTGATTGGTAGAGCCCTGGGCCCAGTTGTTCAAAAGTTATGATTCAGAATGATCCAGATTATTTTCTCTCATCCAGGATCAGATCAAGCTGGCTGATTTGGTAAATGGTAAATGGACTGCACTTATATAGCGCCTTTATCCAAAGCGCTTTACAACGGCCTCTCATTCACCCATTCACACACCAATGGCGGCAAGCTACCATGCAAGGCGCCGGCCCGCTCACTGGCATTCAGTAACGCAATTTGGGGTTCAGTGTCTTGCCCAAGGACACTTCGACATGTGGCCAGTCGGGGCTCATGCGATCATTAGACGGTGGCTCTACCTCCTGCGCCACAGCTGCCCCGATTTCCCCTATACGATTCTAGAGAAAAAGATCGGGATCATTACCAGCCCTGGAGTCGAGGGCACTTAAGTCCCTCCACCACGCCAGTGCTGCCAGACACTGGGTGGCCATGAGCACTGTCACTGCTGATGGAGAAAGGATCCAGGTGGACATGAGCACTGTCACTGCTGATGGAGAAAGGATCCAGGTGGAGTGAGGACTGGTGGAAGTCTTCCATGTGGAGGAGGCCCAGCTGAAGGACCACGGTCTATGAAGCCAGTCGAGTCGGAGCCTCGGAGTCGGAGCCTCAGAGCCTCTCCCCAACCACAAAGTACCGTCTGTTGAACCTCAGTTGGGAAAGGTTGAAATGGAGTGCTTGCTGCGTCCCCTTATTGGGTGATAGGCGGGGCTGTCATTTGTGTCACTGGCCTGTACCAGGCTTGATTGAATAGGGGTCTTCAGCAAAATGGACCCATAGTGAGAGGTCTGAACGGAGTCGACTGAAAGAGATCTGGGTCCGGGTATCTCAGGGATAAGGTAGTTAGTACAGCCTAATTACAGTGTTACTAAACAGTTAAAGCTAAAGCTAGGTATCCATCCTCGAATTCTGTCTTTGTAGTCACAAGCCAGTTTCCATATTAGAGTTCCGGCTGTATATAGGTTAGTATCATATAGGTCAAAGAAACTGAGCCCTCAAAACCATACCATATGTTATCCAATGAGTGGTACTATCACATAACCATCCAAAGGATCCAAAGCCTTCAATCTTCTGTAATTTACACCTGTGGATAATAGTGTGACTACTTTGGTTCTGTTTATTGCTCAGAAAATGGTAAAAGGCATCATCCCTAGAGGTATCCTCCCTACAACTGTGCCTTTGCAGTCACCTGCCAGTCTCCATATCAGTCGCTAGCCAGCTTCCCTATCAGAGTGCCAGCTGTATATAGGTAATAGTATCATACAGGTCAAAGAAAACGAGCCTTCAAAACCATAACTGTACTTTATCCAATGAGTGGTACTATCACCTCACCATCCAAAGCCTTCAATCTTCTGTAATTTATACCTGTGGAGAACACGGTGACTACTTTGGTTCTGTTTATTGCTGTGGAGACAATATGATTGTAGGATAGCATAGACATGGTTTTGTGAAGGCTACTGTGGACTGATATACGTGAACTGTACATTTCTGATTCTGAGTACCACAATAGTACAACACCGGGAATACTGATTAGCTCAACTCATGAATGTAAGCTTGACGCTGATGTTATGCTAATGCAATGCCACTCTCCTGACTGTGTCCACACACACACACACACATACACACTGAGTGGCTCGATTTTTCCAGGATCCACTGCGAATCCGCAGAGCGCCCGCCGATAATGGAAACTCATTTTATTCAGCGGCGGTGGTGGAGGACACCAAGTGTAATCATGGATATGTAAATTATAGCTCCAGTAGTAGATTATACCTATTCATCTCTGTCTTTGGCTTTTGTCTATCCTCCCTCATCCTCATAAACATGCATGGGTTCCTCTGAAACACATTACACACATTGCTTTATAATATGCTATATAGGGCCTTTAATTCTCCTTGCACCACACACAGCATATTGCATTATAAATCTAGCCCAGGAGTATCAAATATATTCTGAGCATGTGTTTTGAATTTTTTTTATACACAGCGGGAAGATGGCTCTAACCCAGAAACTGCAGTTCACTGTTGTTGCAATATCTGAGAGACAAACTGCTGTAATTAGTGTGACAGAAACATTACCATCTTGACAATGAGTCCCTGTTCAGAATACAAGGTGAGGTGATAAGTCACAGTAACTTCATTGTGAACCAGCTATGACAACACATGTTGTCTTAGAGCATTCTGAGGGTCACCAACTGACACTGTGAGTCTGCAGTACAAAGTGGGAAGAGAAGATCAGCGTCCTATATTTCACCCTGGCCAATGTGGCCAATCTATATGGCTAAATTTCTAAATTTGTATAACTTGTTAATCCAATTATGATGTGGAGTTTTCTCCATGCAGTTGATTTGTGAAGCACTAAGCTAATGGCAACCAGGGGTTTAGAAATCTCCCTGCTGAAAGCCAATTTAATAACAGCCCCTATTTCTAATTGGAGAAATGACAGGGTGAGAAGATCCTTTAAAAGAGCTGGGAATGTGTGTGGTTTCAGTTGGCCGATATAGCTCCAAGCTGGACTATTTTCTATCTTTAAGTAGTGTCAGTTTGAACTTTAAAACTACTTCTTCCCTAGTCATTTTCTTTCTGGTCCTGTCTTTTTACTCTTGCTGTTAACATCAGCATTAACTTTGTTATGCTAATGCTAACATCCCATTGTTTCTCTCCTGTAGCTCGTTAGAATGAGCTCCCTCTCTTAAGTATTGGACAAAAACAACAACAAAAACACCTGAAAGCAGCTCATTCTGTGTGAACAGTGCCCAGCAAAATCCTTTCAGTTCCTGGCTCTCCTAAAAAAACAAAACATGCTGAAACCATTTGACTGCCGTGTTTGATTACCTCAAGGTTTGGGTGTCTTTTTTCTTTCTTTTTTTACTCTCTTCCATCCAGGTTACCAGGGGAGAGTTTTATGCTGTGTTTCTGCTTAGAAAATCTGGAGAAAAAAAACACAAGCCTTGGGGCTTAAAAAACAAACAAGAAGATGAAAAAAAAGTCCAAAATCTGCCTATTTTTTAATTAGCCCCTGAGATAAACCATCAGAGTTCTCTCCATCGGCCATTTCCACGCTAATGCGCTGAGCTGTGCAGGAGATGCTAACATCTTAATTACGCCTCTCTCAGATAACCATAATGCTCGCCTTGGCCTGCTTTACGGGCCAGGAATAAAGCACTGATATACACTAACGGTACAGGGCAATGTTACAGCAAGGTGAAGGCAGATAACTCTATGAATACCGCAAAGAATTTCATGTCTTATTATTTCCCTTTACTCTCCCGCCATTCTGTACAAGAGAAAATGCATAGGCTTAGACTTATACGCATTATGCCAACTTCAGACGTAGCATATTTTGTAGAATGTTTCTTCTGGTGCACAGGCATTATGTAACAGCTCTGGGTTCACATGCAATGCCCTGTAGCTGACACTAAGCAGAATGTGAGATGTGTATGTCTCCCTGTGGTATGTTGTGTTGTTCAGTGAAGGGAATGACTTGCCTGCAGTGTCCCCTGTGTCTTCTGTAACTTCATGGGATGAAGGTCTCTAAAGAGCCTTGGACTGGCAATCCTCTCCATAGGGGACTTGCTATGAGTCTTAAATGACACATCATCAAAGCCAAGCTTAGCAAACGTATTCACCCTGCATTAATTCCCTATTAGCAGGTTGCTTTAAACAACTAGTGGTGGTGGTGGGCTGTAGTAGGAGAAGGAGTGAAATAGATATAGGGGAGTAGGTGAGAGAGAGGGAGAGAGAGGATAGTGATGAGGATACTGATATGACGATAGCCATAATGTCATGTCTCATTCATGCAGATTAAACAAATGAAATATTCCTTAAATATATTGATGTGTTATCAGTTCGCACAGCACACACAGTAATGAAGAGACTGCTTGTATGAATGTCAATTTCCCAGGAACCTGTAAAGGATGAAACCTTCTATGGGCGTCCAACAGAAATGTCAATCGGCTTGTTAGAGCTTTGAGGATAATTCAATTTAAACGTAATGATTTTTTTTTCCGACGGCCATCATACATTATGTGTCAATCATTCTGGCAGGTTATTACAGTGCTGGGGTGGTGTGGAAAAGAAAGACAGTATGGGGATGTGATGTAATTAGAAAAGTGCCACTTTTCAGGAACATTTCCCGCTCTCTCCCCCTGCCTTTTTTTGGAAGAAAAGTCATTTGAAAGTGAATGGCATTTTGAAGCCGCCGTTTTTCCTGTGATGTATACCACCGGCATTGGCAGCATAAATCTGTTCAATGCCAGTGCGTTCTGCTGTCGAGCATTCGTGGCAATAAATGTCACTTTCTGAGCGCTGGTTTCTAAAATGCAATATGACAGTGAATACCAAGTGTGTCTTTAATGTGTTTCGATTAATTTTGGCCCCTGCTTATACTGGGTGTTGCTGGGCCTGCAGTGGAGGGGAAACGGGGCCAGGCTATATGTAGGGGGGTCTGGTGAAAAAGACCCCACGAAGGGCATGGTCTTTTTTTTTTCCTCCAGATTATGACGGTGCATATTGTAAGCTTTCAAATGATGTGTTGGTTGGTACACCTCAAACCAAATACCGGAGAATCTCACAGACGCAAAACAGCTGCTAGTAGCTATCATTTAAGAAGGTACATCTAGGGTTGCCACCTTTCAGTCAGAGAAATAAGGGACACCCCTCGCAGTAGGGGCCCCGCTCCTCGGGACCACGACCACCACGGGCCCAAGGGCGGGGTGGGGGCGCCAGTGCTAGTAAATCATAAGTTAAACATCGTTTCAATAAAGCCTTAAGGGCTGCCAAGTTTCACCAACAGTTTGGAGTGAGATTTTTTGGCGGTGGAGCGACCCAAAACTGTGCACGTGTGCCCCTCTGTGCCCCTCAAAACCCCAAAACTGTGCCCCTCTCTCCCACACAATTATTTGTGCTAGTTTCCTGCAATTTTACATGTTGTTCATAAGAAACCAGCACAAGAAATACAAATAATTGTAACATTTGATAAAACAAGACAAATTCAGACAATACATCATATTTATGTAAGTCTTAATAAACAAATACAGTAGCCTACAGAGTCTAAAAGAAAATTGGGCCCCATCAACAGGGCCCTTTGGTCAGCATTTTTTTTTGAGGGACCCCCAATTGTTGTATTTGTATTGTACATTGTATTTAATAATAATAATAATAATAATAACAATGTTATATTATGTTACAGTAGAGAAACAAAAAACAGTTACCAAAACTGTAAAGTTGCAACGTAGGCCTATCATCTCACCCAAATTAAGTGAATATTAAATGAATTTTAGAAACGGTATGCCATAGTGTCTTTGAGATAAAGGATACAGAAGATTAATGGAGCAGGGAAAACATGAGTGTGAGGACGGAGGATGATGAGCAAAGTCCCATCATGGATATTTCACTGCCAATCTCTCCTCCATCACCCCGAAAAAGAGAACAGACGATGAAACAACTTGCGATTTGAAAGTACCAGGCTACCAGATACGTACATGCACATATTTTGCAACCAGGGTTGCCAGACGGATTGACCATTTCCAGCCCAACCAGTCTAAAAGCTGCCGAATCCACCCGTCCAGTGTGACCATAAGTAGTCCAATCTGGCAACACTGCTTGCTACGTTCTAAGACTTACGTGCAGCTCGAGTGAACACAGGTTCTTCCAGCAGCGCGCGCCTCCCGCTTCGATTGCAGACTCAAGTTAACGCGCGTGCAGAAAGATGCCACGAAACTCGTGTCCGGTAGCTTTATTTAAAGGAATTTCTCAAATAAAAGACTTGGCAGCTCTGTATGATATATTGGAGGAATCACGCAATGCGGGTGGATTGAAAATACGGAACAAACAGCGTTCCGTATTGGTTCAAAACGGGACGCATCTTTTAACTGTCAGATACGGAACGATTCCGTATTTTAAGGGACGGGTGGCAACCCTAGTACATCGCTATGAACATCTAACTGCATGTTTAGCACATCACAACATGCTGATAGAACATCAAAATGCTAAAAACACATACCGGTAACTACACATAATTAGATGATCACACAGTCCTTGCTTTTGAACACATCCTAAAACGTATGTTTGCTTACAAGCCTCACCCAGTATCCTACGCCAGATGATACAGTGAATCCAATTCACACATTTATGAAGTATTTAGTGATCCTAAAACTGTTGTTTGTTATATCGAGTGGGCTTTTCAACACTTCATCTTTCGTAATATGAAAAAAAACAGAAAACACATTTTTCTAAAAAAGCTTTTTGCTCATTTGCGTGACTTGAGAATTGCCGACATGTGGCCCTTTTCACCAGGCCGGGTCACATGTCATATCCATAGGAGTGAGAGAGGTTTCAAAGTGCCTTTGAAGAGAATTTGGGACACATGCTTTCGTAATATGAGAAAAAACTGAAAACTATTTTTTTCCCCCAAAAAAGAAGCTCTTTGGTAATTTGGGCGACTTGAGAAGTGCCGACAGACCTTTTCACCAGACCGTGTCACATATAATCGCTGACCAGACTGGACAGTGGACGCGTACCCTTAATTACAGATCCATTCTTGGTCTGAGATGATTGGCAAAATTGACCCTTTTTCTCTTTCGGTTGAAAAGTAGGGAACCTCAGAAGCATTCTGAGTCACTGCAGGTCTAGAGTGCTGCAGAGACGCTCTGTCAGAGCCCTGCAGCTCCCAGACTGATGTTTACCTCACCTAGGGTCGCTCTATAAATGTCACCGCTGCTACACTTAAAGCAATGTTCCAGCCTTCCTCTGTCCCATTGAAATGGGGCTTTTCACCGAATCCATCTCTAAAGCCGCAACGGAAGCATTAACCAGCAGCGCCTGGGCCGCCCGCTTATTAGAGAACTATGAGAAGAGGAAAAAATGGCATTAGCCTGACAAAAGAGGCCTTCATCAGGAGAGCACTACTGGCTAAACCCCACTGAGTGCTTCAGCAGCAGTGAGGCAGGGGCCATGATGGAGTCGTGTTTTCCTGCTTGCAGTATATAGTATACCATCTTTTTTTGACCTCTCACCAATGTATATGTTACGGTACATGTGGGAATACGGTACATGTGGGAAAACTAGGGTTAGGGTTAGGTGCTAGGGTGACTTGGTACATGCTGGCATGTCTAACCCTAACCCTACTTCTACTTCTAACGCCGCGTGCACACCGCGGACCGTGACCCACCGTTCTGGCGCAACCTGGTGGGATGGACTTGACGTACTTCAACGTGCGATGCAGACGCAACAACTCTACTCGTGTTGCTAGCGAAGTTTCCCACAGAAGTGGGGAAAAAAACGTCAGATCAGATATATAAACGGGTTATTTTGATAAACTGGACACATTTTGTGAATATATATGGTTACTTTCTCGCCTGAAAACATATACAAACTTCATAAAATGACATATTAACACTTGTAGAGCCAAATTACAGATTTTAGCCAATGGCGGCCAAAATTGAGGATTTAAAATCTGAGGCGAGTACTCCGGGCAAGAAACTACTTCCGGTTTACTTCCGGATCCAACGCAACGCAAAAAGCTGATTTTTTTTGACTGATTGCCGCACCCTGACGGTCAAGAAACGCAATGCAGTGCTAGGCAACTGATCAACGCAACGGCCCCATTGAGATGAATGACTTCCGGTGCAACGCAATGGCCCTGTGTGCACGCAGCTTAACCCTAACCCAAACCATAGCACCCTAGCACCTAACCCTAACCCTAGTTTTCCCACTTGTACCGTATTCCCACATGTACCGTAACATATAGACTGGACAAACATTGACAAAGATGTCTTAATGGTTTACTAATCCTTGCAAGTCTGGGGCTTGATAATATCGATATCAATAATCTTTGCAGTGTCATTCATTTGAACTAAGAGCGAGAAGCAATCATCTGCTCCACTTTAGGAGTTAAGATGTATGACATCACTACATATTCCCTGCCTTTTTTCCCCCTAAGCATTTTATTAGAAAAAGAATCCATACCACCCACCCACAATTGTTTAGATCATTTACAACTTTTTTACCCAGGGAAGCTATTGTCAAGTCTTTCTTGTTTTTTTTAATCACATTGCATGTAGAGGGAGAGCTCACCCAAGCCTCCATGCCCATTGTTGTTGAAACATAGGGAGGGTTTGTGATGGAGGCTAACAAAAGGCTATTAATTAGATTTACTCTCATTGTCATTATGGCATGTGAGGTGGTCAGCTTAACATGCCAAATGGAATGAGTTATTTTACACCACGTCTTGCTCCTCTGTGTATACACACACACGCATGTGCACGCACACACACACACACACACTCACACACACACACACACACACACACGTGCACGCACACACACACACACACACACACACACATACACGCACACGCACACACACACATACACATACACATACACACACACAGGCGTACACACACACAATGCTGAAATGATATAGTGCATTCATTAGCAGTAGTTAATAAGGCCGGTTTTTCAGCAGCGTGCCAGTGTTTATCTCAGTGCTGACACTTTTTACTGCAGCAGAACATTTCACTCTCTTGCCTAATGGAGTGTGTTGATCAAGGATGGCAGATGCCTTGGTTTCAGTTCCTGCTGATCATAAACATTGTGTGCAATTAGGATTTGTCTTCCAAGATAATTGCAATAATTACACGCTGTTAAAAATCTAAGGAAAGGTTTAGAATGATGTCAGTGTTTTAGTTGTTTTTGTCATAGTTTTATGTGTAAAATGTAACAGCAGCTGGTGAAACCTGGAACAAGTCTGCAGCCGATTTAATGTTCTGACTTTTATTCTGAAAAAGGTAAATACATGTCAGTGTTGTTGAAACTCAATGACACACTCGCTAATCAACTAACACAGCTTGTTTTGTGAGCCTGCTAACAATGTAAAGTAGTGTTATAGTTACAGTTTTTTACGATTGCTAACTCACCATGTTCAATACTGAAACCACAGTTTCACAACTTTTCATACAGTCAGCAGAGCAGAAACCCATGTGAACAAAACTGTGACTCTTTCTCTGTGATTTGTGCATTGCTTTCATACAGAATGCATTCAATGACTACGTTCTCCAAATGCCATAACACTTCTCTCATTCAAACTCCCCCACTTGCAAAATACTATGTATTTGCAACACATTTTTTCATTGCTAACATACTGTGTTCAAAACTCTGAAGAACACGTTCAAAACTGAATTATTTGGTGCAATTTTGCAGTAATCATATTCCTATCATATATGACAGAAAGCTCGCAATAAACAGTTTTTTTTGCACAGTGTTTGAGTGTGCAGATGCTGTTATTTTGCACTCTATTGATACTCTTCAGTTCCAGAACCTCAGCAAAGTCTGATAACGGATGAGCGGTGGTATTTTCACTATTTGCAGTAATCATATTGAAATGTCTAGAAAATATTAGCAGAATATATACAATGAAATGAAATAGACTAGATGTATTGCCAGGGAAGACATTAGATGTGACCAGATGCAGACCAGAGGGTGGACCAAAACCCTCAGGAGTGAGACATTTTTGGTGTGATTGCTATTGTATTGTAGGCCTGGAATTTCTGTTTTTATTTTTTATTTGAACTTTGCTTCCACTTTATTTTTCACTTTGCATTTTACACAAGTAAATGTAGTGTACTTTGAAGTAAATGTACCGTACATTACTTTCTGCAAAGATACTGAAAAAAAGGATAAAACAGAATACGTAAAGGATAGAAGCAAAAGATAGAATAAAAGATTCTGCAAATTGCGGCATTTCTGATTCATTCTTGTTGCCTAATACTTTACAGTTGTACAGTCAACTATTCTGTCTATGATTACTATAAATCAAACCATTTTTATAATGAAATATTCATTCTTGTGAAAATCATTCGAACTATGTAATGCTCCCTGTTGTTAGTGTTTTGTAAGTCAGAATGTTATGAATGACAGTGTATGCTTCTGAGTGAACATTGTTGACAGTGTGTGGTTGAACAAGCTTCTTTTGAGACATGAATGAAGTCATTGGCCAACATGAGTGTGACGAATGCAGACTGTATGAAGAGTTGTGAAACTGTGGTTTCAGTATTGAACATGGTGAGTTAGCAATCGTAAAAAACTGTAACTAGATAGTAGTGGGGATTACTCACCTAGCCTCATTGGCTTGACTAGTGAGTGTGTCATTGATTTTCAACAACGTTGACATTTATTTAAAGTTTTCTGAATAAAAGTCAAACATTTTGATGTTGTATACCGGACTTGTTCCCGGTTTCACCAGCTGCTGTCACAAATGATCCTCAGATGACACCAAAACCAGATGACGGGACAAACTCTGGTCTGACAGGTTGTTGCTGAATGTAGCTTAAGAAAGCTTATATACCGTTTAGATAAAGTTTTCAGCAGTCAATTTAACATAGACATGCATGTTCAACAATACTGTATGTCATTCATAAAATATTCCAGATACCAGAACAGCCTATAACACCACTCAATATTTTACATCCATGTTGCATCCCTCACACTAGCACAATTTAAACACAGTTGTGTGCAATAATATTTAGGGTCAGTACCCTTTTTTTTAAATCTTAACAACTACAGTATAAGAGATATGAGAGAGACATTTTTTTCCACATAATACTGTAGGTGCAGTTAGCCTCTGTATCTGTATTTCCATGCAATGTGTGCTTTTGATAGAGACCAGTCACCATACAATTTGAACATGAGCATAATCCATAGTCTTTAAACACCTCTAAACGAATCCAGAATCTGAATCTGAATCAGAATTGCTTTTATTACATCAACGTAATCATCAATCCGTCCCTGAACTCTCATTCTGCAGATGATTCATATTCCCACAAAAAATAGCGTTCTTGCTCTGTCAATCTCCACCATTTAAACTCGTCATTACAGAAACTGTGCAGGTGCGTTTTAGTGACACAGCGTTGAAATATGAGGTGTTAGATGCGGATCATTATATTTTCATTACACGGGGCTCATAAATATGCTCTGTAGAGTGAGTAGCTTGCGTGTTGATAATGAGAGGGGAGCCAAGGCATTGTAAATCTCCAGAGAACTGGACGGCGAGAGAATTCATGAGAATTCGGTTTCATGATTGCCCACAATGTGTTCTCCAAATGGTGACACGTTCATAAATACTTGCGGAAGCTTATCCTGCCATGGAACCTTTTCATCGTCGGAATGCCAAACCTAGGCACCTCATGAGCCTTTTACGGAAGAGTGGCAGGAGACGTCGTTCACCATTGTGACTTAAGGGCCGTCGAATCAGGGACATTTATAATAGAAATAGCTCCACAGAATGAGCTGTAATACAGTGCACTATACTTTGGGTATAATGGGTTGCTGGATTGTATATGAAAGTGGAATTACATTTCCATTGATAACACTGTTTCCTGCATGCGCTGTATGCAGGGGCATTATGAAGTTGATGGTTGAAAATGAAATGACACTTTGTGAGGCAGGTAGGTTGGTAGGAGGTGACTCTTTGGTGCTGGGCTCCACTCAAGCAGTGGGATAGACAGCAACAAGGTACTTGTGTCCTCTGTCTGTTGGCTAGAGTAGTAATAGACAGCTGAGGAAGTAAATAACTGCCTTTTGTGCGTTCTTATCTCAAATGGTTTCTGAAGGCAAGAACAAAGGAGAGAACTAAGGATGGAGAATGTTATTGTATTCTTGTGACCGCGGTGGATAACGAGGCACATTATACACTTTTTAACCCTCGGGAGATAGGGATAATCAGACCTACACAGAGTCGTTTTATTGGCCGGACCACAGGCGATTCATTTGGAGGGGATATTCAGTCATAGGGGCTATGCAGTCATATGACTTGGATCAGATACAACCTTAATACACCCTTCACAGAAAGAGGGAGAGGCACTCCTGACTAGCATTGTAACGGTAATAATGGTATCCTGCAGGATTCGGAAAATGCCCACGGTGTGCTTTTCAATACCGTCATATAATGTCTGCTCCATTATCTACAATTACAATATTTCATCTTAAGGAGTGGAACTTTTGGGGGGGTTTTGCACGCGTCCTTCCACCTAAGGAAAGATTTGCATGAGAAAGACGACGGCCAGAGACGGGAACACTAATGGGAACTAATCTACACCGAAACCTCAAACTGAAACGGCCGTTAAGAGCTGGGAGGATGGGATGTCTGTCTGTATCAAGTGCTGCGGCCGGGTCCAGACAGCTATTTGCTTACAACGGATATGTGGTCGTCAGTTAACGTGACACCCTGCATATCGTTAACTGTTCACTTTGTCACACCTGACTGGAAACTACAGTCAAAATGCCTACAGACAAGCTTTTTTTTCTTCTTCTTCCAGAGAAACCACACAGGAGGACAACATTGTTGATGCACTCACACACGGAAATAAGATGAGAATAAACCCTCTGCCATAACGACTGTTAATGCTGCTAACCTTGCAGGCTCTGTGAGTGTGGCACAGCTCAACTGTTCAGACCACAACCTCAATCTGGCGGTTGACAAACCAGGACCAGAGGCAACGGGCAGAGCCGGGTCTCAGAGTCTGCCGCGCTGCTACTGCCGCCTTCTCTCACAGCTGGTCCTGAAAGAGAGAGAGAGAGAACAGAAACAAGCAGAATCAGGACCAAGGCCAGCGGTAGCTACGGGCAGGGGTGGCCTCAGCCAACCTAGCCCCCGGGCAGGGGTGGGCTCAGCCAACCTAGCCCACTCAAATGTGCGTCTTGCCATATGCTATATGACATAGGACATGAGAAGTTATATTATTACGAATGCAGAGTGTGATGCTTCTTATTAATACTATCATATTACCGGTATGCTATCTAGCTGTTTAGTTCACTTTGTCAAGCTGTGATCGGGAGGTTAAGTTTAAATTATGTTTAGGCTAAATGTTATGGTATAGCAGTCACCATATAAATAATTGTCTCAGTGTAGATTAAATATATGGCTGGCAGCCCCCCACGATGTTATTTTATTTATCATCAAACAAATTACCATCAAATTGTCATGGTAACACATTAAAATAAAAATCTAATAAAAACGGTGGACGGTAAAATGGTATGAAAAAAGGTATACTGCCCAGCCCATAGTCCTCAGCTGTCTACATTAACCAACGTTGACTCTCTCTCTCTCTCACACACACACACACACACACACACACACACACAGTGTTGTTGGTCTTCCCATCCCTTAATTAACCAACGTCGACACACACACACACACACACACAAACACACACACACAGTGTTGTTGGTCTTCCCATCCCTTAATTAACCAACGTCGACTCTCTCTCTCTCTCCGTCTCTCACACACACACACACACACACACAAACACACACACACACACACACACACACACTGTGTTGTTCGTCTTCCCATCCCTCACTCAGTGAGGATGAGTCAGAGATGATTACTCAGTCGTTCAGAGGCAGTAAGCCAAGCGAGGTGGACTTCTACTCTCAACTTTCTCACTCCTTTTTTATCAGGGTCCTCGTCAGTCCTCTTTGTACTTTGTATTATCCATAATTCTGCAATGTGATATATGTATTTCACACTTGAACCAGTGTAAGAAATTGCTACACATTGCTCCCAAAGCTGAAATTCAATGAGTTACGAGATTTCCCTTGTTGCTTGTGGATTGCTTTACATTTTTTTTTTCTTAAAACCCAATATAGCGTCATTTATTTCCTAGTCATATATACAGTACATGTACATTTACAGTAAATACATTAATCTCGCCCCTCTTACACACAGTTCAGGCCAAATAAAGTCACTTTTTCTTCATATGGTTACGTAAACGTGACAAACGTTAACACACGGTGACGCTACAGTGCTGTTCATTCGCAATCCTTCTATTATAGCTTGTGCAGTGAAACATATTTCTTGATTTCTCTGCTCTTCTGCAATTGTTTTGACAGCACTTCAGCAAATTGACAGGATTTTTTAGGTCGTGAACTGGAGGAAACTGCATTGTTGGAGACAATGGACGTACGCCCACACAACCACATACAGTGGTCTGTACTAGCGTGTATAGCCTACACCCACTGGCTACCATTACGTCAGTACTCCTATTCATCTAAACCCATTGTGCATGAGAGAGCTGAAGAAAAAAAACATGACCCTCTTCATACAGTTTTTTTTATTACAATGGCATGGATGCTGAACAGTCAAGCTGTGTCTAAACAATCTTTAGATTCATCCCCACAATGTTGCATGTGGAACAATATACATTCGGAATTATTTCAGCCCTGAGGGATTGTCTGTCATTTCACAAATATCGTGTTTTCTCTCCCCCCCAAGCAAGCGCTTAAATCCGTTATGTTACAAGCATCTCTAGCATTCAGCAGCACAATGAAACATTGCACCAATAGACATTCAGAAATGATAAATGTGCGATAATGGGGAAGACAATTAGTATGAAAAATGTTTGCGTATACTCTCTCTGAGTGCATAATTGTTGGGTGGATACTAACAGCCCAAACAGCAGATGTTTCATCCCCGAGATGGCAAGCCCTCGCGGTGACGTTCACAGCAGTAGATTTAGGAGAGGAACACTAAAATAATATTTTTTAAGGGTGGCTTCCTGAAGTTGCTCTGATGGGATTATAGACGCCTGTTAGCGCTTCTAAATTACACCGGCGAAATGACTCAGGAGCGCTGCGATTACTGTCATGCCCAACAGAAGACAGGTGTTCACTAACACTCGGGATAGAAATAAGACCGTGTAGCTTTTCACTGACTGAACATGACATCAACATCAGCTGTTTCTGCTCATACGTATGCCTATTCCCTCTGCACCCAGACCCTGGGAAGCTATTGGAGTTGGGTTGTACTGTCTGCTTGGGAAATGGCATGACGAGTTGGATGCAGCATGTACAAAATACTGTAATCCTCAGTGGTAGAACAGCTGGTTCCTGATGTTATTAGTTGAAACGAGATCTGCTGTGTTTCACAGTGATTGGTTCTACACAGAATCATCATCAGTCATTTTTATGAAGTCTGACGCCAGTTGGCAAGCTGTGCGTTTGATATTTGATATTTGCCTCATATTACCTTTAACTCCAGCCAATAGAGATGAGGGAAAATTGACACACGATCTTGAATACCATATTAGCTTTATTACGTTATCCTGGTGCTCTGTTTTCTTGCACTGTCCCTCACGTGGACACGCCTCTCCGATGGCCTCACAGGCACCATCCAACTTCTGACACCAGTGTCGCAAACGACAGGGTAGAGTAGCTAGCCCTAAGCGGCTAAACTCACAACCTTCTGCTTATAAACCGACCACGCTAGCTACAACACCAGGAGAGTTAACACCCTTGTCGGACCTGCTAACAGGCCTTACACAGAGTTGTTACAAAGGCTTTTTTTTTTACACTCTCGAGGCTTCTTTACTCTTTTCTCTGGGCTACTGCCTATTTAACTTCAGCTACCTCATGTCCACCAGATGATGTTTATGCCCATTGACAGATAAAATTGTGGACTACTGTGTGAACATCTGTGTGGCGTACAGGTCTTGGAAATGTGACAACTATGATTACTTCACATTCAAGGGCTCCCTGTAGTGAAAGTACTTAGTCTTTCTCACCAGAAACATCCCTAGGTGTTCTATTTCTTTACAAGCTCAGGCATTCAAATGAGGTCTCATCCATGGACAGAGGCAATGATAGTAAAAGACGCTCCAGAGACAATTGTCTCTAAAATTAAAATGTTAGATATCTTAACATGCATTATTAAAAGCTATAATGCAAGTGCTCATTATCATGTTTCTATCGCGACCGCAGTCTGGAGTATATTGTACGTGAGAGTGCTTTGGAGATGTCTGAGAGGAGAGGGTAAGGCATGAGTCAAGTGTTATGACTTTCATCATTTTCCCTAGAGTGAATCGCATTCAATAAAGCACGTCACAGTTAGACTCCTACTCTTGACAACAAACACATTCTAGATGCCGGGGAAAATTCATCTCTTTCACTTAAAACCTTTCGACCACAGCATCTGAAAGGAGATATTTGACAGTATGAAAAAAAAAAGAAGACACAGCACTGTAATACGATCTGATTCTTTTGACGCATTGGAAGGCATAGCCAAAAAATGTTTGCTCTGTAGCTTTCTGAGCTCTGTTCTTGTCTGTCATTGCTCTCTTCTTTGACCTGTGGCATATGCTCCTGGTGATGTTCCCTGGCTTTTGACTGGGCTTCTGTGGGATTCAGATGTGATGGCTGTTGATATGTATTCCCACAGGTAATGAGAAACCAGGGAGGGTGACGGACAGCTGGAATCCTCCGAGTGGATGGTGCCTGACCTCTCTCATCCTCTTACTGCCCTCCCAAACACACACACACACACACACACACACACGCATGTCGCACACATACACACACACACACACACACACACACACACACACACACACAAACCCTGCTGACAAACAGCCGCCTATTTCTATTTTTTTCTTTCAGCAGGCATTCAAATGCATCCATTTGTCTTTGCCACAACCCAAAATGATAAGATGAAGGTGACACAGTCAAGCCTGCAAGCTTTGCCAAGAAGTTCAGAATATGAGTCACACACTTGAGAAAGGAGAAAGGAGGGTGCGTTGATGTGAATCCTGTAGGACATGTGACAGTGATGAACACAGGAGCAGACAGTTACCTAAAGACAAACCCTGAGGTGGAGTGTAAGGATATGGTTCTCTTAAGCACCCATGTACAGCATGTGTGTCCCAAATTCTCTTCAAAGGCACTTTGAAACCTCTCCTATGGATATGACATGTGACACGGCCTGGTGAAAAGGGCCGCATGTTGGCAATTCTCAAGTCATGCAAATGAGCAAAAAGCTCTTTTTTTTTTAGAAAATAAAACTTTTTTTTTCATATTACGAAAGATGAAGTGTTGAAGAGCCCACTCGATATAACAAACAATAGTTTTAGGATCACAATACATTTTGAAATACTTAAAATACTTATAATTTGTGAATTGGATTCACTGTCTAGTCTGCCTTAGGGTACTGGTAAGTGATGCATGGCTTGTAAACCCATATGTAACACATTCTAATGCTTTGGTCCTCAGTTAGATGTTCGTAGCAACGTTCCTTTTTAGCGCTAGCTATTAGCAGCTGTTGCCTGTGTTTTGATTTAGAGAGTGTTTCTCTGCAATTTGGTTTGAGGTGGACCAACATTCAAATAAGCATATCTTAACTATATTTCAATGTATGACACATCATTCGAAACGTTACAATCTGCACTCTCATAATCTGGAAAGAAGTGAAAAATGACCATGCCCTACTTGAGGACTTTTTAACCAGACCCTGTCACATAATATGCATTCAGCAGACGTCAATTAATCTCACGCTCATGAATTCCAATGCTGGCATCCCCTTGAAATTAAAATAGGATGCTCAGAAAGTGTAAGGATAATAAGCACTAAATTGGCTGGCTCTCTCCACCATTGTCTGCCACCCTATTCAGTTCCAAATTCAAAGCTGAGGTAGGGGGGGGGGGGCGGGTGGTCAATGTGGAGAAGCTGACCTAATGGGGAGGGGGGGGTTAAAACGATGGTGCTGTGGAGAAAAATGGATCGGGCGAAAAGGAGAATGTGTGAAATGAACAGTAATTAATGTTGAAAATGGTAAGCCTGAAGAAAGGCCAGACTCCACTGCTCCCATCATGCCAGGCACTAATGGAAATATGATTGCGTTTTCTCTTTTTCTCCTCTTGAAGGTTCTTTGTCTAATTCAATCTGGACATCACAGCACACAATGCACTCTGAATGGACGAGGCAATGAATGTGGCAAATCAAAGCATAGCGTTTCGGACCTGCAGTTATTAAAATTTTAAATATTGCAATGCTTTCTCCTGTGAGTCTTTATATCACAGGGGAAACCAAACCACAGAGAATGTCCCACCGTATATTCAAACAGTGCAGGAGCTAATTCAA